>NW_021136366.1:0-324521 GCF_004193835.3 Ostrinia furnacalis
TTTATTATAAATTATCAAGAAACATAACAGTTTTAATCTTTGAACCACGTGTCCTGATAATAAAATTACATAAAGTCATATAAAATTATTATGGTTACGTAGAATGTTGTTTTTAATATTTAAAATCAATTTAGTAATGAATATTGTCTGTATTAAAATGTTTGTTTCAATTTAAATAATAGAAATCAGACTTCCGTCCGCCGACTTGTGCCCCCTCCACTCTCTATAAAAGCGGAGCGGCTCAAGCCGACGGACACACTTCTCCACTGGCGGTCGGACAGAGCGGAAGCTCTGCCCGAACAACTTGCTGTTGCTGTAAACCGAGATAAGTAAATAATTATTGTACTTTTTATTATTTTGTTGCTCGTTGTATTTTTATGTATACTATAATGGTGATTTCAGAAAATAAGTTCGAATAGTGTTTTTCATGTTAACAAACGTANCACGCAAGTCGTACGAGAGATGGTGTAAGCTCTCTTTACCAATGTTTAATTTTAAAGTAGGTAAAGTTTAATGAGTTAACCATTAATCATGGTAGAGTTTGAGATTCTGTCGTAGAGGCTACATTTTCCCCTGATTAGATTGGAATCATGAAAGGATGACAGTTATATGGAATCGCACCTAGACTTGGTTACTTTTATTTTTTTTTATTTTCTTTTATGTATGTATGATCTATCACCAAAGTAAAGAAGAAAATGTCCCACCTAACTGCTTGTCTAACGACGTGACGGATCGGAAAAAATATGCTTAGTTGTATGCGGTGGTGGCAGTTTCGCGTAATTTTTAGTATGCCGCAAAAGGTAGAGCCGATATCAAAATTTAAAATGAAAATAACAAAAACAACCCCAGCATTAGAGAGCATGAATACTCAGTGATAAGATATTTTTAGCTTAGGTAATATTTTCACTAGCTTACTTTATCGCCAATGCTTAACAACCAGTGCCAGACTTTATGAGCGAGCGCGTCTATCTGATCTGGCTTAACGTGCCCGAGCACGGAAGGTTTAAACTTATCTAGTTCTAATTTTTCTTACCTATTTTGTATGATACTGATTAAATCTTTTTCTATTTCTATTAACTGAGAATCGTGTTACAGCACTATCCCGAATAAACTGGGAATCTCTGAAAAAAGCGATGTTTCTAAAAAGTTATGGCTCTATCTGAAAATAGAGACCTGATCTGTACCTTAACTCTTTATTGGGCTAGCCTGCTAAATGTGGTCAATGCCTTTGGAGTTGGACTTTCAAACGTGATAATGTATTCATTTTTTTTTGTCAGTAAGCGTTACAGTATCTGACGGAAAAATAGGGGGGATCAGAAAGACGCATGTACCTATCTATGTTCTGTGTAGCACTGTAGGTAGGTATTTGTCTGAATGTTTCAACCTAGCTCCCAAACAGATGACCCTTACTTTTACTTTATCGGTTTTGGATCTACGTTAGTAGCTTACTTACCATTTGCGTTCAAAACTGCTGCATTCTTCGCATTTTCAGCTTCGACTATTAGCTTCTTCGGTACATTCGATTTTTCTGCATCTCGCTTCGCTTCGGTGTCCTTCATAATGTCGTCCATTTCTTCGTCAATATCAATGACGTGCATTTCATTCTCACGCGCAGGTGGTGTCAGAGACATTTCAGATACTCTTCTAACCTTGGAATGACGTTTATTTGATGTGAAATAAATATTTTGGAACCTATAAAATTATTTATTTAACATCAATACCATTAGGTAAAGCTCGTGATCGAAAATGATTGTAACCTATTGGGAATAGTAGATGGACCAATTAGGGCACCCGGACGATTAGTGTATTTGGAAATTCTAAAGTATTTTCAATGTCCCAATTTAGTGAAGTAAAATAGAATAGAATTTTTGGGTCCAATTAGATAACAATTTAATTTGATTTAGAATTCATGAACTCATGAGTAGGTAGTACGTATTAAGGCGTTTCTATCAAAGAGTAGTTTTTGGCTTCATTTAAATGTTTTTGCCTTTATGTTTAATCTTCTAAATATATAAAAGGAGAAACTGACTGACTGACTGACAGATCAACGCACAGCCTAAACGGCTAAACGTAGGCACTTGAAATTTGGAAGGGACGTAGCTTAGGTACCGTAGAGGTGCACTAAGAAAGGAATTTCCGAAATTCCCACGGGAACGGGAATTAGCGGGAAACACGGGATTCACGCGTAGGGTAAGTGCGCTAGTTTTCGTCCAATTATCGGAGTTGCCAACTTTGTGATGCGAAATGAAGATCTTAAAATAACCTTACTCATATGTATCATATGTCATTTTAGTCCTTATATAGTCTACTTACGTTAATATTATATGACAATAAGTAAATACCACGGGTTTTTTTATAAAAAATATTTTATGCAAAAGAGGCCATTTCACTAGTTTTCGTCCAAAAAAATCAGTTTTCGTCCTATTGTACGCTAGTTTTCGACCACTGTGTAGAAAAAAGGGTGCAGTTGAATTATTAACTTAAAACCAATTCTACAATACAGTAACTATGGATTGTGGTATATCATTTGAAAGGTAATTTTGTTAGCTTTCAAATGATATCAAAAAGATTTAAATAAGTTTCTTACCTAAATTTAGNATACTCATCAATCTACCTACAAATACCATAAAATAAAAACAAAAGGACACTGTTTCTTTTATTTTCGAACTTCCTAGTACAACGACGGGTGTGTACGTACGTCACAGTTTTTTTTTCTCTGACTTCCCTAGTAAAGAGATGGTTGTGACTTTCAGTCATCAAAACGATAAAGTGTCCAAACTTATAGATATAAAGACGAAATTCTAGATACATTCAATATCAATACGAATACAAATGTATAAGCTATTCCAACAAACGATGTGCAGTCTTCCGAAGTACAATGACGCTTGCACAAACACGTCTCTGTACTGCGTTAGAATAATCACATCCGTCGGTGTTCGATTCTGTATCTTCGATATTATTACGAATTTTGAAAAAATAAAAAATTAGTTTATAAAGGGGCTATTTTAGAGTAGTTTAATGCAAAAAAACAGATTTTGACGGTTGCGATCATACGACGTTGTTCGACGACGCCGACGATTTGGAAATTATAAAGTATTTTCAATGTCCCAATTTAGTGAAGTAAAATAGAATAGAATTGTTGGGTCCAATTAGATAACAATTTAATTTGATTTAGAATTCATGAACTCATGAGTAGGTAGTACGTATTAAGGCGTTTCTATCAAAGAGTAGTTTTTGGCTTCATTTAAATGTTTTTGGCTTTATGTTTAATACTTTATATTTTCATATGGGCTGCATTGAAGAGTTTGTAGATGATTCTTCGCTACGGTCTCTTCACTTTAAATTAGTTCAGGCATCTCATAATCCGATTGAAATACGTAATACTAGATAATAGTCGTAATTCTATACAAGCACTGGTTACACGTAACTACTGAGCGTAGGTACGACAGGAACCAGGAAAACCAGCGGTTATGTGCTGTTCAGCCGGTCGTAGCGGTTACGTTACGCGCCAAAACTGACAGACCATAGATTAATTATTTGCCATTAACCACTTACGTGGTCTATGGTTTAGGAAATTGCAGAGGAAGTGACGAGCGATAAGGCAATGCCATGACTTGATAATATTTTCATGAATGCATACCTACTTAATGTTTCTATTCAGCCCGTAAAAAGTGCGTTTTGTCTAGGGAGACAAAACGCTTTTGATCGAATCAAAAATCGAATCCGTCAAAACTCCATACAAAAAAGGGGCTTTTCGACCACTTTTCGACTGGTTTGCGATTATAATTTGCACTTTGTCTAGACCCACAGTTCTATTCAGTATCTACCTATCTATGTAACAATCAGCCTTTTGAAGCAAATAAAAAAATGTTTTTTTTTTAGAACTTACTAAATATGTTTTTCCAATTAACTAAATTCTTTTAAATCATCTTCGATTACAACCTTTGTGAACCATTGTAATTTTCTTCACAACAAAAATATCGGTGTTTAATTTAGTCGAGCTCAATTACACAAGTAATAACGGTTGATGATCTAAAAATTACCATTTTACTTATTCAAATTGAGTACCTATCATAATTACGTATGTACTCATGCCACTCCAAACAGATTCAGTTATTTGTTTTATGAACCAACTTTTTAGTTCTTAATAGCATATACAGGGTGTCCCAGAATGGGTGAATCAAACTGATAGGGGAGGTAGCTCTACTAATGTAGGTACTATCCCTAAAAATATGAAAAAAAAAAATTAGGCGCATAAAGAAACAAAAAAAAAAGTTTTTGAAAAAGTGAAAATAAATCAGTTTTGCCTAAGTATCTGGCTATAATTGCTGCGTTTGGAGTTTATTTGTGTTTTTCTTCCTAATATTAATTGTACATGATCGCTTCGTTTATCTGTAAACAAATTTTTGAAAATAATGACTAAATGGCAATGCCAGATTTTGTATGGAAAGTGGCGTCTTTTTTTTTTCGCGCGGCCATCGACTAAACTTTGTTTTTTGATTACAAAATAGTGTAATAAACCAAACTTACTATGTCATGTATACCTCTAAACTCAGTCTGAACTGAGTTACGAGCATTAGAAGTNGAAAAAGTGAAAATAAATCAGTTTTGCCTAAGTATCTGGCTATAATTGCTGCGTTTGGAGTTTATTTGTGTTTTTCTTACTAATATTAATTGTACATGATCGCTTCGTTTATCTGTAAACAAATTTTTGAAAATAATGACTAGATTTCGAGTTTAGAGCACTTTATTTAAAAAAAAATCCGAAATGAAAAATTTTTTTTCATATTTTTTTGGGATAGTACAGTCGCGGAATGAAAAGATTCGTCAGTTTTCAAATTGATTCCTTCAACGAATCGCGAGCACATATTACCTTTTGAAACTATGTTACAGAATAATCTCGAGTTAGAGAAAATAATCTTTAACTGTTCGTCAGTAAAGTTCAAAATTATTCAGATCAAAGTTGTTTGACGATTTAACTTGTCAAGAAGATTATTATGATTGATAAACTAAAACCTTCTTGTTGGTTAAACGTGCCATTATCTATTAAATAAAAAAAAATACATTTTGTAACATTGCACTGATGGGATAGAAAAATAAACAAGCAAAACCTTATTCGTTAGCAAACGTCATATTTATTTAAATGTTAGCAGCACTGTTTCTTGCACGATTATGTTGGCAGGTTTGACTCTTACAGTACCTAGTGCAAGCAAAAACCGACACTAAGGTGACGAACCTTTTCATTCCGCGACTGTACATTAGTAGAGCTACCTCCCCTATCAGTTTGATTCACCCATTCTGGGACACCCTGTAGGTATCAACTGTTTTTTTATTTCAAGCCTAAACTAATTCTGGAATTCTACAATTTGAAAACAACAGGCCCTTAATCTCATTCTAATTGTCTGATAATTAAACAATACTAAGTACCTACTTCAACTGTTAACCTTAATAACTCTACCTCCTTTGGCCCTATTTTTAAAATTAGAAACTGCAATGCTTTACACTCGGTAATTTTCCGTAATTTCAGGCAGCCCGCGCCCGCACGTGTGGTTTTCTACTGAAACACTGGCGGTGTTCTTAGGGGCATCATTAAACGCTCGACAAAAGAACAGCTGTTGATTTTTCTACTGTACAAGGCTGTGAAATTTTTAGTGGCACTTTAAAAATAAGTTTTAATCAAGTTATTAGCAGTAATAATTTAAGTATTGGTTTGAAAATAGGCGGACAATGTGAATGAGTTTCTGCGCTACTTCATCTCAGCACTGGCCCGTATTAGTGTCGTTAATACATACATTATTGTCACGAAGTAGTGGTTGAGAACAGAAAATGAATGCGATAAACTATCAATTTATCCCGTTTTCTAGGAAACCATTGTGACGCTTTTGTTGCCCAGTTAGTTTCTATGGGTTCTGGGTTCGATTCCCAGGTAACATAGCTCGTTAGATCTGAAGCACACGATAGAGAAGAATCATGTTTTTTTTAGAACTTGTATTAGACGACGGCTAAATATTAGACCATGTTTTATTTTATTTTTTCCCAAAATCGATGAAACCTTCAATCGTTACATTTGGTAGCGGTCAAATACCCGAGTTTACATGATATTTTTATAGATATTATTTGGTAATGAATCTTGGCCGACTATTTAAGAAAGTATTAAGACTAAAGTACAGGTAAAACATAACTGACAAAAATAATGTTACATTTAAGAATGCTTGAAATGCCTACAATAAATATTGTGTTAGTTACTGTATAAATTCAATTCAGTTGTTTAATTATAAGAATAAGTACTAACTAAATATTTTTTATTGAAATTAGGTAATTCTAATTGTTTGTTTACAAAATAATACAAATGTGTGTCACGTAATTTTAGTAACAACCTAATATTTCATAACAATTGTATAATTTACACCACTAATTAATGACACCTTACTTAATTAAAGAATACGACATGTTTTCAGTTAATTGAATGATCGAAGGTCCCATTCATACTTTTATTTTTACTTTTAAACCGAAAATATGGTACTTAATTGGTAATATGTAGGAGTTACTAGGTGGTCCGACGATCAGTTGAAGGTCGCGGGAAGTCCCTGAAAGCGGTCAGCGCAGGACCGATCGTGTGGAAATCCTTAAGCGAGGCCTTTGTCCAGCAGTGGACGTCATTTTAAAAACTAACTAGTATAGCTTACTTTTAAGCTTCGAGATTGGTAGGTGTAACTTAGCTTTACCAATAGTGTCGTACTAGTAAAGTTTTAAACAGTTAAATTACTACCTGATGATGCATATTTTTTATTCATAATTACGTAGGAATAGGTGGTGTTATTGAGACCACAATAAAATGACGTGCGTCTTTCCATCTATTATTTTCATTGGTGATTAGAAAATTGCCTCAATTACGGTGTTTATGTGTAGGTATAACCAGGCCTGGCGCACTCCGCGCGGTACATCCGATAATTACCTACAGCGAAGCGCCCCGCCGGCGGGTATTATATCAGTCGAGTGTCACGCGCGCGCCCGTCAGGACGCTGGCGTGCGTTGTAGTATGATTATAATTCTATGATCAAAGTATTATTTAAAAATGGACATAAAGAGAAAGAAATATTGTGCGGCGTTCGGGTGTTTAAATTCGAAAAGAAATCTACCGGATTTATCTTTTTTTTTTTCGCTTCCCAAAGATGCTGGAAGGTATGTTGGCCATGTAGGTAATCAATAATTCTTAGGATAGTATAGGAACCTAACCTACTATGACTACTGCTCAGAATGCGTTCGTTCGTTTCAGCCAAATGACGTCCACTGCTGGACAAAGGCCTCTCCCAAGGTTTTCCATAATGAATGCATACTTACCTACATACGTACCTACCTCATTACAAATAAGTAGATTAATTATTTTTTCACTAGACAGCAACCCTAACAGCGTAAGAAGAGTTCAGAGGCACGCGATAGAAAGAGACAAAACTTGTAGGTGAATAAAATTGTAGGTACGTAGTGTTGTGCGAGCTGAATTCCACTGTATCGCGTCGTAGCAAGACTCACATTTATTTACATCGTCTTGCGGAGTAATCCTTCTGTACCTGTAGGTACTATTACTTATTCTGTGGTATAACTAAACATTATTCAGCCCTCTCAATTAAAATTTTCCATTCAATATTTTGCGCTGTTATAAGGTTTTATAAAATTTATGAAAAAGGGCCTTTTTTCGATCTTATTAAGAAATTTCTTTCTTTGTTTCTTTCGAAAGAAAACATATTTACTTGGTATTAAAAATAGAATGGTGCAAATAAACATAAATGGCAAAAATAATAAAATTGTTGTAGCAAATTATTATCATTACGCTAGTATTATCATTTCTTGAGGTTGTTAGATATCAAGCGTAAGCGTACTAGCACAGAATAATAATAAGTACTTAGGTACACTATGTTTGCAGAGATCTGGAAGATAGAATCAAAGAAATAAAGCTTCATTAGGTGTTTACATGTAGGTAAGTACATTATTTTATGAGTTGCGGGTCTCTAGGGCGGCGAGACAAGATTCAAGAAAAAAAAGGACACTAGAAAAGAAGTTCCGACACTAACTTAGACTATTATTAACGATCAGTACCTCTATTACGAAAAACTTTCGAGTTCGTTTCGTTTGCGTATTCAAAGTGCCATCGAAAAATTTTGTATGAAAAATTAAACAGCGCCCCCTATATTATAGCCGCCCTAGGGGGCGCTGTTTAATTTTTCATACAAAATTTTTCGATGGCACTTTGAATACGCAAACGAAACGAACTCGAAAGTTTTTCGTAATAGAGGTACTGTTGGGCTTTGTAAATTAAGCTTCCTCTCGAATCAGTTATCAATTAGTCAAACCTGCGTCAAAATTGAGTAATTCTGGAATTAGCTATCAAAGCTGTTGAGTTTTAACGAGTTGGGGAATTTTTGGGAAAGAATGGGGAGACCAAGGTGAGTTGTAACAGAGGAGTATCTCTCAACATTGCCTTTTTGTGGAAACCTGCTATCATCTAGCTCGCAAAATCGCGTATTTATTAGGTTGAGACTGGCAGGAACTAAAAAGCGCACATAGTTACGAGCTCGCTAGTAGGTAACAAAGTTCCAAAAAGCGACAATGGCACAGCTATGCTCTGTTACAACTCAGCTTGGTCTCCCCTATCAGCTTCTGCCCGCAGCTTCGTCTGTGTAGATAAAAACCTGTCGCAAAAAACAGGGAACTAGAAACTTTTGCTTCTTACAAAAGCATTCAGAACAGTAATATGTCCAAAAAGTTTTTCATGTCTAAAATAATCCATTCATCATGCCATTGAATATGACTTATTGAATAGTGCATAATATTTTTACCTCGTATTTCACAATATTCAAGTATTTTTTCAATAAAATAGCCTTAACCTATTCACCTTTGTAGGGTTCTTTTTTCTATTAGCTATCAATTTCAGCAGTTTAAAAGTGAAAACAGTATTTTAAACTACAGACAAACCGTTATAATACTCTCTAACTAAAGTCAATCTCCACCGCACTTTTATTAAACAGACCAGAAACGCAAAAAGTTGTAGCACCAAAATTTTTCGCTAGGATGTGTTAACTTCCAGGCAGCCTAGAAAAGGGACAATATTTTTAAAAGTAAACAGTAGATTGATGGCTGAAAAGACAAAGATTCTCGCATTTTGTATGGATTGGTTATTTTTTAAATAATATCGAACATGAAAATATAATAAAGAACTTTTTTTTAGCGAAATTTTCTTTTCATCTTAGCTTCCAAAACATCTCGAGGTTTAAAATACCTCGTTGACATTGTTCTCAGTAGAGGTAATAATACTTCACGTGTTCTCGTAGCTTTATGTAATAAGCAGCGCAAATAAAACTGGTCAGGCAAGTCATTTACAAGTGCAGAGCTGTTATATAACGCAGGTTAAGGTTAACAGCTAGCAGTCTAACATTATACGATCTTGGAACTGAACTTGAACTCTAAATCTATTGACATAGGGAGTAAAAAACTTATGTTTGCCGTGTAAATCTTCAGTCAGTTAAGTGGACCGAATTATTGGCAAATATTTGTTAAATATACTTCGGATGTAGAATTAAATTAATATGCCGGGTGTTCCTTTGAATGTAGCGTCAAACTTACATCAGAAGACAGAGAATCCACCTATCAAATTTTTGTCAGTGCTCTACTTTTAATTTATCGTGATATTTTACATTATTCTGGAAGTTTTATATGGATTTAAAATATGTTTAACAAAATATAATCAGTAAGAGAGTCATCATCATCATCTCAGCCATAGGCCGTCCACTGCTGAACATAGGCCTCCCCCAATGCTTTCCATGTTACTCGGTTGGTAAGAGAGTAGTCCTTGGTAATAGTAGAGTAAATTAAATTGGAAGAATACTATAATATAATTTTTTAATGATACTACGAGTAATACTCGTATACACAACACAGTAACTCTAGTACGAAAAACTTTCGAGTTCGTTTCGTTTGCGTATTCAAAGTGTCATCGAAAAAATTTTCATACAAAATTTTTTGAACTCGAAAGTTTTTCGTACTAGAGGTACTGAATACAAAAAACAGTATGAAATAGAAAACTCTAGGAAAACTATTTTCCTGCTTCACTTACGCCCTCTGTAGTAGTAGCAATGTATTAATATCATTGCTAAAGCATGCTTTTTAAGACGACAGGTTGTCTGAAAAACACCTCCATCGACCAATAAAGAATAGCCAAAACGTCAGTTAAAGTTTCCCTTTTAAGTAATTAATTTCCCCGAAATATTAAATGGTAGCTAAAAAAGTTGTTTCATCTGTTTTTTTAAGGCTCTACATTTTTTATTCAGGTTGTAAAAGTTCTATGTGTTTACGGCAGATGGCGCTACTTAAATATTTTTTTACATAGGATTTAACTTTTCATACTTTAGACATAATAAAAAAGTAGCCCTGAATTTCTATATTTTTTTAACCAATTGCAACATTGCTCAATCAATTAAATTAATTAGGTATTTTATAGTATTTTCTACCGGTTTAACAAGTAAGCTAAGAGTGCTACAAACTGGGTTCAATTAAGTGCAAGTAGGTACTTATTCATGCGGGTCACAGTCTATGCTAATACCTGTTGAGTTTGCAGCTTCCAACCAGCACTAGTAAAGTATGCATGGACAGTGAGCGGTGCATTGGTCTCAAAGCAAATGTACCTAGGTACGTATGCATATGCTAAGTAAAATGGATGAAGATTTTCAGCTTACTTAGGTAGTTGGAGGTAGGTAAATATTGTTTTAGAAATGAAGTCACACGTTATAATTCAGTGGCAAGTAAAAATATTCGTAAGAAAATTATTAACACTAAAGTTTCTGGGTAACTATATAGATTTTAAAAGTACTAAATGCCTAAAATGATTTTAATAGAACTCTTAAGCAAAATTGAATTTTAATCTAAACTTACTTATTGGCTACAATTTCTACTAAAAAGTACCTACCATAAAGTTTTTCTACTTCACGCAAAGTCGGTTGTCGTAGTAATTTACTTAGTTACTTTTTCCTACAGCGATAAGAAATTTTATTTCTCACAGAAATTGTCATTCTACTCCATGGAGCTGGAATTAACAAAGAAGAAAAACAAAGAATATTTGTGAAACACGTTGTGTGTATGGCACCTTCAAAGAGCTCTAGAACTATGCCACAAAGGGGTTAGTTTTGAAAATAAGGTGGTAAGGGTGAGGGACTGAGGGTAGCAGTATTTTAAACAGGCCTATGAACACCTAAGTTCAACTAAATTACTGTTGCATGAAACACATTACACGTAAAATATAACTGGCAATTTTTAAATATCTGGTTGTGAATCCAGTCAAACACTAGAATGATACTCGTATAGGTAGCTAAACATTTCGGTAATGCTATTCGAGTTTAGTTAGATGCTAGATATATTTCCAGTTTCTATTTGCTCGGAATAACTATACAACAATACTTGGTCATTTTTCAATCATTAGTAAAACGGAGTTTCAAAAGGCGTTGTGAGATTTTATTACTGAGTATCAAAGCTCATCTTTTTCAACATCAACTTTTTGCGCCACACCATCGACGGCCATTTGCAAATATTTGTTCAAAGTTGTGTCCCAGAATGTTTCTCGTTTTCCCAGAGGATTGACGGCCATATTTAAAGTCTTCTTTATGTGCGCGTACGCAAGGTCAGTGCTGTCTTTGTCGATTGGCTGCCATTTAAAGTTCTTCAGAACATTATCTTTTTCATCAGGCGTTGGGTTCCTGAAAAATTGAAAATATTAACATTAAAAACAGTTTTTGAAGTTGACTACGATATATTGAGACTTTTTGTAATAATTTTCTTAGGGGCTCGAAAAAGCCCTAGTTCTCAAAAGGGAAAATAAATAATCTTGTAGTGGTTTTAAGTTGGAATATTGTTTATTAGAGAATAAATTTTATAATAATACATTAACTTAAAATCATGCAATTTTTTTTTTTTTCTTATCCGCCGCCCCCTTTCATATGCCGCCCGGGGCCATGGCCCCCCCTGCCCCCCCCAAGCTACGCCACTGCACCTAGGTATGCCTAAGCTAGTAAAATGGAATGAGAATTTCAGCTTACTTAGGTAGTTGTAGGTTGTTGTTTTAGAAATGAAGTCACACGTTACAATTCAGTCGTAGGTACTAAATATTCGTACGAAAATTATTAACACTAAAGTTTCTGGGTACCTATAGATTATAAAAGTACTAAATGCCTAAAAGGATTTTAATAGAACTCTTGAGCAAAATGGAATTTTTATCTAAACTTATTTAGTGGCTACAATTTCCATACAAGTACCATAAAGTTTTACTATTTCACGCAAAGCCGGTTGTCGCTAGTAATTTACTTAGTTATGTACTGGTACTTTTTCCTACAGCGATAAAATTTTTTATTTCTCACAGAAATTGTTCTACTCCATGGAACTGGAATTAACAAAGAAGAAAAACAAACAATAGTTAAGTAGAAAATACTTCTGAAACACGTTGTGTCTATGGCACCTACAAAGAGCTCTAAAACTAGGTAGGTATGCCACAAAGGGTTTTGAAAATAAGGAGGTAGGGGTGAGGGACAGGGTGGCAGTATTTTAAACAGACCTATGAACACCTAAGTTTAACTAAATTACTGTTGCATGAAACACATTACACGTAAAATATAACTGGCAATTTTTAAATATCTGGTTGTCAAACACTAGAATGATACTCGTATAGGTAAACACTTTGGTAATGCTATTCGAATTTAGTTATATGCTAGAAATATTTCCAGTTTCTATTTGCTCGGACTAACTATAATACTTGGACATGTTTCAATCATTAGTAAAACCAGTAAAACGGAGTTTTAAAAGGTGTTGTGAGATTTTATTACCGAGTATCAAAGCTCATCTTTTTCAACATCAACTTTTTGCGCCACACCATCGACGGCCATTTGCAAATATTTGTTCAAAGTTGTGTCCCAGAATGTTTCTCGTTTTCCCAGAGGATTGACGGCCATATTTAAAGTCTTCTTTATGTGCGCGTACGCAAGGTCAGTGCTGTCTTTATCGATTGGCTGCCATTTGAAGTTCTTCAGAACACTATCTTTTTCATCGGGCGTTGGGTTCCTGATAAATTGAAAATATTAACATTGAAAACTGTTTTTGATATTGACTACGATTTATTGAGACTTTGTAATAAATAATTTTCTAAGGGGCTCGAAAAAGCGCTAGGTTCTTAAGAGGGAAATTAAATAAATCTTGTGGTGGTTTTAAGTTATTTTAGAAATTGTAGGTTTAAATCTTATTTTTATTTCGAATGTTCCATTCGCGTCATTTTGCTGGGAGCCTGAATAGAGAGGGCTTTCCTTCTCTTAAGTACAGTGTATTGCAAGAAGCGATACTACGGGTCGACGATAAGCCGTCAAGAATGCGCCATGTTACTGGATTCATACAAAAGAAGACTTATAGCACAAAAGGGTTTAGGAACTTACCCAGTTTTAGCGAAGTTGGCCCACATACGTATCATCTTCTTCAAAACTTTCATTTCATTTTGCTCGCTCACTAGCTTTTTTAGTTCGACATACTTTCTTTTGATGCGAGAGCATAAATGCAAATAGCACAGTTCGTCTGCAACACTTGCTCCATAATTTCCCAAAGGTATTGACCTTGAATATTTAGCTACATACAACCAGTTTTCATTGATAAGTCCGTTAAAGTCAAACATGTAGTAAAAAGTTGGTGATTTAATGTCCGATGATATTTTCCTAGCAGCGGCGTTCATTGCATAGTTTTGTAATACATCGCCTACATAATCGGCATATTCTAATAGGGTAGAATAGGTAATTACTCCATCTTTAAAGTAAAACTCCACCACCTCTTCTTTGTACTGCTCGAATGCAGAATTATTCCGGTCAAAACGATAATCAGCTCTGATAGGAAAGTGGATGAAAAAGTCTTGACTATTATCAGTCAAAGACCGAGGATTGAATAAATAACGTGAAATAAGATCTAAACCTTCCCTAGAGTTAAATCCAATTAAAACTGGAACATCATTGACAATCTTGCCATTTTCAGGAAGAGTCGTTAACACCGCTTCAGGGCCTTCTTTCTCTATCACTGGGCCAAATGGATGTATGCTCATTTGATATTTCTCATAAAATTCATCGTCTACAACTTCAACTTCATTCTCAAGAATTTTCACATGGTCCAAATTCTGTAGTTCTTTCAGTAAAGTGGTGCTATCGTCAGTTTCAATGTTTAAAAGTTCAGCAATTTGAAAAGCTGATTTTCTTGGGTTTCTTGGGAAAAATATAGCCTCATGTGCAGAGCTACCTTGGATTATAACAGAATTGAAAAGGCCTTTTGCTTGTTCGGAATAAAGCAATATATTAGCCATTACAGCACCTCCTTTGCTTCCCATTATAGTCACTCGATTGGGGTCGCCACCGAAACTTTTTATGTTATCTTTTACCCACTTCAATGCAAAAATGAAGTCTTTAATTCCATTGTTAGGTGGTATGACATCGTCTTCAGTGGTAAGATATCCAAGTAGACCTAGTCGATGGCTCACCGTGACTATAACGACGTTTTCTTCCGGGAGAAATTCTGGAGCATATGTTTTAGTGCCATTGAATCCAGTGCGGAAGTTATCGTGGAAGTCGAATACGAGAACTGCAGCTGAACCCTCTAGGTTTGGGGTGAAGATGTTGACGTAGAGGCAGTCCTCTGAGCCTGATATTCCGTATGGTTCACTATTGCGGCTTCTTGAACAGAACTGGACACATGTAGGTTTGTCGGTGTATGCTTCCAGCAGTTCATTGCCCCAATCTTGAGGTGCTTTTGGTGGCTGAAATGTTATACATTATATGACATAATGTAACAATTATATTTTTGGAGAAATTAAGATATCTGACCCTACAAGACCAGCTTGAATTAACTTAATACTTACTAAGTAGTTTGAAAATTATAAATAACTTGAAAAAATCAAACTGCCTAAGTAGGTAGGTACTAATGTAACTTGAATATCATGAATGAATTATAACTTAAACTAAAATTCAAATATATTTGTTTTCCTTACCTTGAATCTCAGCTCTCCAACTGGTGGTGCAGCGTATGGGATTCCTTTGAAGGCATAATAAGGTTTACCAGAGAGGAAGGTTTTATGTTCTTTCCCTGACACCAAACCTTGTTTCAATTTGACCTCTACAGTTTCTTTACCAGCACATACATTTACTAAAATTACTCCCAGCAATACAAAAATTGGTATTGTTTTCGTCATTTTCCTTAATATTTACATGAATATACTATACTCCGAACTAAATCATTTGTAACTAACTTTATTGATAATAATGGAAGGTGTACTTAGCCTTATCAGCGTTCGATAAGGTTACGTGTTAATTTATTAATTCTTGAATGTAATCGCCGTATTTCACACGTCAGATAATAATTTAAGACATGTGGTTTGGCCACATACGGAAAAATGGCCTATTTTTAGTGCTTAGGATAAGAATGGCTAGCTCGGGTTTCCCGCCTTATAAAGTTTAATAAAATGTCAGATAAAAGTCCACCAGTTAAAAAGCGAAACGTTTACGTATAATATTATGACGACCAATGAAATCATGCCATTTCGTTTGACAGCTGATAACATAATAGCGTAGTTAATCACCTAGAATGTAAAGGGTCCTAGGTACGATCCCTATTTGGTTTTTTAAGCAGCCTTTTATCCGATCTGAATACTCAAAACACAGTAATGTAATAACTTGACCCTGAATCCGTGATCATTGGTATATGTTTATTAACTATTATAATATTTCTTAACAACTACTTTACATTACAATAACTGAACAGGTTATTTAGTAGGATGCCTTAAAATTGAGACAATAGCAATATTCAATTACTACTGAGAATATTAGAAATCATATTGTTTGTTGATTACATGCATTGCTTGCGGGAAGTCATTGAGGGAGGCCTATATTCAGCAGTGGATATCCTGTGACTGAAATGATGCATTGCTTTAGCATCTCAGATTTCAACAATAAATCAAGGCAATTCTAAATAATGCACAGTTGAATTTTACACTATTTATTTACAGTTCGTCTTTCTTATTATCTTTGACTATGCCGTTCACAGCCATGTTCTTGTATTTCTCTATGAAGTTGTCCCAGAAGGTCACCACGTTGTCGTGCAAGTTTGTCTTCAGGGTCAGTTCATCACTGATCACCATGCACTCTTTCTTGTCTGTCGTCGCTGGCTTCCATTCCACATCTGATCCGGGTGGTGTTGGGTTGCTGGAAATATGTAATTTTTGGATTATGAGAAATACTGTTCCTTTTGTAAAAGTAATCAGTCCTTAATCAACTTTAGTAAGACCATAAGAGGTTCAAAATTATCTACACTAGTTAAAGGCTTAAAAAGTTTAATTGGCCTTAAATAAATGAGGGAAAGTCTTTAAGGTAATGAGCTTGAGTACTGCAAACTAACTAAACAAAAAACTACATGCTTACCCTTCTTTTGCGAAGTTGGACCACATTTTAACCATGTTATTTAGTACCGTCATTTCTTCCGAATCTTCTTCTTTTAACGCTTTCTTGTATGCTTTCCTTATTGGTTTACACACAAACAAATAGCAGAGATCATCACCAAGGTTCGCCCCCCATGTCCCATCAATTGAGGTAGCGCCTTCCATGAACATTTTCTTCTTCAAATTAAATTCACCACTATAATCAAACATGAAGTAATAAACAGGAGTGTTCGTGTTATTAGTGTACTGTCTCACTGTGTAATCTATGCCATAAAATTGAAACAGATCACTACTATAACTTATGTACTCTCCGGGATAACTGATTTGGATATAGCCCTCTTTAAAGTAAAAGTCTTTAATACTTTGAATTGCGTCATTGTAAACTTGCGAGAGTAAATCAAAGCTGTAGTTAGTTCTGTAAGGGAATAAGAATACAAAATCTCTGTCAGCCATCGTTAAAAATTGTGGCATTTGAAGATAACGTTCGGAATGAGCAATGCCTTCTCTGGAATTGTATCCTATCATGATAGGAACATCGATTTCGATTGGTAAGCTTTCTGGTAGCTTGGTGATAACAGCGTCCGGATGATCGTGCTCAACAACGGGTTGAAAAGGAATCACTCCTTGTTGAATTATTCGAGCTTCATCTGCATGCACAGCTCTTCCTTCCAGCTCTGTTAAAACCATTACGTCAAAGTCTGTGAGACGTTTAAGCAAATATGAACTGGTGGTAGCATGTTCGTCTAGCTCTTTTGAGAATTTAATCGCCCGTTCTCGAGCTCCCTTATCCCTTATGAACGTGGGATCCCAAGAAGTTCCACTGTGTAATATAGCTCGGCTGAACAGACCTTTTGTTTTAGGGGATTGTAGAAATATATCAACTATCACCGAACCACCGTTATGACCCATTAGAGTTACTCTGTTGGGGTCACCACCAAAACTGCGGATATTTGCTTGTACCCATTTCAGGGCCATGATGACGTCTCTCAAACCGTTATTTCCTGGTAGAAGGTCATCTTCAAACGAGAGAAAGCCTAAAGACCCGAGTCTATGCTGGAGAGTTACTATTATAACACCTTCTTTCATAAAGAAGTCTGGACCATATTGCTTGGAGGCGTTATAGGCAGTATTAAAGTTTTCGTTGTATAAGAAAACTATTACTGGTAGGTTAGGATTGTCGGTATTTGGAAGTTTTGGAGTATGTACACTTAAATGTAGACAATCTTCGCTTCCAGAAAATCCATAGTTTTTTACATGTTTCATAGGCAAATAATAATGGGCACACGGCTTTTTTTCCTTTTTGGCAGAAAGAATATCTGACCAGCCTGGATGAGGTTTTGGTGGCTGAAATAAAAAGAAGAAATTATTATGATACATTGCAAACAATATAGGTATTGAACCAATAAGTTACTTTGGCCACGACGAATACAAAAATAATAGGGTCTGTTTATAAAAGAACTAAGTATGTAACTATTAAGAAAATAAAAAGAGCTTACCATAAAGCGCTTGGGAGGTTCCGCATAAGGTATGCTAAAAAACGAGAAAAACTTCTCGTTTGGCAATATAGACTGAACTTCTACTCCGGCAACTTTGCCGGACTTTGTTTCAACGATCACATCTCCATTCACAAAATAAATAGCACAAAACAAAACGCCGATTACATGTGGAAGTCTATACATTTTTGTAAATAATCTGCCCATAAAATATATTGTTTACTAATCACATAATTTACCAGTTAACAACTGACGTGTACCTTAATAATCGCAGGTAATCTATGTGGGTTTGTATTCGTCGTTATCAGTGAGATATCGGAGAATTCTGCCTGAGCATTATGGTATTAATCGCTCGTCTTTGGCTACCTGTTCGAGATAATTTTACTGTTGTTAAGCATACTCATAAATCAAAACCTAGTAAAATATTCAAGGCAGGGTTGATCAATTGTGTGTAATGAAAAAAACTATCTAAACTTTTTACAACGAAAGCATGTAGGCTGAGAGAAGTAATATAGAGAACCTAAAATAATAAAATTAAGCAAAACTTTGATGTTTTTTTAAATCTCTCCTATAAGAAAATAGCTGCCGTATGCTGGTTAGTTCAAATAAAAATGGTAGTTTTTTAATAATTTAAGTGCTTCCACTCGTATTTTAATTTTCAAGATAATATTTTACGCTTTGTACGCCCACGTTGTGTTCTAATCTCGCAGATATTGAACTCAAAATTCTCTTCAAGTAATAATTTTAATACATAATGTATTTACGTATGTGATTTGAAAGTTACATTATATTATTTTCATTATAACCTGCCTCACACTGAAATTCTATAGATACTGAAATCTGTTTTAAAAGTGGGAAATTTCATATTAGGAAAAAAGGAAGAAAAATTAATACGATAAACGAAAACAATGTTAATTAATTAAGTTTATTTCATCATAACTCATCTTTGTTCTTTGAACTAATGATTCCATTGATAGCTCTTTGTTCCCACTTCCCAATGAAATTGTCCCAAAACCTGAATCGTTCTTTGTTTAGGTCAGACTTCACTGTAATTTCTTTGTCTATGTTCAGGTATTTCCTGTTCTCCAGGTCATACGTAGGCCACTTCAGTCCCAAGTCCACGTCATGCTCAGGTGTCGGGTCCCTGAAACGTTAAAGAATTAATTTCTCACCCATAAATCTGAATAATTAGAACCAGCTCAACAATGCCCCAAGTAATTTATTGAATGATGAAT
Source organism: Ostrinia furnacalis (assembly GCF_004193835.3). NCBI lineage: Eukaryota > Metazoa > Arthropoda > Insecta > Lepidoptera > Crambidae > Ostrinia > Ostrinia furnacalis. The sequence continues at coordinate 19,218 of NW_021136366.1, forward strand.
TAAAATGTTCGCCGTGAGTACCGACCCGTATTTCGCGAAGTTCGTCCACATTTTAACCAACTTCCTTAGGATTATTATTTCTTCCGACATCGATTTATTGTGTTTGAGGTACAACTGTTTGAGGGCTGGGCATTGAAATAGGTAACATAGCTCGTCGCCCCCCGCCGCTCCCCAAGTACCATATTCAGTAGTAACGTAATTCATTAAATCGTTTTTGATCTCATTTAAATCACTGATATAATCAAAGTGATAGTAATACAAAGGACTTTCTGTTCTCTTCGCATACATTTTCACAGTTTGATCCACGACGTATCCAGTTATAACGTCGCCTATGTACGTTATGTACTCAGCTACACTTTTAATCGTCACTCTCCCATTTTTAAAATAGAACTCTTTTATTTCATCAACAGCCTTGTAATACAATTCGTTAAGCGGATCGAATTTAAATTTGATTCGCAATGGGATTAGAAAGGGGAAATCTTTTTGTACGAAACTGAGGTAACGCGGCTCGCTTAGATATTGCAAAGAGGCCTCTAAACCCTCCCGAGAGTTAAATCCAATCATAATGGGAATGTTTATTCTTTCATGCGAATCCTCCGGATATTGAGTTAAAAGTCCGTTCGGTGTCTTCTCGACTATAGGCCCGAAAGTTAGCACCCCTCGCTGATGCTCTTTAAAGTAGTCTGCAGGATTCGCATGTAGTTCTTTCCCTACTAAATCTGAGGCAGGGAGTTCATTTAAATCGTTCAACAGTTTAATATTACTACTGGAAGGTCTGTCCAGGAGTTCGGCCAAGGAGAACGCTCGTTCTTTTAGATCCTCCTGCAAATAAGAAGTCGCCAAAGAAGATCCACCTTGTAAAATTGCTGAATGGAAGAGGTGTTTAGCGTTAGAGTGTAGAAGTAGATCTACAGCTACAGCACCACCTTGAGACCCCATTAGAGTTATTTTGTCAGGGTTACCACCAAACTTGGCAATATTATCTTTGGTCCATTCCAAAGCTGCAACTATGTCTTTTAAGCCTGCGTTACCTGGTACTAATTCGTCTTCCAAAGACAGGAATCCTAGAACTGATAGTCTGTGACTCAAAGTTACTGTGACAACGTTTTCTTCTATGAAGAAATCGGGGAGGAAGTCTTTAGTTTTATTGTAGGAGCCCGTGAAATGTGTGTTGTATAGGAAAACAATGACGGGGCGCATTTCGTCATCAAGTTTAGGGGTGAATATGTCCAGGTAGAGACAGTTTTCGTCCCCGTACCAGCCTATCGGCTGCCCCTTGCGGATATTCGTGTTGAACTGGACACATGCCTTTTTCTCTTTCGTGGCAACGAGAACGTCGTCCCACGGCTCAGCGGGTTTTGGGGGCTGGAAAATAAATTGCGGAATTAGCGACCATTGGGATTTGACCGAAATAACCATTTAATGAAATATTCCAAATGAAAATCTAAGGCACATCGAAGCTGAGTATCAAATTCAGTAATCTACATTTAAAGATACATCTTTTTCATTAAAAATCTAAAAACTNTTGTTAAAAACTGCCTCTAAGAAATAAATTGTGTTTGTTTACATATAGAAGAAGTACCTACGTAATTTCTTAAGAAAAAATGTGTCTTACCAAAAATCTCAGCTCTTTGAGTGGAGGCACTGCGTATGGTATTCCAATAAATCCATAATATTCCACATTATTTAGTAATGACTTCAACACTTTTCCTTGAACTTTTCCATGCGTTGTCTCTACAATCGGCTTCTCTGCATTTATCAAAGTAAACGTTAAACATATAACCAGTAATTGAATATACATTGTTTACAGCAAACTATAAAATATTTAGGACATATTAAATTCACGAGTGACAAATATCTACTGTGTCGTTAAGGGACAGATAGCAACTATCAAATTAATCTAAGCTGTAATAAAACATATCATTAACCACGTTACGATTTGGATTTACATTCACAATAAACGGTAATGAAGTAAACTTACGAATATCTATCCAATCTACGAATACCTATCTACATATTTGGTTGATGTTCAAACTAATACATACCAATAGGTAGGTACTGTTTCTGCACACGGCTTCGGCTGCGTACATTTCAGTCTGTCATAAAAAGTTTTGCAATATTATGGTCCTAAAAAATGTCTACTATTTTGAAACGACAGAGCGTTTCAAAATAGTAGACATTTTTTAGGATTTTTCTTACAAAAAGCATAGCCTAACATTATGTTCTGTTACCAAATATGATATCCTGTTGTGTCCATTTCCAATGTTTAAAACTTTAAATTTCCAACGTTCAATTTATCCAAAAATAAAAAAATATGGAACTTAGGGCTACAAAAAGTTCGAAATAAATAAATACAGTTGTTGTATTTTATGTTGTACAACTTCTGGGTCTACGAGTACTAGAGTCGATTTTAAAATCGAAATAAAACAAAATGTAACACAAAATGTAACGTCCAGCGTTTGTTTTTAAAATATCTTCACGGTTCTTAGCAAATTTCCTTACTGACGTGTGCTATTTAACTTCACTTCACCTTCAATGTTAACTGTGACAGTGTTTTCTGTGTCCTACACCATGACTACAGGTCTAGATCTTAGAAGTAATAATGTTATATTTTCACCTAATTATTCTGCTTTTGACAGTAAAGTGTAGTTCTCTATGTGTGGAAGAAGGAGATAGTGAGAGTGATACTTTGTGTGTTAATGTAAAAGGTAGTAAAGTTTTGGGAAGGAAATTAAACACAATTTTAGAGAGAAAACTTTTCGCTGTATTTTGGGACATACCATATGCCGAAGCTCCATTGCGTGAGTTAAGATTCAAGGTAATTCTACATAAAATTATTTTTTTACAGCATTTTGGAATAAAAAAATGTTTTTAAATAGGTACATTTTAGAATTTTCTTTTTATTTTTAAAACTGAGCATAGAATGCAAAAAGTATCTAGCGCTTTCTAAAATACTTAAAGTTTCAAACTCGCGCATTTGTTAAACTTCATTTAGTTTATTTTAAGTTTCGCTTAGACGTGTACAAAGTAGGTAGTCCTCTTTGTAACTTCCACTTGGAATAGTTTCCAACCCTATTTATAAAGCAGTAGAAAAGTACTTCATAAACGTTTTCCTTTTCAGCAACCAAGAGAAAAATATTTGAAAAACGGAACCCTCGATTGTAGCCAACCACGGAAAAAATGCGCATGCTGCTATGATGAAGACTGCTTGTATTTAACTATTTATATGCCCATTTCTTATAATCAATCGAGGAACCTCCCCGTTGTTGTTTGGGCAGATCACAATGAAGTTTTGCAATACCCAGACTTTTTCATAGAAGAAGAAGTGGTAGTCGTCGTTGTTACTTACAGGCGATTTATTTTTGGTTTTCTAAATACCGGAGACGAATTTGCCGAAGGTAATATGGGTGCAAAAGATATCTTGATGGCACTGAAATGGATTAAAAGATACATTAGATCTTTTAATGGTGATCCAAATAGAATAACAGTGGCTGGATTCCAATCAGCGGCCACGATAGTGTCATCACTGATACTTACTCCAGTCGCAGAAGGTTTATTTTCCAGAATTATAATCATAGGCGGTAGTGCCCTCTCACCTGCAGATTACAGAAACTATAATTTCGATGTTATGAACAAACTGTATTGGAATCTGAATGGACCGTTTGAAAAGTTGAATCGCACGAATCTTTACCAAATTCTAGCAAACTATTCTACTAGTGAACTGATGGTAGCCTCAGAAGATCTCTTTGACAGTACTGAAGTAAGAGACAGCCAAAGACTAATCAATGCCTTCTGTCCAAGTATCGAAGTGACTAAAAACACATTTATGAGTAAAGCTCCGATAGAAGTGTACAAAGCTCGTCTAACAAACAATAACGTAGAAGTTATGATAGGATACACGAGTTTAGAGGCGCTGGTAAAATTGAAAGGTTTTATTCAAAATAAAAAGCTTTTGAAGTATTTAAATTATAACTTCCAATATTTATTGCCGTTCGAAGGAACAAAGGACGAGTACGGATCAAAGCGCTATAGGAAGATAAGGGAGAAAATAATGGAGTTCTATTTCTTTAATGGCACCATTGGAGAAAGGAGCCTGAGACGATATGCAAAATATGTTTCGGATCAAGTGATTTATCCGTTGCTCCGCCAGGCGCGACTCCAGGGCGACGCGTCGTGTAGAAACGTCTACTTGTTTAGGTTTGCGTTCAGAGGCGCCTTGAACGTTGCTTGGGATTCTTCGGCGCGCCATTTAAATTGGTCTGGAGCGACGTCTGGGGACGAAATCTGCTACCTATTCAGATGTAAATCAGTCGGCGACGTGTACAATAGCTACGAAGCGTCGAATGAAAGGCTCTTCATTAAGAAAATCGCGCGGTTATTGGCGAATTTCGCTAAATGCGGGTAAGAATAATGATGCTTCAATTTTTGCGGTACGCCCAAGTGGCCTTGCGTTTCAAAGCTATGAATTTTAATCGTCTAATTATAAGATACTTTGCAATTTGTGGCAGAATTCGGGATGAATTTAACGAAAGCTATTATTAAGTTAGCTTGAGAATTAACCGAGTTATGGTTTAGTAACTAAGTTACATTTTTGTTTTAGAGATCCGACGCCCGTGAAAGAAGATGAGGTTTTGGGAAATTTGAAATGGGAGCCTTTGCGAAGACGCGCGTCAATTAGAGCACTGAATATGGGTCGCAGACTTAAAATGGCCGACGTGCCGGAACAGCCACGAGTGAACTTTTGGGATCAGTTAAAAAGTGAATTATTTTCGGAAAAACTTCGCAACGTGGAACTTTAAGCGAAATTGTTTTCGGGTAATGTAGTTTCGGGATTCTTCACGACCAACTTTCAGGATTAATAACGCAAAATGTTCGGGGAGAAACTTTTGCCACCGATACATATATCGTACGAAACGAAGATAAACAGATTTCAGCTAACATTTTCAGTAACTGTAACTTGTTTCAAATGAGATTATTGTTTTCATTTAAAATACCTACTACGCGTTAAATACGCACTAAAATACTATTGGAAAACAATGTTCCTTTTATTGAATTCAAATTATTGGTTTTCAACACTTTTATTGAGTTTTGTAGATCATTAATAATTATATTTTTAAACAATTACACCGATTTATTATTTAAAAGTAAGTAGAGCTAGTGCTACATAGATTAAGACCATGATTAAACAAAGCTTTTGCTTAATAAATAGACAGACACATACATTTATCTACAAAAACTTAATTCTGGGTAGGATCAGCTGTGTAATTCCTTTACTCTCACACTAACATTTGCTCCCTGCGGGATTTGAACTAGCAACCGCAGCACACGTCAAATTCGCGAACAATTGGGCCACATGGGTATCAGAATCGTGCTAAGTATAGTCCTTATTTTGAAACGACTATAAGCTGATTTGACTTCAATTTCATTACACGCCATGAAAACAGTCAATGGGTCCGTAAAATGCTCTAACTGGGGCCCATAAATCAGCCATTAGAGGATTAGTGTCACCACGAGCAGTTAATGACGAATGTGCAATATGGGTTTACGCACGAAGTATTGATTTTATGGTAATGACTTATGGGACATTACGTCATAAGTTTTAATTGTCGTAAAAGGGACAGATACGAGATCCTCAGACCTCCCCAACCCTTCTGGTCAGCGTGGAGAGTGTTAGCCCTAGCCCTTTAGGCTATCCTCTCTACTGAGATAAATTGGTAATTTCCTTGAAAATTTTCAATGAGGCGCTGATATATGAATTTTGGAGAAGAAAAGAAATTAAAGGATTTTTTTGCCGAAAATTTTTATTCGCTCTATCACACTGAAGCCGACAGCTTAACATGTCACCTAAAGCACGAATTTTTTTTGTATGTACTTGATTGATTCGTCTGTAATATCGTGACAACACATTTGAGAATCAAATCCTGATCCTCCGAGTCGAGAAAGTCTCACTCTAGAAAATACCACTACACATTTTTCTAGATAAAGATTGCGAGTACATCTCGAAAATAAAAAGGAAACAGTATAAATGATTGTTTATTCCATTTAATTGGGATTATATGGCATCTATATTCTAAAACTTAGCCTTTGGATTTGCAGAACTACTAATTATGAAACTATTAATTGGCCGTCAGTCACTTCTCGCGCTGGAGCTCCGAATCCCGTGAATGGGCTTGAACAGAGTTCAAAGCAAAGCATTCATTGATTAGTTCTGAATTGGATTCCAGCTGATATTTCAGTCTAAAGTCACGAGGGACCATTTTACCAAATTTCTGTCTTCTCAGGGACCACTTTTTTTTTCAAAATCCTATGAAAGGGGAGCTCGATTTCTCGCCCACTGTGCGCCGTTTGCGTTGTGCTGACTCGACTCATCACGTCACGTCACTTGTTTATTACGATGTCTTCGTGGACCACTAGGAATGCCTCCAGGGACCACCAGTGGTCCGCGGACCACCGGTTAAGAACCACTCCATCTAGATACCTAAATGATTTATTTATTTATATTGATGGTTACCTTGATCCTATGATGATAGTAAAACTGTATTTGAATGTACCTATATATAAGAAAAAAGAAATCTTTCTAAGATAGTCGAAATCGCATCAAGATAAACACTGGGTTCTTAAATATCATAATATCTGAATAACAGCTACTCATATTGCAAGATTTTTTAAATCTGCTGTACTGTTGTTACTAATTTAATAGACAGGCTGTCCCGAATTGAGATTTTGCTTATTCTATTCTGAGTTTTTGACACTTATCAACAAGTGATTAGTCAGTCACATTAAATAAATAATAATAAGCCCATTGCGAGCGAGCGAGAGGTAGTCTAGTGAAAATCGCAACAAAAATGAACATTTCCTTCCGAGGAAAGGTTCATTTTGGCGTTCTAAAAGTTGTCTCAAAAGTATCGTGTCTCTTATGCTGAAATGACAAGACTTTAGCAAATATTGTGTTACATTAATCAAGCAGCTATCCTACTAATATTATAAATGCGAAAGTTTGGATGTTTGTTACTCTTTCACGCAAAAACTACTGAACGGATTTTGATGAAACTTTACAGTATTATTGTTTATAACCCAGAATAAAATAAAGGCTATAATTTGTGACGATCGGTGACAAACGAAATTTCACGCGGGCGAAGCCGCGGGAAAAAGCTAGTATCTAATAATGATTACCGCCATTTCTCGTAATACTCTAGAAAGCGTGGAACATAAAAGTATCACATCATCGCATCAGTGAAATGGGATTTTCACAACAATGAGTCGACAAAAGAATATGAAGGTGTAAGGGGAGGCGTGATGGAGCGACAGTGCCCAATCTATTCGTATTACAGACTACTGTGTAGCCTAGACTGCGAGGATTGCTCTTCAATCGCAAGTTATCTGTGGCAATAGTTTGAGTCTAACCAAAGTGCCTTAAAAATAGGGTCAGGCTGGCTGCAAGGATCTAGTAGTTCAAAAAGATGTCTCAATCTTCATTCTTAGTATTTCTTAGTCCCAGATATAATGCAAAATTACAGCTCTCTAGTGCCAGTAGTTTCCAAGCAAAACCTCGGACAGACAGACAGACAGACATATCGAAACTATAAGGGTTCCTTGTCAGGACTACGGAACCCTAAAAAGTAACCTAGATTATCTTGTCAACGCCAGTTGTAGGAATATGCCATTCAAAGTGCAGTATTTGCGCTGCTCGAAAAAAATACACGAAACAGGTTGGGTTGCACCAACATCAAGTGTCTAAAAAACCACCGGTTATGGTTATAGTTACGGTTAAAGTTACGGTGGTGCAACCGTGGAACTCAGCCATATTGATTCTGCTTGGTTTTTAAATGAGTTTTTTTTGTTAAAATAGCATCCATTGAGTGTATTGATCTGTGACGCATACATTTGTAATTTCTCTCTACAATCCGGGAATAATTTGCCAGAAATTACTTTGTTCGATTTCACATTGTCGGCATTATACAGATGTTTATGAGAATGGAATTATTACATGTATTCCAGCGATGTTCAGCAAAATATTTTGCTGAACATCAATAGACTTCAGCCATTTAATATTAAATTAATTAAATATTTATCTGTATAATACTTTATGTACTTAAATTATCTGTTCATTCTCTTCGAGATCCAAACTCGAATCTTACCTACCTTTCTATTATGACAAAGGGCGCGGGCGTAAGTAAAAGTCTAATAAACACAGCTTTTAATTAACAATAATAACAAATTTAGGTTGCACCATCTTACTTTAGCTTTAACAAACGTTCAAAATCTGTCAAATTCCATAAAAAAAGCACCGGTTTTCGTTATACACTCGGCATCAAATAAATCGCACCTCCCGCGACAAGCACTTATCAAACGTATGCATCCCCACTTCCCACCAACATTGATACCATTTGAAAGCCTAGTTCTAAACTTCATTTCATTAAAGGAAAGGTTTTTACCCCAAAAATGTGTCTTTACAAGGATCCAGAGTCACTTTTTCAAAAAATAGGTACCCAGATCCGTCAAAGAAATTAAAATTCATCATTTCAATTTCTGCTCGGCCGGCCGACTCGAAACAGCCTCTCGGCATAGTATCAAATGTATTTGGTCGCCGTACAAATCACCGCTTCACGACACGAACGCACGTATAGTTCCAAAATACTGGACTGTCCTGTCGATGACATTGACAGTGGGGCGCCACCGTCAATATACCGGATTGCTGGTTCAGATTTTTGCCATGTTGGAAACCATATAGTTGAACGATGGTAGCGCCCCCCTGTCATTGAGTTTGGCGGGACAGTTCAGCGTGGGTCATCTATAAACGTCACGGCGGGAAAAATGACACACGTCCTGCCTTGACGGGCGCTCGCGCCATACTAAATACTAATCGATGTCGGCTTGCGCATTGTAATTTATACTGATATTCACATCAATATTTTGACAAAGTGGTTACTAATATTTAANTCAAAAATGTGTCTTTACAAGGATCCAGAGTCACTTTTTCAAAAAATAGGTACTTACGTACGCTATAGCCATTTTTTATGACTATAAAACTGTTAAGTTGGGATTAATCGCTATCCATCTGAAGAGGACACGTGAGATCTTTATTTGGTTTTATAACCAGAAAAATTGGTCTGATTGATTCCGGAGGTGAGCCCAAAGTGAGGTCTATTTTCAAGTCACATGTATGGTATATGTTCATCATTTATTTAGAAATGAAATGTATTTTTCTTTAAGGATATTTATTGGGCTTTCAAATAACACCAATATTGTTGGGGTACCATAATTGTGTCAGAAGGAAATCTTGAAAGTTCGCGTCGCGGTGTAGTTACCGTAAGAGTAGGCGCACACCGTTGATTTTTAGTTGGCCGATAGTTGTGCCCGATTTCAAATTGTATGAAGAATCGGCCAAATCGAATCGGCGTGGTGTGCGCACTCCCATATGCCCATATCAACAGCCCGACTAAACTATATCGGCCGACGAAAAATCAACGGTGTGCGCCTACTCTTAAAGTTGGGTGGAGCAACTCAGCCTAAGGACGATTGTCTTTGTAAAGATTTGTGTCACAGTATACCCACTTATGCGCGATAAATAGGTTCAGAGCTCTGGGGCCCGTTCAAAAGGGATTGAGACATTATTTACCGCGGCGTCTCTATTTTAACGCGTCTTCTTATCTTCGGGAAAATACGAACAATAAATCGCAAAACAGTTTTATTTGTAACGAACTGGGGGACAAAAGGTTATCTTATCTGTTTTGTTTATTATCTGTGTTAAATAAATAGTTTTTTCGGGAAAAAATATAGTTTCCGGACGATGGTTAACCGACTTAAAAAGGAGATATTAAGACTTATGTGTATATTAATAAAAATGCTTTCACAAAATTTAATGATCTTTTAGGGAATCTAAACAAAACCACACAAACGCATTTTTTTAGGTTTTAAGTGTTTACGAGGTATTAGGATTTTAAGAGGTTTTGTCCGAATATGACAGGCCGTGTTTGGAAGAAAATAAAGAAAATACTTTTTAATTTTCTTCAGTCCAAGCATCATAGGCGACCCGCTCCGGCGACGCATCGCCTCCGCTACGTATCGTGTGCTTTGGCTCTTTCGAGCTCTTCTTGAATTAACAAAAATAGTTCATCTTGCTATTTTCAGTAGGTACGCGAGTAAATTCTATATTACTAACAATAACAAAGCCTAACCAAACTGGGAAAATGGTAGATACCCGCTTTTTCTCATCGTGGATCGTGTAGCCGGTGACTGTTGGGAGATGTTTTCCCAAAATATCGGTAGATTAAAAGACGCTCAAGTGGTCCTTTGTTTTCCTCCCGGGTGTATTCTCCCACACGCTCGAGTTAAGGTCACTGCAATAGATACCTACTAACTTATCATAATGCCCACAAGGTTGACTGAAGACCTCACAGGAAGACGCTGGATGCAGGTAGCGACCTGCCTAACCAACCGGTCATTATGGAAATCATTGGGATACTTAGGCCTATGTTAAGCAGTGGACATCATAAACGTTAATTTGTTTCTTCATAAACAACTAGCTGACCCGGCGAACTTTGTTCCGCCTTAATGGCAATAAATAAGCAGACTTTTTTTTTTAATTTCGAACGGGATAAAAAGTATCCTATGTCCTTCTCCTGGCTCTAAGCTACCTCCCTGACAATTTTCAGCTAAATCGGTTCAGCCGTTTTTGAGTTATAAGTGGAGTAACTAACACGACTTTCTTTTATATAATAGATAGATAATAAGCACTTTTAAACTGAACTTTCTTTATACATATCTACCTTATTTTTAGTAAATACTTAATTTAGTTCGATATGTAGATACCTAGGTACCTACATCAAGGATAAAATAAAATGAATTCGCGCCAAAGTTAATAAAAAGATAGAGTTTAAAGTCCTCGCCTCTAAAGACTTTTAATCCTGAATAAATTGATTACCTGCGGAGTATATTGCGTTAACTCAGGTCAGGTAAGCGACCCTTTAGTTAACCCTTGTTACTACAAGATTGGGCCGTTGAAATTAAACCTTATTATAATGCGGGGTAACTTCAAAACTTTGAGAGACGCTCGCTAGTGGGGATTCTCCTGGTATCTTCCTACAGCCATATAAGGCTTAAGCGCGATTATCCGTTTACTGTTTGATTACTAACATAGTGAGGTATTTTGTCTAGGGATAAGTCAAAGTTTGGATGGGTCTGAGTAGCAAGTCAGGATGTGTTTGTTGAGCCTTAAGCAAGACTGTTTTTGCCATGAAACGTGGGTATACATATAAGTGCTGTGATTGATGTGTATGCTTTTCAGCCTATCCTATTAGGTAAATCACTACAAATTCCAATTTCAGAGACTGTGGATATTGATTTTAATTGCTGTTGGTTTAACACATTGTTGCGGATTATGAGGAAGTTAATCATAATTACAACGTTAATTGAATTATTAGAAAGCGGTGATCATGGCATGTAACAATTTGTAACAGAATATATTTGGCGTACGGAGGGATAAACGCGGGAATATTAGTAATTTGTTCATTACTGTTTATTACAAATTGCTATACCTAATTCGTTTAAAATAATCTTGATGCAATTGTTAAATTCTTCTGCCTTACATCAACTTTTACAAGCCAATTAGTCAAGTTAAACACAGGCATATTGTAGTTGTAAAATGGTTGATTTTGTAACCAAAATCTTACGTAATCTTTGTACATTTGGACACAAAATAAGTTATAACCAACTTTACATCAAACAGCGTCCATTCCCACGACCTTACCGCAAACATCTCTGCACGGACACAAAGAAAACACGACAAAAGCCTCCGGTACAGCTGCCAGAGCTCGGGCCATTGTTCGCTACTTAAGTCCTCTTAATTCGTATCTCACCTCGTCCCCCTAATGACTTGATAATTTTACCTTTACCCATGACTTGGGGCGTCATGGGTAATTTTGCGGTGTGTGGTGGGACAAGTGTTACTAGTTTTAAAGTATTTTTTAACAATATCCTTGATTGAGAAGTTAAATATTAATATTAAATTATTGGCCACGGGTGTAATCCGTTACATAAGCACTTATGAGTGTTGAGAGATAAAATTGTTCCCATTATCTTACTAATATTAAAAATGCGAAAGTTTGTATGGATGTTCTTTCACGCAAAAACTACTGAACGGATTTTGATGAAACTTTACAGTATTATCTAACTAATCTATACTAATATAATAAATGCGAAAGTAACTCTGTCTGTCTGTCTGTCTTGCTTTTACGCCTAAACCACTGAACCGATTTTGATGTAATTTGGCATAGAGATAGTTTGAGTCCCGGGAATGGACATAGGATAGTTTTTATCTCGGTTTACATACGTAATCACAATTTCAATTTATAGAAACAAACTCAAACAGGGTAGGTGTAATTAGTCTGTTATTTACAGTACAAATTTTAATTACTCATGCTTTTATAAAAGTAAATTTCGTTACCGGACAACTTTGTTTGCGAAGCGTGATATTCCGAGAAGACCCCTTCAGGATTCTACGAAAACATTTATATTACTGGAAAAGATAATTTATTTGAATTTTAGTTAAGCATTACATTTTATTTTATTACTTTTTAATTGAACGAGTTTCGACGAAATTGTTTGTTTTGCTGTCAATGTGATAGGACAGTCGTCAGGATAGGCATTAGTAAAGATTACTTATTTCTTAAATACCGATATTAATTAAGTTCTAATTTGCATGCAACAAGGTAGTATCGATCAAACTCATGCTCTGACTAACGAGGATTTGAATCGTTATTATATTCTTCTGTCTCAAGTTGATCACTTTTTTAGTTATCGTAGAACTTTAGTACATTATAATTTAACTTTAATTACATATGAAAGTCTAAACCGTAGTTTACTGACCATATTATTCATTACGTTATCAGTATTAACGTTATTTTAGCCTCATTCTAGGTACGTTATTAACGTTATTTAGGCCGGTAAATCTCGCTTAATATTGCTCGTAATTCTGTATTATGTAGGGGTATATTCTGGTAACTCGCTTAGCGTGAGAACGTTTTGCGAGTGGTCGCGAGCGCCTCGTTTTCCGTACATTGATCAAAGGGGACAACTCTGTCAAACGTTCAGGGTTGGCAACATTTTCAAAGCCTGTATTTTCCAGGTTTGACGCAATGTTTTTTTTTCATACCACTCGTGTTACACAAAGGTTTCAGTTTGCTTTTAAAACACCATTCTAAATGTTTTTATTTTATTTTCTTCTTTTACAATGTGAATAATTTCATTGGGCTTTCCAAAAGAAAACAGTAACGTCAATTTATAAGAGTAAACTCGTCTAAGACCCATGGGGCCAATGGCTTCCATTCCAGTTCTTTTGGTAATTACTCTCAAGAGTAATTGGATTCTTACACGCAAACGAAACATTTAACCAAGATACTTTAACTGTTTATACATTAGTTTGTTGGAACTGTGATTCTTTAGATATTTTTGAGTAAATAATAATATCTACTTTAACTTAACAATATAAATCAGTCATCGCGAGGTTTGAAGATGTAGAAGGCATTTTCTCAGGAGAGCCTTGACTTACTTCACTTATGGTCCTATGTCCCCTAGATGGGGCAGAGGGCGTCCACAACAGTCCTCCATCTCATTCGGTCTTGAGCTTCTCGCTTGATCTCGCTCCAGGTCTTGCCGATCTTCTTCGCCTCGTCCGCTACAGTGCGCCGCCAAGTTTGCCTGGGTCGACCACGTTTGCGTTTTCCTTGGGGATTCCAATCCAGAGCCTGCTTAGGTATGTGATCGGGGTCCCTTCGGAGAGTGTGGCCAATCCAGTTCCACTTGCGGCGCTTGATCTGCTGGTCGATCGGAATTAGATGAAGGAGAGATGGAAAGGAGAGCCTTACGTCCAGTGAACTGCCATAAGTTGAGATGATGATGATAATGATGATCAGATCAATAGGTCATTTATATTAATGTCTTTACATTTATTTATAGAAACCTATAAAATACTAGTTGCAAGAATTAGACTGATAGTATAGCCAATAATAAGTTTCCCTTATTATAAAAGTAACATTGTTGTTGAAAAAAAAAATGAGTGAAAGAAGTTTAAAAATTAAATTTTCTCAATAAAATTCTAACAAAAGTTCACTTTTGCATGCAGCCTGTAATTAATATAGCACCTAGTCCTAAGACAAAATATGTATGTAAACCCCTTTGATTGTACTTGTGTCTGTCTTGTTGGTTGTCCTAAGTAAATAAAATAAAATAAAATAAATACAAATTATTAATATTATTGTTATTTTTCTTTTTAATTTTCTTGTGATAACCCTGTTTTGGCGCCAAACTCAGCTGGATGGTAACACGCCACACCCCATGACGAAGTTACTCCGCGCAGCATTTATTTACATTATCAATCAGTGTTAACATAACCTGCTTATGTATTTCAATGTTATTTCCTACATGGTGGAGCTCTTTTCCAATGAAAATTTTCCAAATGATTTAGGTAAAATTTTTTGGAAATAATTTTAGAAACTTAAATTCATTTTATAATCATTTATAAATCACATAGTGAGACCTGTAGAATCAAAAATATGAAAGAAGTGTAATATCGATTTGTTATAATACGAGTACTACGTCGCATTACATTACATAATATCGCTATAACATGAATTATTTATTCAATAACTTTAGAGTAGGCGCACACCGTTGATTTTTCGTCGGCCGATAGTTTAGTCGGGCTGTTGATCAGTATGGGCATGTATGGGAGTGCGCACACTACCTACGCCGATTCGATTTGGCCGATTCTTCATACAATTTGAAACCCCAGGGTTCCGCGGACCACCTTTCGGGAACCGCTGCACTAAGCAATATTTTCTTAAATGGCCTTGTTTTATTTGCACCATTGCCAATCCAAAGTAGTGCAGGGGTGAATGCCCCGTACATAAATTCCCGGTATTTCTGAAGGTCGATGCGGGAAGGTCACGGGACCCCGTAAATCTCTGCCTCCGTTCCCGCTACTACTGGCAGTTAGCGGATGGTAAGCTTGTTTTTTTTTGTTATTTATGTGCTCCCAAAACGGGGAGGTTTTAGTATATTTTTGTGGGTAAAGAGATTGTAGGTAGGCTTTCAAACAAATAATCTAGGTATTAATGTAAGCTCGCCTAATATCTAAGGTTCATCATTTAACTCTAATTGGTGGTAACCTACCGGTACCTACCTACACTATACATGAGTTTTAATCATCATTAAATTAATATTTGTAGGTAATTTGTAATATTTTGTAATAGCTAAGTACCTCTATGTTGTATAATTATGGATATGTCATAGNGTTAAATGCAAACTCGCACTAAGCACACCAAAATAAACTTTCTCAGTTAAATTACTCCAAAACTATTAAATTGCGGATTTTTTTAAATATCACGTGAGATTAGGGGGTGGGGGAGGGGGTCAGGCAAAATCTCACCAAATCTCACCAAGGGGGGCGGGGGGGTTGAAAAATAGCCAAAATTGTCTCACGTAATTTATGGATGCCCCCTAACACGCCACACCCCATGACGAAGTTACTCCGCGCAGCATTTATTTACATTATCAATCAGTGTTAACATAACCTGCTTATGTATTTCAATGTTATTTCCTACATGGTGTCTTTTCCAGTGAAAATTTTCCAAATGATTTAGGTAAAATTATTTGGAAATAATTTTAGAAACTTAAATTCATTTTATAATCATTTATAAATCACATAGTGAGACCTGTAGAATCAAAAATATGAAAGAAGTGTAATATCGATTTGTTATAATACGAGTACTATGTCGCATTACATTACATAATATCGCTATAACATGAATTCTTTATTCAATAACTTTAGAGTAGGCGCACACCGTTGATTTTTCGTCGGCCGATAGTTTAGTCGGGCTGTTGATCAGTATGGGCATGTATGGGAGTGCGCACACTACGCCGATTCGATTTGGCCGATTCTTCATACAATTTGAAATCGGGCACAACTATCGGCCAACTAAAAATTTTTAAAAACAAGCTTTATCCTGAAATGCAGTTGTACTAAAACGAAAAAAATAATTGTATGCTAGGTTCTAAGAATTTCGAAAGCTTGTATCGCGCATGGAATTTATCCCCCTTTCTTCTGTTTGCGCTACAAGCTTTCGAAATTCTTAGAACCTAGCATACAATTATTTTTTTCGTTTTAGTACAACTGCATTTCAGGATAAAGCTTGTTTTTAAAAAAGTTTTTTTTTATTATAATTTTATTTTACACTTTTTAGTTGTAACTATCTCAATATCTGGACCTGGTCACCATTTAGCATAAAAGTGCTCGGGAAGTCGAATCCAACGACCCCAAACTCGATAAGTTTCCGCCGTTTCGTTTAGGAGTTCCTATGGCCACCTCCTGACTCCATCATCAGACCAGCTCAATGGTACCATAATATTGCATTGTCATCGTACTTACATAAGTATACCAAATTTCAGCTCAATCGGTTGAGGAGAACTGGTCTTAAATTCAGTTGCAAGATTTGTCCCACACATACTAACAAGTGAAGTCAATATAAAGCTTGTAATAATAAAAATCAAAGGTGTGCGCCTACTCTAATGCTTCAAAACCTTTGGAAAATATTCGCGATTTTTCATTGTGACATAATATTTTGCACTGGATCTAGTAAACTGCATGATTTATCTGTCCAATTACGAGGAAACTCATATTTCACCAACCTAGCTAAGTTTTACCCACACAGTTATCCAAATGTACGGTCCATTTCGCTAACCATGCACGAGGTATCTAGTTAGCATACAACACAGGACAGATGAAACTGCAATATGCAATGGGATCATGGGCAGACCTCGTAAATATCTCATGTCATACTTCATCCGTATAGTACACAATGGCTGACCAACATAGATTGCAGTAAAGGTTGCATGAATTAGGTATTTTGCAGGTACAGCTTTTTGAAAGCTTTTTGTGCCAATGAATTAGGCTCTATCCATTCACACACAAATTCTATTTTAGGTATTAGGTACTGAAGTCGGTAAGAAACATGCAACAAATAAAATATATGACATAATTTAGTGAAAAAAACGTTTTGTTTTATACATGAAACCTTTTAGTTATATCAGTAAAGTAATTATTACGGAAATTTTAGTGAGTTAGTAATCATTTAAAAAACACGTGTGTTTAATGAAGTGCTTCATGATAAAAAATCTAAGGCATGAAAATAAAGTCCACGCCTGTATACACTGACTTCGTAAATCTTGTTTTTTTTTTACATAAAAATAGGTTGTTACTATCTACAAGCATCTATCTATACTAGTCTATACTCTATACTAATATTATAAATGCGAAAGTAACTCTGTCTGTCTCTCTGTCTGTCTTACTTTCACACCTAAACCACTGAACCCATTTTGATGAAATGACATAGAGATAGTTTGAGCCCCGGGAAAGGATATAGGATAGTTTTTATTCCGGTTTTTGAAACAGGGACGCGCGTGATAAAGATTCTCTGTGACAGACAAAATTCCACGCGGGCGAAGCCGCGGGCGGAAAGCTAGTACCTATTAGACAAATACTAAGCAGTATTTTCTTAAATGGCCTTGTTTTATTTGCACCATTGCCAATCCAAAGTAGTGCAGGGGTGAATGCCCCGTAGATAAATTCCCGGGATTGCTGAAGGTCGATGCGGGAAGGTCACGGGACCCCGTAAATCTCTGCCTCCGTTCCCGCTACTACTGGCAGTTAGCGGATGGTTAGCTTGTTTTTTTTGTTATTTATGTGCTTCCAAAACGGTGAGGTTTTAGTATATTTTTGTGGGTAAAGAGATTGTAGGTAGGCTTTCAAACAAATAATCTAGGTACTAATGTAAGCTCGCCTAATACCTAAGGTCCATCCTTTAACTCTTATTGCTAGTAGGTTAGGTTAGGTAGTTAGGTTACCTACCTTCACTACACATGAGTAATTTGTAATAGCTAAGTACCTCTATGTTTAATTATGGATACATTATAAAAGCATAATTATTATAAAACCCTTTAGTTTTCTTAGGATTAAGAATAGCAATAATGTTATAAGATAAATAACTTGCTCGTATTAATATTATGATTACCGTTACTGGTAGAGTGTAATTATTGTTCAATTTACATAATGTTCATATTTAAAACAAGTAGATATACATCTCTGTAACTTTATGTATCTCAGTTTCGTTATAGTATTAATTTGTATCTAAAGCAATACACCTACATTTACAGACTATAAATTCGTGTTCGTTGAAACAACACACAATTCGCTAGCTGACAAGCGGGACATTGCTGGAATGTTTTTGTCAGTTGCGGGACAGGTTGTCATGGCCGCACTATGGCTGGTTTTATAGTCATAGCGTGAACACCAGTTATAGCTGATTAAAAACATTTGATTTTCTAGTTTTTTAAAAGTGGTCAATAACACCCGATTTCTTCCACTAATGTATATTTATTCTGTGCTATTACTAACGACAATGAATATATAACATTTTCCTCGTCCAAAGTTATACTAACTAAGCTAATCCTAACTGCTAGGCATGATAAGGGCACTATGTCATACAATGTGCCCACGGAAGCACATAATTACTTTCCTTATCGCTAACAATCAGGATTCAAGCCTGCATTGTCCACACTGAAGTGGGGGTACACAAAACGGACTACAATATATTGGTTTAAATTAATAACTACCTTCCTATGGAATTAGCCAAGCGGCTGGTTGGCTGTGGTGATGGGAGAGCTGGCGCATTTCTTGGCCAACGAATCAGTTTGGCCATTCAGCGCGGAAATGCAGCCAGCATTCTGGGCACCATATCGCGTTGTTTGGACATATTTTTTACTAGCTTTCCGCCCGCGGCTTCGCCCGCGTGGAATTTTGTCTGTCACAGAAAAACTTTATCGCGCGCGTCCCTATTTCAAAAACCGGGATAAAAACTATCCTATGTTCTTTCCCGGGACTCAAACTATCTCTATGCCAAATTTCATCAAAATCGGTTGCGAGGTTTAAGCGGGAACAACAGACAGACAGACAGACAGACAGAGTTACTTTCGCATTTATAATATTAGTTGGGATTTGTAAATATTTAGTCTAAATAGCATCCTTCCTATGGTATATTGAAATACTGTAATTAATTGGCTGACGGCTTACGCGAATCCTCTGGGCTAAACCGAGGAACAGACCCAGGGATTTGTGAGGGCCAGGAATATTAATAAGGCAAGGTATTTCCCTTACTACGAATGCTAGAATTAATTTGTTTTTATTGAATAGACAGTGGTCAAAGCTCTCGTATCTCAAAGATACGTCACAACTTGGAAGATTTATATTTTTTACAAGCTTTCTATTGACTTCGCTTGTCAGTTAGTAGGTGACAAATCTTGCAACTGCATTTTTTTTATATTAAAAGTAAGATCCCATTTGTGTTCGATTATTCTTCCACTTACTTACTTCAACTGTAGGGTAGACTATTTCTAAGCGGGTACTGTGCGTTTTGGATAAGGTACTGATCAATCTTATCATCAAACTAATAATGAATTCGTCAAGAAACTTATTTTAATATATTTCCTTCCTTTCGTATTAATTTTGCTCACATAACGATAGTAAGATCCCGGTAATTCTACAAAATTAATTTACAGTTGTGAAACGAACTCGTTTTATTTTAATAGGAGTATCGGTTTCGATTTGTGGTCCATCAATATTTGAATGCCGAAACTTATGGAAACATTTTGCGATTAAATATTTGAATGCTTTTATTCATTTGAATATACATTTAACATTTATTGAAAAATAACTTTTAGTGGATGGAATTTTGATCGTGGGTGGAATATTGACTCAACCATTATTGAAAGTCAACGAAAAATTCGAAATCCCTCTAAGGCTTTCGACTTGACTCACAAATATTTATTTATTTAAATGCTCATTTTATAGGGCGAACCGCGGTCAAAAGCTGGTTCATTATAAATAGAATATAGTACAAAACTACAAAGTTATTAACATTGTGTGGACACACTAAACAAAAGCAGGTCACAATAATTATTATAGTCTTATATGAATAATATTAATTGTCATTACAAGCTTACGGTTGGTCGCAATCCACTAAGCTCGACTGTCATTTTAAAACGTGGTCTATTTTCATGAAAAGGCGCCGCACATCCCAACTCCCAAGGGTGTAGGCCTTCTTTTGCATGTTTCGGACTGCGTCAGCTTGCTACGATAATAAGCTGCTACTTGCTACGAAAAGCTCCGCTCGTAGTGTGTAACGCTACGAGAGACTACGGCGCTACGGCGTAGACAGTTTTTGTTTGTCATGTAGATGTCAACGTGAAATTGTGAACTCTGTCAGTTTATAATATAACGCGTTAGATTGTAAACTAACAGTGGGTTAGGTTAGGTTAGATTGTATTTTAACTACGTCAGATTATAATCTGACACAATTCACAATTTTACTGTGACATAGACATATTTTGTGGTGATTAGTGGCTTATAATCGCAGTTTATTTTGTACATTAGCTTCGCATCACCGCATATTTTTAACGTTTTGTATATTTTGGTTTTTTTACGACGTTTTTTTTAGCTCCTTAGTCAGTGTCATTTCTAATTCTGCAAATGTGCGAATAAAAATTGTCCGTGGTGAGAAAGAGAAAACTTATGATGACTCGGCATTTGGGTCAGTAATTACCTTTCTAAGTATTAGGTATACTACTTCTTCTCGACACATTTGACTAAACACAGCGGCATCGTTTGTAGTCTGTTGTCATAAAGTGCTATTTTACCCTACAGTTTGATTGTACACGTACATTGTGATAATATGTAGAACACGCAGTACCAATAAACACACAATATTTAGACTGCATTATTAATCATGTCAACAAATTACACCAATATTTGAGAACTAATTACGTTTCAATGTCCCAATAATTTAATCACAGCTAGTAGGTTTCATACTCTACTAGCCATTTAGGATAATGTGTTTAGCCGGATATTCCGCGTTCTGCCCGGCAAACCACGAGAATTATTCACCTCGTATCGAGCTGTGTGTAGAGTAGAAGTACCAGCTTTGGCCATCTTTACACACCGTTTTTGTGCACACCCACAAGGTGGACAGGAGACCTCATAAATAAAATAAAAAAATAAAAATGGAAATCACTGGAGGATGTCTATGTTTAACAGTGCACGTCCTGTGGCTGAAATGATAATAACTGTCTTCATCATTTTTGGTTTCATTGAATAAATTATATCAAACATTAAAAAAATACATTAATATTACAATAAAAATCACATTTTCATTTATTTATGAAATCAATTTTCATTTTACAGTATTTTTGATACCCATTTCAACCTTAGCCAAAAAAGGCGCAGTGACCACAAACGGGGTAACTACCCTACAGACCAGTTAATACCAGACCGTTAATTGTTTTACGCTTCGGATACGTACACGTAAATGACAATGGGAGCCTGAATAGGGGATGCATATAATAATGGTAGCTAGCCTGGCGCAGTTACCGATAACGGTATTTAATAACTATACTGTTTATTGTGGTGGTAGTATCTCTATAGTGTTTTGGGTTAAGGTAACTGTAACAATGCTGATGAATTTTGGCATGGAGAAGGATGAAATCTTGTCGNGCTTGTCGCTTAGAGGAGATGAAATTACCCTTTCTTTATAATTTCTTGTTGTGTGTTTTGATAAATGTATCATAATGTATTTTTTACTAGTTAACTGCATGATATTTAATAGTTACCAGCAGCAGGAACAATAAAAATAGAAAACCTAGTTTTTGATCCTTTAAAACATTACATTAAACGACACAAACAGATTTTCAGTATTGCAAAAAGGTTTTAAATATGTCGACATGAAAGTTCGCTGCTAAAGCTTTGAGACTGGTTTTAAATACTGTTTGGTCATATCAAAAGTTTCTCAGTATTATCTAAATCTATACTCAAAGGTGACTGACTGACTGACTGACTGACATAGTGATTCTATCAACTCACAGCCCAAACCACTGGTCGGATCAGGCTGAAATTTAGCATGCAGGTAGATGTTATGACGTAGGCATCCGCTAAGAAAGATTTTACGAAACCACCCCTGAGGAGGTAAAACGGGATCCACGCGTACGAAGTCGCGAGCGGCCGCTAGTACATTTATATACCTAACTAGCGGCCGCCCGCGACTTCGTACGCGTGGATCCCGTTTTATCCCCTTTAAATTTTTCTGAATTTTCTTTACTATAAACCTCACGGAGCCCGAGACCTTTCCAACGAATGCAAAACCGTGGAAATCGGTTCGTGCGTTCTGGAGTTATAGCGTCAGGGAGGAAAACCTGACTTATTTTTATATAGTAGAAGATGTTAAAACTCTCGTTCCCACCACTGTAACTCCTCTTTAACCAGGACTCCAGGATCTAAGTTTGGCCTCAAATGAAACACAACCAGTAAATTATTCAGATTTCATAGATAGTTAAATAACGTAAAGACCGATAAGTCAGGTTTATGTAAACAACGAATTCGGCAAAATTCGAGCTCCTTGGACGCGAATTTTGCAGGAGTGACAAAATGGCCGCCTTTGTTGGCATTGTAAAGTGCTATCTTCGGTTTCAACATTCTCGGAAGACAAAAAAATAAACGGTAAAGGCGTGTTCACTTCCAGGAAAGTAGGATAATGGATCTCCATCAATTGAAGGTGTAAAATGAGAATTCATTTCAAATGGTTTTGGCAAGATGTTTTTAGCTGTTCAAATTACATAGTTAAATTGATTACAAGAAATTACTTTCAGTTTACCTATTCTTAGGTATAATATGAATGTCTATTATTTTCCCTTGGTCATCGCATCTCGCGTGAAGGGCTGGACCGATTTCGCTAATTGTTTTTTTGTTGTTTGTTATTGCCAGGAGAAGGTTTTAATAAAAGAAAAAAAAAATAGCTTTTTTGTGACAGACAAAATTTCACACTGCTACTCTACAATAAAGGCTATTTTGTACTGCAAAATATGATGTTTTTGACGTAATTAGTGCGTTACGCGATGAATAGACTAAAAACTTTGTCTAACTGTTGGTAAAGCTACTACAGAAGAGAATCTAGGTAGCAAACTGATTTACTAGATGCAAGTGTATGTATAATCCCAGGTTATTAGATTACGCGTACATTATTATTACACTAAGTGCCTATACACACTTTCCCGACATAAAGTAATTACGTATGGCAACATTGTATATGAGTAATTAATTTAGTGGCTGAATACATACTAGAGGATATAGAAGGCTCGTTTGTTTGTAATGACTTATCATTATGGTTCTTTCCTATCGGTGTCACAACCGTGGTGTCTCTTCTATGATCTGAGGTGGTGTCAGACTTGATGAATTATATTATACTTACGAGCAAAAGTATGGAATCACTCTCTTGTGTTTTATTTCCAACGATCTGAAGAACTCAATGACTATCTATGCATCTATGGTATCAAGATAAAGTTTGTAATGTAACCTTTAAACTGGTACCATTTTTAAATTAATCTTCATAGTTGTAGCTACAAAGATTACTCAAACGAATGGGGTGATTCCATACTTTTGCTCGCGAGTGTATTTAACTTCTAACTATCGGCTAACTAAAAATCAACGGTGTGCGCCTACTCTTAATCAACCATCGCGTCTCTAATTGATTCGAATCTATAATATTAATCAACGGGACTATTCCCACCTCTCGTTCCTACAGCTGCAACTGCAACAAGTTTGTCCCGGGGGAATGTTTTAAACTGTCATTTCATTGGACTCGCAACGAAATTAATCAGAAGAATACCTATGTTCTTCTGATTAATTTCGTTGCGAGTCCAATAGTTGTGCCCGATTTTAATTTGTATGAAGAATCGGTCAAATCGAATCGGTGTAGTGTGCGCACTCCCATACATGCCCATACTGATCAACTGCCAGACTAAACTATCGGCCGACGAAAAATCAACGGTGTGCGCCTACTCTAAGAACAGTATGTTTTTCTAACGGGACTTTTCCCCGAGGTCGGTAGGTATGTATTAAATAGGAAACCGGTCTACTGTCCCTGTTTACATTGTTCACGTTGTTCTTTGTCCTGGGTTAATCCAATCCGCAATACAAAGAGCCACATCTGAGCTGTGTCCCCACGTATAAAGGGCGGGACATCCTACTCAGTATCTAAGTATAAGTGGTATAAGTAGCTTTCCTAAATAAAGATTGTTTTAGATCAAAAATTATCTCAACAACAATTGTGTCGATTATAAATAACTGAAAATGTTGCTCGTGAATTAAGGGGCAAATGAAACGAATAGTTGATTAAATATGAAGTTCAACAACAATGTCCGATATAAAGTTAGGTTAAGTTAAGGTACGAAATGCGCTCGCTTTCAGAGACCCAGTTTTCAAAATGTTGGGCGATATGGATGGGCAACGTTGCAGCGTCATATAGATAGATTGCTTTTATTATGTCGTAGGTCGTTTTATCTTCTTCTATATCTAAGAAGTCAATGAATTTTTAATCACATTTCATCTGGAAAAATATCTCGCAATTTACTTCATCTCAAAGAAATGACAATCTAAAATCTATACTCTTCAGATCTCAATACTCAATACTCAATATTTTATTGCATCCATTATGTACTTAAAATTAGAACATTATGGGCCCTGTAGGGCACGGCAATTAGGAGAGAGGAGGACCACCCTAGATCAACCGAAAGATGTCAGAAGTTAGAGCCTAGTAATTTATCGTTGAGATACTCACTTAGAGCATAATTTAGTGTTTAGAAATTAAAAGTTCTTTAAGTTTTTTAACTACGATGACTATGCGATTTGTCCCAAGGCCCTCCATCATACACTGGAGGTATAATACCGGTCAGAGGGTCGTTAGTGTGATCAATCAGCCGTGTGGTTCTATAAAGTTACAACTCGACGAGAACAGCCAGTTAAAATAATTATTGTTGTTCCAGAAATAATAATTGTACAGTTCTCAACTTTATACCTACGCAACTAACTTAAAGATCCTTTCATCATCAAATCTTCATGACCAGTCATTTCCAAGTTATGGTTTAGAAAAAAGGGTCGTAATGGGAGAATATTTCGCCTGTAGGTATCCCTCGGATGAGATTGTTATCAAGGGCAAGCCCAATTTGACTTAGCCTTAGGCGCAAACCACCGATTTTTAGCTGGCCAATAATCGGCCGATTCTTCATACAAATTAGAATCGGGTCCAACTATCGGCCAACTAAAATTCGCCTTGTCTGCCAGCCCACAAGTAGGGCAAGTAAAAGCGGAGGTCTGAAAGTTTATATTATTTATATGTCAATTTCAGTCAGAATATTCTACATTTAAAATCTGTGTAGACATCTTTCTTACCTACATTTAGGACATGACATGAGAGAGTGAGACATTATGTTACAGTAAAAAATCTCAGTGTATCTAATCTACCTGTTTCATGTACTGTTCTGGCTTATCTATTGTAGCAAAGAAATAACCCATCATAGCCGTTTGATCACATTCAGCTTATATACGATTATGTGTAATATTGCTATTATTTCACATAAAGTTTATGATTCAAATGAAAATATACTAGTTTTACGCAAAATGAAGTATTGGAAAATAGTTTATAAAATGGCTCGCAGCGTAGTCAACCGCAGGATATAAAAGTGAATTTGCCTTGCAGCGAATTGGACGACCTTTTTAATTATGCTGATGTTAATTAATTATGAAATGTTCAAACTGGGTAACTTTAGAAAAAATATAGTATCCGGGCCTTTTGTGTCTATAAAGTATGTAATTAAATTCTGACTGAACGTTAAAAGGCAAAGGAAATTGAATCGCGGCAAAGAACAAGTAATAATTTAGATTCCGGTGTATTGTGCCAAGTACTTTTAATGAGATATTTTCTATTCAAGAACAAACTGTAAAACCCTTGAATTCTCATAATCTTCAAGGTATAAATGTCCATCCGTCACGACCGACGTAGCTCGCGCTGATATCGCATCGTTAGTTATTGTCTGCGAGTAACTATCAAGATATGGACGCTCCAACTTAAACTTTTAAAAGGTTTAAAATTGGGAATTTTAGATGTCTCGATGTCACTTGATTCAGGGGAATTTTTGTGCTATCTCTAGCTATTGGGGATTGAAGATAATATGTTTAAATGGTTAACCTAAGATACTGTGGGAAAACTTGGTGTGGTGAGCTAATTTTACCATCGATGATGCCTATGACTTCTTTCTAATTGGATTGACTCTAAAATATGTTTGCTTCAATGGATAGATATTTAATTTTTTTTTACGATCGGTATTGACTATAAAACTGAGTTAGCGCAAAATATTGATTCTCGCCTTAATACCTAATTAAGGTGCAAATTCAAAGGTATTACCAAAATAATGAACAAAAATAAAATCTTAACCTTTTATGATCATATTAGGAACATACATTCGATAAAAGTCTATCATCCAAGCAAACATCTTAAACTGATCGCGTTTTATTGAATTTCGAGGTTATGCCCTAGCATAACCCGTTCTTGGCTCAACAAGAAATAAAATTTTCCGCGGACCGACGGGGAAAAATATCTGGCGAACGACACTCACATCATTGATGTATGAAGAGAGAATATTTTCAAGCACATATTTGCAACTTCAACCGGGGTAAATATGAGTATGTACAGCATTTGATAGATAGGATTGAATATACTCTTTATCTATATTATGCTCTTTACATAAAAGGGTCAATTAAATTAAATGCAAAATTGAAACGGCACACGAAACTGACGAAACAAAATAAATAAATAATAAAAACAGTACAATTTAGGCGGTCTTATCGCTAGGAATCGATTTCTCGCAGAAAACCCAGGGAAAAGACCTAGTTGTTGAGAATATAAGAGAAATTAGAGTGATTGAAATTAATTTGAATAAATTGCATTAATATAAAACATGATTATAATAATCAAAACATTATTTTGTTAGTTTTAGAATACCTAATTCTTAATATGAACCAAAGATTTTTATGACAATAAAAGCCAGAATATCTAAATAAATACAGATCCTTATCTCGTTTAACATAAATGTAAATATTTGTGGGTGCAATTTTAGTGCTAGATTTTAATTAAACCTTTTTCCTGTGGTGAAAAGCTCCTTGAAAGCTGTTTTACACCCTCGCAGCTTAAACATTAATTAATTTAAAGGGCAATGTCAGGCGCGGGACCGTGACATTGTAACACATGCTGTAATTAATTCATTACGCAATATATTAACACGAGCAGGACCTTTAAGTCTTTTGTGAACAATTAATTACACAATAATTTTGCTATAATTAAAGATGAAATTTTGCGAAAGAAAATTATGACCGTTGTCTGTTACTAACAGCCTACCTATTTTTTAAAAGTAAATATGTTATAAAATAAGGGTCCCTCCTTGTCAGGACTATGGAGCCCTAAAAATTCATTATTTTTATGTGTTAGCAAATATAGGGCAACTTATTTTATAAATTTACTTTATATAATTGTGAATGCCTGCTATAGATGTAACTATTGTTTGTCCAATTTGCTCTTTATTACCTCTATATCGAGTTCAATGAAATCATTTATTCTAAACCCTCTGAGTTGCGCTGCACCATCTTACTTTAACTTTGACAAACGTCAAAAATCTGTCAAACTCCATACAAAAAGCACCGGTTATTGTTACGGTTAAATTAAGGTGGTGAAACTCAACCTAAAAACTATAGTATAAATATTACAACATTGTACACAGTTCTTGCAGCAAACATCTCTCTTCAACATGGGTCTCACTCATATCAATAGCTAGACTAAGTAATTTACAAAGACAACTTCCTCAGTAAGATCGACGAGAATCTGTTAAGTTTATGAACTATTACTCATACACCACCTCAAGAGAGTCGCAAGATCGATGCTGGTTAGTGCCAAGACCACTTTCACTTAGGCTGGGTTGCACCATCTTACTTTAACTTTGACAAGCGTCAAAAATCTGTGAAACTCCATACAAAAAGCACCGGTTATTGCTATAGTTACCGTTAAAGTTAGGTGGTGCAACTCAGCCTTAGTTGTATGAAATTGAGGATACATCCACAAGTCTCTTACATCATCATCATCATCATTTCAGCCACAGAACGTCCACTGCTGAACTAGGCCACATGATTTCCACATCGCCCGGTTGGTAGCGGCCTGCATCCAGCGCCTTCCTGCTACCTTTATGAGGTCTTCAGTCCACGTTGGGTGTCAATTACAAGAGACAAAAAATAAAAATCAGAAAATTTAGAAAAATAAATAAATAAATATTAGATTTAAGTTTTGTTAATGTAGGAAATTTTCGTAACGTTTATAAAAATCCTTTTACTCTTTAATATAATGTCAAAATTGTTTGTAGCTTTGGCGGCTTTTGCTTGTAAAAGAGCATTTTAACTCGGTTGAGACTTGAGATAAAAAGCTCATGGTTAGGAGACCGATTTTTATCGTTTATGCATCCCATTTTCCACTTTCTGTGACGTCATGAGAAAATTTAATTCATTCGTGTTTCGCTGGTTCCATCAACGATAAAGCTAATGGAATATAATAAAAAAACGCTTTGTGCATCAAACGTTGTTTAGCCATTCATTACCTTATAGCAAACGGTGCGAGTAAAATATACCCATCACAACATGGACGTAAACGTTAAACTGCTTTTATCGGCGACTACACGGCGAGAGCACATCAGACTATACATTATTGTAGCAAAATAACATCTATTACAATTAGATAAGAACCTACAGTGCTTAGCTTGACGCGTTCCCATCTGTAAATCCAACAGTAAGGGTTTTCTGGAGTTTATTGCACTAGGGAAATTGCTATGTACATGCAATTACAGACGACTGAAGTTCAAAACTGGGGCATCTTATTTAGTTGTGATAGAAGCGATTTTTCAACAAAAATGTGCTGTTGATAGTACGAGTATGTACGAGCGCGAATACATTTACTGCACCCGAGGATGGATTCTTGACGTATCTTAATGCAATATTAAAATGGCGAATATCTTAATCAAATAGACGGGTGGAGGACATAATATCTACAGAATAAGTTTGAGATATTGAAAGATAGTGTGAAGAAAGAATGACAAGACTAAGTATTCTTCAAATGTTCTAAAGTTTTATTTAATGTGTCATTAGGTTCCAAATAAACATCTTTTCTGTCTTTGTTCCCTAAATCTTTTGACTCGAGTTTCAAACACATCCAAGTTACAGATAGTAGGTGGAGGTGGACAGAACATGTTATCGGACTATCGGAAGACCTTCAACTGTCCAATTTTCCCCGCAATATTTCTATCTCATTCCGTGACGAATCAACGCTATTACGTCATTGTCCATCGTAATCGCCCCGCAGCATCCCACGTAACTTTTGCTGTGAGAAAAATCACCTGAAATCCTTCGTTCGATCACTCTTCGGAAATCGGACCCTAGTGATCGATTTGTGAAGGGTATTGTGGGAAGCTTACTTTTGTAAGGCCGCGTGTTGGGATGTGTTGATTTTCTCTCCAACTTTTAGATTAAAATAAATAAGTGGGAGAATAAGCCTAGGACGTTTTTTTTAAAATGAAACCCGAGCTTTTTTGGCAGCTTTTTATGTACGTAATTATTAAATAACTCTTACATATTCAATTGTAAATGTAAGGTTGACTGGGAGAAATTGAATAACCTGAAATGCAATATACCTACCTAATTGGATATGATTTCAGTGTATGTTGGGGAAACACGGAATAAGTCGGTCGCCTTGTAATAAAAACTATTGGTACCTAGTTCTTTGAGACGGAAGTAATAATATACGTACAATTTTTTCCTTATATGTATAATACCCCCCCAATCATAAATGAATACCCTCGAGGCATTAACGTTCTTTGATACGTGACTTTATCCTACTGTAGTTCGGTAAGTCACTGCAGATCTCAACTCTTCCGAGAAAAAAAGTGGCTAGAGCTGATAAAACAAGGTAGAAAGTATTATTCTACCAGTGAAAGGATTACTTAATTAGCCAGCTACCAACCAGTTTTAGGGATCCTGACATTCCTGTCTTATAAATAACATTTACGCCCGTATTTACAAACATTACTTTGAGGCTTCACAGTGCGCGTGGACGCACAGGGTCACACACGAACCAATCACAGAGCTCTATTCAACACTGTGCGTTTGATTTGCTGCTTCACTTAAGCAAGCATCGTTTGTGAATACGGGTGTTACAGTGTTAGTGCTTCAGAAAGCGCGTTCAGACGTCGATTAAGGCCCAGTTTTTTTATTCTTAGTTAAAATAACTAATTGTGAAATTTTGCTACTAATGGTTAAATATTAACAAAATGTAAAGAAATAATTTAAAAATTTACTAAAAGTCAAGCTAACCATTGTTCGAAAAACATTTTTTTCTGATATTTAACCACTTGTCATTTGACATCTGTCAAATTTGACCAATGGTTATTATAACTACGAATAAAAAAACCGGGTCTAAGGCCCAGTTTTTTTATTCATAGTTAAAATAACTAATTGTTAAATTTTGCTACTAATGGTTAAATATTAACAAAATGTTAACGAATAGTTAAAAAATGTACTAAAAGTCAAGCTAACCATTGTTCGAAAAACATTTTTTTCTGATATTTAACCACTTGTCATTTGACATCTGTCAAATTTGACTATTGGTTATTTTAACTACGAATCAAAAAACCGGGCCTAAGCCGTTCAGATGCCTATTAAGTAGGACACAAGAACAAAGAAAGAAGAAAGGACCTAAAAACATGAATACTTGCCATAGTACGAAAACTGGGCATTAGCGTAGGTACACGAAAAATCTGAATTTTCTTTCGCGATCACTCTTCGGTCGGAAATAGGACCCCAGTGATCGATTGTGAGAGAGGATATTGTGGGGACGGGAAGGGATTTTTACTCTGTTGTAATAAACGGCATAATAAGGGACGGAAAGGAATTTTCGAGTTGCGGCTTTTGAAAGTATTTAAATGGATTTTGTAGGCAAATGGAAAATCGCTGTAAAATACGAATTCATTTCTGTGATTCGTGTACCTACTTGGACGTTCATTATCTGTTTTACGTATTGTCGGTATTAAGGTAATGCTTCGGTACCTAATAACATACTGTTTCAGAGTGAGTATTTAAAGTATGATACACCGCACAAAATCCTTGGAGACACTAGCAGACGGAACTGTCAGTGTGAAGTGCCGCGCGTGTTTTCTATACCAACTAAGGTACTTGCATACAATGATTAAATCTGTCGTCCCGCGTACCGCGGCGGAGCGCGGCGCAGTGTGATAACCGCCTAAATGCTTACATGCGACTGTCTCGAAAAGTGTGTCACCTAAAACCAAAATTGGATCGATGGTTTAAACGTATTATTTAGTAATGTGGGTTAAGTGTGAAAACGTAACAGACAGACAGTTATTACTTTAAAATAAGTAGGATAATCTTGTTTATTGACTGTAAACGGTCTCTTAGTGATATTCTGCCGAAATACTCGTAAACTATGTTTAGCTTCAGTAACTAGGTACTACGTAATAAACAATGAACGAAGACAAGTGAAAAATAAACAATTCGCCTTTTCCATAGTTAAACAAGATTGATGTAGAAGTACTAAAACAAATTGAGTCTAGACTAGAGAAGAGGGTACTTGGTCTGTCAATAGTTAAATGTACAGTTTTATTACAACCTGCAGGGGTTCAAGAATACGAATTGCAGTGATCTTAAGTTGGTTGTGTGACACTCGTTTCATCGTATGAATAACTCACGCTGATTTTTTTTTGAGTTTTTTTACTTATTGCATGTTAATTTAAGGAACTCTACTTACCTACTCTATTTACCAGACAGAAAGATAGATTTTAAACCTAGAATCCATTAGAGCACGGAATTGAGTTGCATCGCCTCATTGGCGTCAATTTTGACTCTGCCTCTACCTATTTTGATATAGTGGGCGCATTTTAATTGTCAGCTATACTTGTGGGAGCGAGCAAATATGATTCGACTTTAAAACAGTAATTTAATGTTGGCTCTTCAAAATAATACCAATATAGCGTTAGTCCAATTTTCGGGCAGGCTATAAAAATCTTTAAAAAAAAGATACCAAATCATTATAAACCACTGTCAAGTAAGGTGCCTCACTAGGGGCAAAGACTGTGGCGCCTGCTGGTAACAGCTGAAGTGGTAGGAGGATTATCACTTTTTTACCAAATTAAAGCTCTTGTCAAGTAAGATTCTCTCACGTACCAATGACGTACTTAGTGAGCGCTAATACGGTATTGTTAATGTGTAACACACGTCTCTGATGTCACTGTGAGTTGTGTGAAGTGTCAGCAGGGCACAGTTCCCCTACGTGAACAGTCCCCAGTCGAATGTACAGTCGACAGCACAGACCAAAATAGCACTTATTGCTACCAAATAAGATCACTGT
The DNA here is from genome assembly GCF_004193835.3 of Ostrinia furnacalis. Classification (NCBI taxonomy): domain Eukaryota; kingdom Metazoa; phylum Arthropoda; class Insecta; order Lepidoptera; family Crambidae; genus Ostrinia; species Ostrinia furnacalis. The sequence goes on from NW_021136366.1 coordinate 51,602, forward strand.
TCAGCTTGTGTGCATTGTATGTACGTGAGAACTTAAGATTTCCAGGGATTAAGTCGTATAAAAAATATCGGGTCGTAACTCAGTAACTACTCTGTATTCTGCGCTGCGAGTGCTGAAAATAAAAACGAGATCGCAACGTACTGAAAACAGGTAGAAAAAGTACAGCTTGGTGTCAAATTTTATTAATTTGTTATTTTCGACGATTCATGTCATAAGTTTTCTTAAATTACTCTTATTAGAACGGGGAACTTTTTCATAAAACAGAGGATTTATTATATTTCTTGATATCTTATGAATTATCTAAAGAACTACATACAACATAATCGTATATCGTTGCTCAAAGATTCAAATCCTTAGCAAAATATGGAAAGATTATACAGTGTTTTCTCACTGAGTGTTTTATTTTGGTAATATTCGTATCTCAAGACCTTCGGGTTAAGGGAATTCAACTCTATATAGCAGACTAAATAAAGAAAAAGGACTTTAACATACGTAAATATCTACGAGCATCTATTATTATTTGTGGTTTTGCCTGAAGAAGTAGCAAACCCATTCTCACAAACTATCGCATTAATCTTTAAAGTTAAGAATCTCAACTGCAACGAGCTCGTTTCTCCGTCTTTAAAAAGGTGAAAATCTCTCGATCGTCAGTCTTCTGAGTCCATTTGTCAAGTGGATTGCAGCCAGGATTGAGTGGCCGCTCTGACGGAATTACAGCTTAAGGAATTAGCCGCGAGCTACTTCAACTATTTTGGTGGCTATAATGCTGCTTTAAGCAGTTTAATGCTTCTTTGTAGCTGTTATAAAGCTTGAAATCAAATTGCCGTTTGTACGGAGAAACTGCTGAGAAATTAATTTTCAGTAATATGACCTGAGTCGTCTACGAGTAGTAGTTTGCATAAATTGGTACATAATGGTTAGTTATTACCACTAATACCTACTAATTGCTTGTTTACATACTAATGTCTATTGTTATACTCGTATCATATAACCTAACTGATAGCGTGAACGTAATACATAGGTACCTACACAACAAAATATATTGAGTAATTGGACATTACTCGTACATTAACTAGGTACCTACATAAATATGAAAAACTAAAGATCATTGGATAGAAAAAAGTAAACATTTTGGTCATCAATCAATTGACATATTGCGATTATTTTATTGACACTATTTGATGCAAGAATCACTAATGTGCAAAGATTTTTCCATGTGTTAACAAGGTACCTACCTAAATTGCACGAGTTCTCATAGCCTCATTTTTCTTGCTATATTACAATTTGATTTTTAAATACATTTCAATCACCGAACTCACTGTCGGGGTTCCTTTATCTCGAACGAGAGCTTGCGAGTTTAGATTTTGGTAAAACCTTGAACAAACTTACGGGAAGTTTCCAACTCGCAAATTCAATTTAAAACTGTAAACTGGCTTAAACGACGCTTTGTCAGGGGAAATAATAATTCCGTTACATACATAATTCAAAGAAAACCTTCCAAGTAGGTATGAATCGGACTCGCGCACCGAGGGTTCTGTACAAACTTGTAGGTATGTAAATATGTAGTTTGTTTTTGCAATTAAAGATTTCCAGCGAAAAAATGACATTTGCAGTAAAGGAGCCCCATTTATTTAAATATTTATTTTATTCTGTTTTTAGTACTTACTTCTTGTTATAGTCGCAACAAAAATACATCGTTTGTGAAAATTTCAATTGTCTATAATGGTTCATGAGATAGAGCCTTGTGACAGACAGTGGAGTCTTACGCCCGTATTCACAAACATTACTATGAGGTTTCACAGTGCGCGTGGACGCACAGGGTGATACACGAACCAATCACAGAGCTCTATTCAACACTGTGCGTTTGATTTGCTGCTTCACTTAAGCAAGCATCGTTTGTGAATACGAGCGTGAGTAATAGTACTAGTATTATATTATCTGTGGTAATAGGGTCCCGTTTTTACCATTTGGGTACGGAATCCTAAAAAAAGCAAGGAAATTTCGTTGTATTTTATGTTTTTCAGCTCGTACGTCTCTTCGCGAGAACACACAATGTCGCTTAATTGCTTTACTTGCTGTTGTCAGTGCACTTGGGAGAGCGGCCGCTTGAAAGGTATTGCATTTGAGGCGGTTAGCGAGACTACAATAGCCAACGCAATCAATGTCCACTCCCGTCTTCTCTCACCTGGAAAGAATCGCAAGTGAAATTAAGGCGGCAGTACACATGCCAGTAATTGGTACACCTGTATAGCTACCTATCAGTTTCTTGCACGTGCCCCTAACTGCCATTTTATTGACGCTAATCTCGCAAGCGAGTTAATTTCATAATTTATTTGTTCATTGCATCATGTAGTAAGTACCAACATTGGATGTTATATTGTAGCTATCTTAGAGCTAAACATGAACCCTGCTTGGGCATTGCAATGTCAATAGAAGGTATTAATTTCATATTATTACATACCTACATTCAGATTATCTTTTTTTGGAAAACAGATGGATTAACGACGCAAATTACATGTAAAGTGTATCCACATTGCGCCAGTCCAGTTATTTGCACATGCCGTTAACAAGCATGCAAGCTACTTTTCCGATCTACTGGCACATTTACTCATGAGTAAAGAAACCGAATCTAACTCTGTACAACTGGCATGTATATCGCCGCCTTTACATCAAAAAAAGTTTTCTTTTGCGTTTAGATCTGCGTTATGCACGAGAAAGCAAAGCTGGTTAAATTGACCATTGCTACAAGATCCACGTTTCCCGTTGTTGTTGTTGAGTTTGTGAACGAAAGGGTGAAGTTGCTTCGGTTCGAAGGGGTCTGGAATTTCTGGATTCGTCTACTATGCATTGCTCAGGCCTGACAATCCTATTTGAACACGTTTGGTGCTCGCGCGGCGACTAATCGTATAAATTGTTTGTCCACTGCGTTCTGCAAGCTAGGCAGAAGCAAAACGTGTAGGGTAAGCGAAGATTTGCGAGATGCTAGGTTTAAGTTATTTGCAGATACAGGCAATAGTGGAATCTGTATCCAAAGAAAACATTTTGATTAAATTATGAGATTTTGTGTAAGTATTTAGCTACTTACCTACCTACATAATGACCACCCCAAAAAACTTACATACAACATTAGTAAATATTATATGTACAAAAATGGTTCATGAAATGAAACTTAATAATATACTTAGAGCCAAAGCACACGATGCGTTGTGGCGGCGCGTCTCTCGATACGGCGAAATCTTTGCAACGGCTCTTATAACTATGTTGACATAGTTAATTCACAGAAATAGGCTAAACAAATTAATCTTACATATTTTTTTTTCTCAAACAAATACCTAAAGCAAATATACCTACCTACTTACCTATAGCACTCTCAGGCACTCTCACTCTAATTTGTTAATACTTTTGATTTACTCCAGTTCCATTGGCTAAGACGAATAACTCGGCAGACACGGAGTTCCGTGTACCGTGAAAATAAATCTTTCAGGAAGATTGATGGCGGCATACATGAATACATTTTTGCTAAACATATTATTTGCCGTGCCGATCTGTAGCGTGTTTATTCCGAAACTTTTTGGCGCGTAACAAATTCAGCAACTTCCAAAGAAAAACAATTTGTGTAAGTAATTTTTTAGATTGCTTCGGAGCTGTAATTTTAAGACTTTATCTGTGTAAAAAATAATTGTTTTTTATTTACTGAATATATTTAGCCCTAAAAAGTTATATTGAACAACTAAAGATAATAAGCCTACCGTAACAATACACAAGCCGTTAATATGCTGAAAGCTGCTTCAGTTTCAGTTACATCGAAGGAATGCAGTGGTTCCTTTTCGAGGAGAGTAGCTCCCCACTGCTTTGAATTGGTAAAAAACTGTTTAGATAATATGTAATTGACAAATAGAAACAATTTATTTGCATGGTATAGACGATCTTTTATTTGAAAAAAAAAAAAATAAGCTCTCCTTTTTATTTGTAAGCGTTTTGTTGATATCAAGATCATAATATTTCAACGAGCTTAAACAAATGTCACTCACCCCAAGCATCAGCTGACTCGGCGTTCCTTTAACGATATGCAAAATTTCTGCCACGTTTCATTTCTCAGCATAACTCCACACACGAGGTCACTGACCGGTGGAACATGTGCAAACTGCAAGTACAGTCAGCGTCAAATAATTCGTGACACCCAAAGTGACCAAAAAGTTGACAAAGACGTGTTGCGAACTTTTTAGCCACTTTGGATGTGTTCGTGTCACGAACTACATAGGTATTTGACGCTGCTGTACAAGGCCGCACATCAAGCTTATAGCACAGAATAAGTAATAGTATAGGTACAGAAGGATTACTNGCGGAGTGAGCCAGGCCTGCTTATAGACCCAATTATACTGAATTGTCCTATCCGTGACATTGACAGTGGGGCGCCACCGTCAATACCAAATCGCTGGTTCCGATTTTTGTCATGTTGAAAACTATATAGTTGAACGATGGTGGCGCCCCTCTGTCTATGAGTTTGGTGGGACAGTTCAGTTTGGGTCATTTAAACCACTGAGGCATCTTATTCAGTTGTTTTTAGTTGCTATTTTACAATGTATTTTTTGAAGTGGTCCCGCTTCGATTGTACTGTGTGAGACCGTCGTATGACCACAGGTTGTGGATGACTCTCTAATGCAACTGCAAGCTTTGCACAGCTTAGCTTTAAATTAAATTCCTATTACAAATGCTGTTAGTTTAACTTTAAAGTGTGTGGAACTGTTTGGTAGTGCTTTTACGAGTAATTATTTCAAACTACTTAGTTGTTTCACATCTCACTACGAACTAGTTGCTTCGGGCGGAACGGATGTCGTAGCTAAAGGAACATATTTGCAGTATACATGTATTTGTAGAATGGAAATAAATTACCTAATATTAGTGTAGAAAATCTACTTTACCATATTAAGCTTCTATACATACAACGTAACAAGGTATTAGTTCACATGCAAATAAACGTACCTACTTATTTAAGATTTTACAAAGAATTAACGAAGTAATTTAAACAAAAATACCTATAGTATCTGCAATAATATTTCTCACTTTAAAAAATGAATAGGTACCCGTAGCTAGTATTTTTTATAGATACTTTACACACTACAAAGATACTAGTCACTTTATTAAGACTGCAAGTACATTTGTCAGCCCATTTATTTGTCTTCAGAGCTTAAATTCAAATTTTAATTACGGGAATGGAATTGAATGCAGCGAGTGTGGAGGATGCGCGGATATTAATTCCCGTGCTCGAGTATTAGCTCGCCGCCACAATGCATACGAGATACGGTGTAAGGCGAGAACTTAAACAGTAAATCTGATTGCTGTACTGAATTTTAAGCGGTATTAAGCCGTATTTGTGTAAAATAGAGCTGAAAGTTTTATGGTATTGTTCTACTGTGTATATTCTGTGGTATTAGGTACGTCAATATTTTTCACTAACAGTGTCAAGAACACATTACACACCCTGTATTACTAAAATTAACTGAATTAGGGGATCTAATTATAACCACAGTATAATAATGAGTAACGCAAGTCCTTGTTATTTTACAGTTGAGTAAAGTCGAATATTAAAGGCCAAAGTAAATAAGTACTTTCTGTTTTATTTGTCAGCAAAACTTATCCTCAGAGTCAGAATTATTTATTTATTTAAACTTTAATGCCAAAATAAATTTGTACCATTACCACCCATTATTTATGTAGGAATATGATTTCTGGAATCGGGAACGTAATCATACTCGTACGTGTGATTCAATTCAGTAAACGCCTATATCCGCTCTTTATTATACCGATTTTGCCGCGACAAGGAAACTTCGTGATTTCCGGCTTTTTCATCACATTAACAGATAACGTAACCCATCAGTTTGTATCACATTAGTCTGTGGTATTTCTCATTCTTAGAAGATACCCTTCCAGTCACCCATTTGATTCGGAGAAGTCGACTCAAAAGTTCGAAGTTTGATATCGATATCAAACTTCGAACTGCTTTATTTTTCGTGTTAAATTCATTGCGGTTTCCAAGGAACTCAGCTATCCCCTGGGACTATTAAGTCCTGGCTACAAGAGGTGTAGTAGTGGGAACAATAGGATTAAAACGATAAACATTTCTATTTCTAGGTAATTAGAAATACCTAATTAAAAATTACACGTTTGACCCAATATGGACTGGTGAAAAATGTTTGTTGATAAATGTATTTAACTGAAAAAGTTACTTGGATTGGGTGCTACATACAATACTAAAACAGAATAAGTTAGCATTGCACTCTCTAACATTTCAAGTTTTAGAAATAATAAAAGTAGATTTATCTATTATTTCAGCGAGCTTTTGTTATTTCAGACTTCATAATCCTTTCATTTTCAATTGTTATCTTTCTTTATACGTTTAATTATTAATTTAGGTAAGTACCTATTCACTTATTTTTTTAAGCTTCTAATAATAGGTACTTACGTACTTTGAATTTGAGGATAATTTTAATAAAAAATTGTTTTTATACAACAAATAAATATATTTTCCATTAAGTTCCATGTATAAATATTAAAATTACTTTTTAAATAACATTCATGACAACAATATCTCAATATGTTATTTTAAATTATTTTGGAAGTTGAAAATTTGAAATCACAATGTTTCTATATAATTATTATAGTAGGTTACAATTTTCCCCCCTATATAATCAAATTCATTAATATGTATAAGTATATGGTATACAATAATTTCAATATTTGGTATATTTTAATGTAAGTACATTGACTACACGCTCCTTTAGTTTTTTCTAGTTTATTATTTACATATAATTGTCGGTGCGGCGAAATTCACTTGTAAAAACTTTTTACTTAATTACAAAGAAAATTTATTTTGTTTATATGTTTATAAATATTTTCTATTACTAAAAAAACATCGAATAATGGTCCACATGAAATTTTAACTTACAATAAAGCATTTACAACACCATAACTATGTACCTACACAATAAAAGATAAAGTATAAACATAGGATAGGAAAACTACGGCTTCAGACAGTGCACTAAGATAGAATCCGTCACATTATAATCAGAGGTATTTAAAATGGAAGTACAGAAATTATTGGAAGATAAACTTTCAACATAAAGTTCTATCTTTGTGGCTAATAAATACGGTAAGTAGTTATTAACTTAATTTATTTTATACGCAAATCATATCTTATGATTTTTTTTTATCCACAACGAGGAAGCTCTTACATAAAAAAGAGAACAGGACGGGGCGGTTATACAGCAACATAATATTATTGAACATCCTTTAGTTAGCGTGTGGAATAGCAATAAAGAATTGAATTGAACATGATTTGTTATTATTGTAGGAAAAACAATAAAATGAAATCATTTTATCTTGAAAGTATTTTACACAGTGAAATCACACTGTATCAATTTTAATACATTTCATCGGGTTTTTTGAGCTTTTGCTGTATTTTGATAGTGTAAATATTGGTTTGCCGTATATCCGACCCGTTGCGCTCTCGCTTTTTGTGTAAAAAAAATAAAATCGTACTGAAAAAACCCATATTCTATCTTGCATGCTGACGGAATTTACATTGTCTTTTAAAATATTGTACAGTCGTTAACACAGTCAATAACACGAAAATGAGGAAAAATTAAAATATATTTTTTGTCTGGGCAACGTTTGGACAAAGGTAAATACAATCGACCAATGATTTTTTAAAGTTTTTTAAAGTATTTGCCGCTAATATAATCGTAAGTATATTAAATGTTACACTATAAAAATGTTTGCAGTCACAGGTGAAGGGAACATCAATTTATTTATATTTATGTAAATTTAAGAATTATTTAAACGTAGGTCTGTGCGTTATTATTCGTTAAAACATATATTTTTATGTATACATATAGATGAATCTTAAAGTTACTCTATGGACTATTTTATTTATTCCACCTAGAAAAATAATAGGGTCAATTGTGCAGTTGACAATAAAGATACGATAAACATAAAAAACAACGCTCCTTCTTCGCAGTCGGTTAAAATAAGAGGTAACCGCAAATCGCCGCCCGCGGTCTCATGTTGTTACTTAATCGTACATTCAACTTTAAAAAGTAATCTTTTATTGTTCCATTTAACACACAAAACGTAAAAAAGGGATCGAGCTAATATTGACTCTATTTAAAACACAATAACTAGTTATATTTGGCACAAAAAAGACTTAATACAAATTAAAACTGTATTTAAAAAATTGCCACAATGCACGACTAGTAACAACTGCGGTTACTTCTGAATATCTCTAAATATCTAAAATAATAATAATAACTTTTAACAAAAATTACATAAAATCAAACTCGTAAACAAAACCTGCCCCTTACATAATGGAAGGCCAACAATAATATAAGCTATTAAATATCTTTGCTAAGATAATAAACATTGGAAGTTTCACTTATCGTCCTACAAAACAAGAGCTTCAAGCCCACAATAAAATAATTTATAAATGTCTATACATTACCAACTTATAAACACTACAACATCTCAAATTATGGAAAATTGGCACAATTTCAATATAAAACTAGGTATAATATATGCAATTATACTTATACATAGTAGCTTGGTATAAAGTAATACGCTATGTTTTACATTTTAGCAAAATACGAACTACAATAATAATATATCATGACAAGACCAAATATAAGCTACTAACGTATTGGAATCAACTACAAACATTCAATAACACCAATATAATACATATATGGACACCAAAATATTTAACTTATTTATATAAATATAGAAAGTATATGCTGGTAAGGAATACATGACACTGCTGGGTGCACTTTGGCTCGCATAATTTTTTTTTGCATAGTTCATTATTGGCAGATTTCATCGTAATTTTTCTGTACTAATACTAATTTAATAATTTCGTATAAATATAAAATCCATAATTTTGAACGTCTAATAATACTTTAGCATAGAATGCGCCATGCATAATCGATTTGTTAAAATATTAAAAGGTTCAAAATATTATTTATGTTATTATTAATAATCATTTTGCGTAAAGATGAGCCTGCCATAAAAGTTATTTAATTAGAATGCTTGTCCCTCAATTTTATCTACCTAACTAACCCAGTCTAGTTAATTCAATATTGACATAATTTTGGCCAAGAATTCTGTAAAATTAAATAAACTGCACAAATTGGTAGTTTAATATAAGCACGATATAAAATTACACATAATTCTTTAAAAAAAATGTATTCCGTACTAGGTACCTATACTTAAGTCCTCATCAGATTTTTTCAACAACGGTCACGTTAATTTTGAAATTTCTATGAGTTTCAAACTTGGAGTTACACCGTTGTTATGAAGATCTGTTGACAGTCTACATCGCGCGTTATAATAGCGACGGTTAAAACTCCCATTGGAGCAACCCGCGGATGTTGCCCGTGGAAGCTCCAATGCGAGACATTAAAATGTATTATTTAGCTAAATTTGACCCTGTGTCAGTCATGGACTGCGACCGAGGCGCCTCCAGCGATCCTCGGGATCAATTTCTATCTACGAGATTTAGAATCTACGCTCTACGCACGTAGTATACTAGGCACTGCCTACCTAACGATGCCGAATAAACGGCGCTATGCTATTCCTTACCAAAGTTAAACTTACACGAGTATTATTTAGAAATTTGGCAGTTACGGTTCGGTGAACGGGCGAAGAAGAAGGCTCAGTATCTACCAGGGTGCGACGTCAATACCAAGGGCCGCTAAGCTACAACTACGGGGTACTCCTAGCTAGGGTTGCCACGTTAATACTATCGATAAAAGTACGAGTACATTCGCATAAGGAAGCCTAAATGAAGTTTCATGAAAATATGTTACTTACCTTACCTCTACCTTTTTACAAATATTTTATTCCCTAATCAATTTAATAGATTATTCATACACTAACTAGCTAATGAAGATTTAAGTACGTCCCACGATAAAAATATTTTAGCGTACTTACGTTTAATTCTGTAAAATACACATAGCCAAAATACAGTACAGTGTCTTACGTTAGAGAAGTGGCAACTCTACTAGTGCGAGCGTCGAGTTCGTCAAGAGAGGAGGAACAGCAGGGACAGCAGCGCGCGGTGGGGGCGGCGGGAAGGCACGAGGGGGGCGCGGCGGCGGCTGCGGCGCGGCGGGGGGGCCGGCGCCGCCCCCCGCAGTCAGAGCGGGAAGCAGCGCGCCGAGCGCCGCGGCGGCTCGCTCNCCCCCCGCAGTCAGAGCGGGAAGCAGCGCGCCGAGCGCCGCGGCGGCTCGCTCGTGCCCCGCCGCCGCCGGCCCACGGCCGCCGACCGCACGCTGCTGGCGTCCCCTTCGCTGCCGCCGCCGCACAACCGCGCCGGCTCAATCGGCTCCAGCTTGTGCATCGAAGGCCGACTGGACATCCGCGGTTCCGATGGCTCAGTCTTTTCCGACGTCGTCTCGTCGTCCAGATCGATCCTCCCCAGTCTCAGAGCTAATGCGTATTCCGCCCGCTCTATCACACTCGGCACCTCCTCCTCGATCACGGTGGTGTCCGCTACTGTCGAATCCGCTGCGGCGGAGTCAGCTCGGGGCGAATCGATCGGTATCGCCAGACGCCGGGTGTCAGCCGAGGACGGTGACGATGCGTCTGGATGATACCGTCGTTCCGGAGTCGTGAACACGGAATCTGAGGCCCAACTCCGCGACTCTGAATTTTGCCGCAGCGTATCATCGACGCTCCGCTGGGAAGTTCGACGGCTATTTCGAGGGCTCTCATCGTCGATCGCCCGAAAATCTAGGGCGCTTAGATCAAAAGGCCCACCTCTTCGACGCGAACTGTCACGTCGGAATGATGGTCGTTGTGATGTAAACGCGGCGTCATACAACTCGCAGAGACTCGTGCGGTCCGAGTGAGGTTCCTCGTAGAGTGTGAGGTTGCGAGTTTCAGTCGCATCTGAGGGGGTCTCGTCACGATTCGAGGTCACTTCGCTGCGCTCTGATATGTCGAACGTGAAACGAGCCTCAAAACGGTCCGGGCTGAGGAGTGGTGCCGATCGCGAGCAGTCATCGGATTGGGGGACATCAGGATCTAGGGGTAAATTGTGGGGCACAGATCGCCTCGGTGATGTATCCTCCGAGTCCGTTGACCGATCGGACCTTGGAGCCTGACACAGGTGTCGCCGAGTCAAAGCCGGTTGCGAGCCACAAGGAGTGCGGCGGCAGCAGGCGCGCTCATGGCGGACGTCGGAGCCGCTGCTGCCCGTCGATTTCGAGTGCGGCGGACGACGACGTCGGTCGTCATCTCGCCCGTAAAGTGACGTAAATTCCTCTGAGCAGAATTTTTCAAAAAGTTCCTGCGAGCTGAGTCTCGTTGAGCCGGTCGCATTATAAAACGCCTCGGTCGGCGAGCGATCCGTCCGGTCGTACAACGCGCTCGAACTCGCTCGTTTAGATTTGTCAAGGCCAAACTTATAAATTCTAGGGAGACGGCGTTCGAAGACACCTTGAGAGTGAGCGCGCGAGGGGGCGCGAAGTGCGAGCGGGCCGTCGCGGCGGTCGGCGAGCGCGCGGTCCGAGGACACGGGCCGCGGGTCCGGCGGGGGGTCGACGGACGGGGGCGAGACGGCGAGCTCCGGTTCGTAGTCGGTTTCCTCGGCGGAGGGCCCGGAGCGCTCGAGCGAGAGGCGTGCGCACTCGCACTCCTCGTGCTCGTCGCTGGCGTCGCCCTCGTCGAAGGAGGGCGCGCGCGGGCCGTGGTGGAAGACGCGGCGGCGCTCCTCGGCGGCCGCCTCGTCGTCCTCGAGGCGGATGGAGCGGCGCAGCGGGGGCCGGTCGCGGCGCGGGCGGCGCGGGGCCTCCTCGGTGGCGGCGTGCGGGATGGGCGGGCGCGCCACGGCCGGCAGCAGGCGGTCGAGCGACAGCCCGCGCCGGGGCCGCGCCGGCCGCCCGCCGGGGCCCACCCCCGCGCCCTGCCGGCGCGCGTCTCGCGGCGCCGCCGACGGGCTCGTCTCCTCCGGGGTGGTCGGCAGCGCGGCGCCGCGACCGANGGACGACCTTTTTAATTATGCTGATGTTAATTAATTATGAAATGTTCAAACTGGGTAGGTAAAAACTTTAGAAAAAATAGTATCCGGGCCTTTTGTGTCTATAAAGTATGTAATTAAATTCTGACTGAACGTTAAAAGGCAAAGGAAATTGAATCGCGGCAAAGAAAAAGTAATTACCTATTTAGATTCCGGTGTATTGTGCCAAGTACTTTTAATGAGATATTTTCTATTCAAGAATAAACTGTGAAACCCTTGAAATCTCATAATCTTCAAGGTATCCATCCGTCACGACGCCGACGTGACCCGCGCTGATATCGCATCGTTAGTTATTGTCTGCGAGTAACTATCAAGATATGGACGCCCCAACTTAAACTTTTAAAAGTTTTAAAATTGGGAATTTTAGATGTCTCGATGTTACTTGATTCAGGGGATTTTTTTGCTATCTCTAGCTATTGGGGATTGAAGATAATTTATGTAAATGGTAACCTAAGATACTGTGGGAAAGCTTGGTGTGGTGAGCTAATTTTACCATCGATGATGCCTATGACTTCTTTCCAATTGGATTGACTTTAAAATATTTTTGCTTCAATGGATTTTTTTACGATCGGTATTGACTATAAAACTAAGTTAGCGCAAAATTTTGATTCTCGCCTTAATAATTAAGGTGCATATAAAAGTTATTACCAAAATAATGAACAAAAATAAAATCTTAACCTTTTATGATCATATTATGAACATACATTCGATAAAAGTCGATCATCCAAGCAAACATCTTAAACTGATCGCGTTTTATTGAATTTCGAGGTTATGCCCTAGCATAACCTGCTGGCTCAACAAGAAATAAAATTTTCCGCGGACCGACGGGGAAAAATATCTGGCGAACGACACTCACATCATTGATGTATGAAGAGAGAATATTTTCAAGCACATATTTGCAACTTCAACCGGGGTAAATATGAGTATGCAGCATTTGATAGATAGGATTGAATATACTCTTTATCTATATGCTCTTTACATAAAAGGGACAATTAAAATAATTTGAATGCAAATATTTGAAACGGCACACAAAACTGACAAAACAAAAGAAATACAAAATTAAAACGGTACAATATAGGCGCTCTTATCGCTAGGAATCGATTTCTCGCAGAAAACCCAGGGAAAGAACAGCTAGTTGTTGAGAATATAAGAGCAAGGCGGTGATTGAAATTTATTTGAATAAATTGCATTAATATAAAACATAATTATAATAATCAAAACATTATTTTGTTAGTTTTAGAATACCTAATTCTTAATATGAACAAAAGATTTTTATGACAATAAAAACCAGAATACCTAAATAAATAATAAATATAGATCCTTTAACATAAATATAATATTTGTACGTGCAATTTTAGTGCTAGTTTTAATTAAACCTTTTTCCTGTGGTCAAAAGCTCCTTGAAAGCTGTTTTACACCCTCGCAGCTTAAACACTAATTAATTTAAAGGGCAATGTCAGGCGCGGGACCGTGACATTGTAACACATGCTGTAATTAATTCATTAAGCAATATATTAACACGAGCAGGACCTTTAAATCTTTTGTGAACAATTAATTACATAATAATTTTGCTATAATTAAAGATGAAATTTTGCGAAAGAAAAATAAGACTGTTGTCTGTTTCTGACAGCCTACCTACATTCAAATAAAATAATATAAGTACCTACCTACAAAAATTATATCGAGTTAAATGAAACTTTACCATTTAATCTAAATAAACCCTTATTGAACTGAAATAAGTAACCAGCAACCCGCCCCTCCTTCGCGCAGGTACAATTATACTCAAAAAACTTCCTCTTGAATCTCTAAGTATCTATTAAAAAAACATCGCATCAAAATCCGTTGCGTAGTTTTAAAGATCTAAGCATACATAGGGACAGACAGACAGCGAATTAAGCGACTTTATATTAACTAAGTAGTGATAGTAATGTACACAGTTCTTGCAGTACACATCTATCTTCAACATGAGTCCCATAGCAAAATCTAGACTAATTTACAAAGACAAGTTTCTTAGGAACACCGACGTGACCAGCGGCTTAGTTATGAACTACTAGCTTTCCGCCCGCGGCTTCGCCCGCGTGGAATTGTGTCTGTCACAGAAAAACTTTATCGCGCGCGTCTCTGTTTCAAAAACCGGGATAAAAACTATCCTATGTTCTTTCCCGGGACTCAAACTATCTCTATGCCAAATTTCATCAAAATCGGTTGCGAGGTTTAAGCGGGAAAGCGTAACAGACAGACAGACAGACAGACAGACAGACAGACAGACAGACAGACAGACAGAGTTACTTTCGCATTTATAATATTAGTTGGGATTCCACATACAACACCTCAGGAGAGTCGCAAGATCGATGCTGGTTAGTGCCAAGAAAACAGTTTCACTTTGACGTTAAATGAAATTGAGGGTGTATGAATCTTTATTTATAAAAGCGAAAGGACACTGATTGACTGACTGACTCACTCACTCACTCATCACGAAATTTCAGAAACTAAAAATTTTGCATGGAGGTTCCTTTAGAAAGTATGTGCTCAGTTGCTCACTAAAAACGAATTTTATGAAACTCCACCCCTCCACCCCACTCCGAACTACGATTTTTTTTTAGATTTAAGTTTTGCTAATGTAATTTGATAACTTATAAAAAATTTCATTCTCTCTTTAATGGAAAAGACACTAAACAAGTTTAACGTTTTGGCAGCCCTTGTTCTTGTTACAGAGGAGGTTATAAGACCGATTTTATCGTTTAAGTATGCATCNTTTCAACAAAAAAAAAACGGTGGAACGGAGTAGAGAATGTAAGACCGTCAAATTTTCCTATAGGATTTCACAGCGCGGCGCGGAGCGGTGCTGTGCGGAGCGAAGACGAGAAGCGGAAATAATAAAATCTGATTGGTATTTCCACACACTTCTCTGCTCCGCTCCACTTTGATGGAAACCAGGCCTAATATGTGGTGTGGATGCACCTTTACTGAAAGGCACAAACACTTGACCTGTTCTGTAAAATAACTTTCTGCGGTTGACGTCGTCGTAGCTTTCCTATTGCTTTTGACCAATAAGAACATTTTTCAGCTAACAGTGTTACCAAGCGGTTATTAAGATATTTATAGAAACTAGCCCCTTGCTCCGCCGTGGCTGATAGGATTCTCGTCCTTATACATATTTGATCAGAGGGATTGACCGTTTCCCAGTAATAAATTACTAGGATAATCCTGGATAAATCTAGGATCGGTCTGAGTTTGTACAAATAACGAAATGTAAACCACATTTGATGATGAAATATCAATAATATTAATAGTATCTTAATGTGAAATTAAAACACTGCAAAATCATAAAGTAATTTTGATAATTTGAATCTCTAAAGCTACGTGGTCGTAAAGAAACAACGAGACTATAAAAATTAAAGAGATTTTAACTCAAGTTACATGAAATCCTATAACTTAAAAGCTTCTTAAGTTCTAGCGTTGTGTTTTCATTGTAAAGTTAATTCACCCGCATGGAATTTTCCTAGTGCTCATACCTAGTTACAATGCTAAACGAAATACATTATTATTCTGTTCACTTTGGTGAGAAAAAAGTACGTACTATATTTCCATTACTAAGGCTGAGTTCCACTACCCAATTTTAACCGTTACTATAACGATAACCGGTGCTTTTTGTATGGAGTTTGACAGCATTTGACGTTTGTTAAAGTTAAAGTACAACCCACCCTCATACTAGGAGCTAGACCTTACCTTCTTGTTGATTCTGAAGATCCAGGTCTTGATATTGGTGTAGTGGTTGTGCGAGACGTGGTCTATCGTGAACACGGGGCCGTATTTCTTAGAATGTCGGCCTTCGGGCCAGAACGGTGGGAATTGTTGCTGCAACAAAAAAATAAAATAAGTAAGAAATACAATTTTAATGAGAATGTAATCGAATCTTTTTTTACCTTCAATATAGAGAGGCTCGATGGGCTCTAAGTCTTGTGTGATTCCGTAGAGTCTACGGCGTAGACTATATTATGTAGACGTCATTTGATTGAAAACTAACTCGAATCATGGAAAAACAATCGTAGAAATTCGTGTCAAGAGGAGAAAAAATAACAAAAGAGTATCGATATTCATCGATGAAAAAAAGAATACAGTTTTCTTGGTGGCCAGTGTCGCGCAGCCAAGGCCTTGACCAAGGAGTCCATGATGCGGACTTTTTCTAGCGTAGATAATGAACTTCATTGGTTGACAATTAAAAATTAATGGCCTGTTTGATAAAATAGTGTCACAATACCTATCACATTTTATTTTGATTACCTACTTTGATTTTAATTACAACTTGTCAATAAAAATTAAGTTAATTAAAAAAGTATTTTTAAATAACTTTTTACATAGATTTTCAAATGTTTTGAGCTACGTATGTACCTTAATACTAAAAAAATAATTTTATAATTCGTCTTAAAAATTCCTTAAAATATACTTACTGAATTCTTTGGTGGTACGCATAGCACCACCACCGCCGCGCACTCGTAGTCGTACACTAGCGACCAGAACTCTCCCTGTGTCCTCACTAGAGGCCATTCCGTCACTATGTACTCCCGAGGCTTTGTGTATCCCTGAAAAGGAAAAAAAATGAAATACTTTGTACTTAAGTAAGTACCTACATAATGTCAAGATTGAACTTCCTTGCTACTTAAAATAAAATTGTTACTAGTAATCTACTCACACTTTGCGGAAAATTTAGTCGTTGTTACAGATTTTGTAGATATACATTTTTAAAATAAGAAACATAATCTTATCACATTTATAGGAACTATCAGTGCTCATTCATGCTGCTGACATAACTAATCGATTTTAAACGTTATACTAAGGGCCGATTCGACCAAACTTTTATCCGAGAATAACTCCTGGTAGGTATAACTGGCACATTGACAGTTTCAGTATGGGAAATATGTCAAAACTGACGATTTATTCTGAGATTAATATTTACTCTTGTTTGGTCGAATCCACCCTAAATGGTTAAGATTTAAAATCTTGTTCATCTGTTAGTAAAGTAAACAAAGGGAAATTCCGCTTACGTCTACGAAGACAGCATTGATGTAGTCCGTAAAACTGTTGCCCTGGAACGACGTCAGGTACGGTCGGAAATTGTCCGCTGAGGAGGCAGAATAAACAGGGGTTACACAGTGGAACGTATAAGAACAAAGCTAGGAATGAAAACATAAGACGTTCGTTAACTTGAAGATTCTACAGCATGTTATCTTTTTGATAACTTGTTATAATTTAAACATATTTACTTCTTTCACATGATCTAATAAGAAATATCATAACAAAATATTTGCCATTATGCAAAATAAATAAATAAATAATAAATAAATATCCTTGGACATTTTACACTACGCTTCTAGTCCCAACCTAAGCAAAGCTTGTACTATGGGTACTGGACAATGGATATAAATATAGTTAAAAACTTTTGTAAATACATGTACAATTGTACATATTATACATAGTAACACCCAGACACGTCAAACAACAAACAGACAAAGACAGCAAAGGTTGAATAATTCGAAATGTAGCAAGCTGAAGTGACAGTTGGCTGTAGTTGTAGAACTGATAAAAAGTGAAGTATAAGCTTTCTCAAAAGGATTCAAACTTCTCGGCAATCGTAATATAATAGAGACCTCCTGTTTAATAAACCGACTACCTCAAGAAATAGGTGTTATGTTGCGTCCCTTAAAGGCGGCTGAACGTAAGCCAGCAGGGGACTATCACAGACTAATGATGATGACGATCATTTAAACTTACNTGTTTTTGGATATTCCAATCTGAAAAAGCTGAATGAACGGAAGTTACGTGGAAAAACATTATCCTCGATACGATGTGCTCGCTGGGAAAAATGTTTGTGAAAAACGAGTTTATAGACAAAGGATTTAGGAATTCTGAAACTGTATGTAAATGGGTATTCCGATATTCGTTTTGGATTGTAGTTTTATTTACCATGTTCTCGACGAGCTGCGGGCGGTGGCGGCGCACGGTCTTGACGGCCTGGAACACGTCCACCTCGCCGTGCTGGATGACCTGCTCGATGCAGGCGTTGGCGGCGCAGTACACGCCCGCGCGGCTGCGCCCGTCCCTGCAGCAGACGGCACAGTTAGGGCAAAATGTACAATACATATATACAAAGATTCTCAAACTTTCCCTGTACCGCCCACTTTTAAAAATTGATTACTTTTCAGCGCCCCCCAATTTTTTTTCCACATCTTTGATAGTGCATTACCTAGGAGGTCTTCATTTCAGTGGATTTCTAAATATTAAGTAGATCGCCCACCTGGATTCCTTACAAACCTTCTCTAGGTCTCTAGCGCCCATAAGGGTGTTATCACCCACTTTGAGAAATACTGTTGTAATAGAAAGCCGTAAAAGTGTAATCTGGAACTTTATAGGTTTCGGCACGAACTGTAAGTGGGGATAGACAACTCTACTTTACTTCAACATTTACCAAAGTTGCGTTATTTATATCGAAAACATTTATTATCCTTGTTTTTCTTCAACTGCGAAGTAACTTTGATTTCTTATAAGGATAACTCTGACCGAGATCCGCATGTGTCAGTATTGGCAAAAGACGCCAACTTTTGCTTTTCTCATTATTATTCTACACGAGTGAATTGTTACACGGTCATTATTCAATATAGCTTTCAATGATCTATGCCTATTATGGTACTTATAAAAAGCAGATAAGTTTGGGCCACAATTTAATTTCGTGGAAAGGAATCGTATCTGCCTACCAAATGCATTTTTCTTGTGCCGTATAGGTACCCCCCAGTCAAACTGCTAAATTTTGGTGTTATCCAAATTGATATTTAATGTTATAGCCATTGGGAGCCTCAGCCTCCAATCAAAGAACAGTCCGGCAAAGCTTTAATAGAGACAATCAACATCGCATCGATGCGCTTGGTTGCACCTAGCTAAGTGAATGCATGCATAGCATTACACTGAGGTTCACGTAGCTAACGACAAACTGCATCGACAATATTTAAACCTATTTGATTTTTGTAGAGTCGACAGCAGATTAGCAGGCAAAAGCAGCCTGGGTATATCTCAGATTCATCATCATCATCATTTCAGCCATAGGACGTCCACTGCTGAACATAGGCCTCCCCCAATGACTTCCATATCTCAGATTAATAACATTTTATGTGTATTATCATTATTCAAAAGTTGCCACAGTCACGATAGTGTTTAGATCGATGTGTCGTAGACGTAGTCTGCCTAATAATAATTACAGATTAATTGTAATAAATGATTGTATGTAATATACCATGCCTTGGTAGAGAATTTTCCTGAGTAAATGGCATTTCAGGCCAACACTTATGCTACAAAATTTGAGCAAAGCACCTAAATGTAACTTATTTCTGTAAAATTATTTGCTAACAAATAAACGATTCTGGGGAAAATTACTAAGAGTATAAGCTATACTACGAATTTAACTTTATCGTAGTAATACCACAAATACCATGCATTCATTAAAAGTTACGCACGATATAAAATCATTGTTAAGATAGCAAAACAAGATTGTATTTACTCGTAATATTACGTAGGTGTTTAGTTCATCATCATCATCATTTCAGTCATAGGTATGCGGCCTCCATTCCAGAACCTTGCTGCCCCATCGGCCGTCAGTTCTGTGTACATGCCCATTTGCATTGCCACTTCAGCTTGCTAATTCGTCGGGCTACGTCAGCGACTTTAGTTCGTTTACGGATCTCCTCATTTCTGATTCGATCTCGTAAAGAAACACCGAGCATATAGCCCTCTCCAGGTGTTTAGTTAGTTACTGTGTGCCATTTGAATTTAACACAATGCTAATCCGGATTAACTTGAGTGTTCTGGCTATAGATCTAAGTTGTAAATTGGCAAACCTGGAATGCATTTCGTGCGGATTCCTGGGATTTAGCTATTAATAAATTACTTTAATTGGTTCAGTTACGTACGTGGTGTACGATCGTTTAAGACTTAACAGCTAAATTAACGGAATTGGTACGATTGTTTAGGAACATTTAACGATATCTTACTAGTTTGTGTGTAACTCAATTATGTGTTGTAAGAAGACAGATAGATGTTCAGGTTTAGGATAAATCTTAATTCGATATAGGTTAATCCCTACTTTAACTATCTATATTAAATGCGAAAGTAGCTCTTTCTGTTTGTTACGGTTTGACGCCTAACCACTGAACTCATTTTGATTAAATTTGGTATAGAGGTTTGAGTCCCGGGAAAGGACATAGGATAGTTTTTAACCCGATTTTTGAAACGCGCGATTTTTTTTGTGAAAAACCAAATTTCGCTCGTGCAAACCTGCGGGCTAGAGCTAGTCGTTAATAAACAAGCTTGCGTACTTCTCAGAAACCATCAAAACATTTGAGCAGGTAAATATTCCAGAGCACAAGTCTCAGGTTCGTTAGTTCGAAGTAGGTACCCGCGAATCGATCATGTTCGTGAGTTGGTTAACTAAGTCGCGGAGCGTTGCTTTATCTATGGAATAACAATTTGTTATGCTAATGGGCTGCCTCAGTTTATGAAGGATTAAGGTCTGAAGATTTTAGGTTAAGGCTGTATTTACATGTTTGATTACATAGCTACAGTGCCTGTAAAGTAAGTAAGAGTATGTACAAGTACATACAGGGTGGCCCAGAAGAAAATTCACTTTTAAAAATTTAAGGAAACGAAAACTGTACATTTTTGTAGAACTTTAATTATTGCAATTTAAAGGAAATTTCATGCAATTTATTTTTAAATTTATTTTCTTTTTTTAATTTGATCGTACATGTGATTCCCTTGACATTTACAACATTCGGTCAACCAACATGCATAAAAATTTTGGAAAACTTTCGTTAGAGTTACCTCTAAATGGATTTAGGATGGATGAATGCTCCAGAGTTTTTGGATTATTAGAGTATACACTGCTCATAACGTAACCCCACAAAAAGAAGTCTGCTGGAATGAGATAAGGGCTTCTTAGTGGCAATGAGATTTCATACCTGCTTAATTGGTTTGTTGCATCGAAAGGATGATTAATTTTTGAGAGAGCTATACTGGCATGCTGAACGGCTTCTTGATTTCAAAGTGTCAAGATTCGCAAGGCTATAACAATAGCACTTGGTTTCATCAAGATGGGGCTACGTGTCACACTTCAAATGAGAGCATTTGGATGGTAAGAGACATGTTCCCACAAAAAAATAATTTCAGGCAGGGGTGAAATCTCCTGGCGACCAGAAAGTCCTGATCTCACCCCAGAAAACTCCTTTTTGTGGTGTTATACAGGGTGTCCCGTAATGTAACGTCAAGCCGGAACTGGGTGTTGAGGCAAGTTATGCTGGTTATCAGAAAAATATAAAAAAAAGCTATGTGGCATATTTTCAAAATAATGGGCATTTAAAAAAAACAAAAATTTCTACTCCAGGTGACTGTCTTTTTACTCGTGTTGCCACAAATCTTCACTTTTTCCAAATTTTTTTTTTGTTATGTAACCCTGAATAATGCTTCTCTAAATTGTTATCAAAATTACAAAACCAGCTGCTCCAGCTTGGATAAAAAAAATAAATTATTCCCAAAAAAATTTTCAAAATAAAAATTTTGTCTCGTTATTAATCTCGTTGTTAAAATTTTCAAAATAAAAATTTTGTCTCGTTATTTTCAAAATAATGGGCATTTTTTAAATGCCCATTATTTTGAAAATATGCCATATAGATTTTTTTTTATATTTTTCTAATAACCAGCATAACTTGCCTCAACACCCAGTTCCGGCTTGACGTTACATTACGGGACACCCTGTATACTTTTATAATCCAACAACCATGCAGCAACTGAAGCTGAACATTCGGCAAAAAATGGAAAATAAGTTTCGAGGTAGGTAGTTCTAACGAACGCATTTCAAGATTTTGATGCATTTTGATTGAATATTGTAAGCGTCAAGGAAATCTCCTAGACGATGTAATTTAATAAAGGTAAATTTAATAAAAAAATCCATTTCATTTTCTTTGAATTGTAATTAATAAAGTTCTACAAAATTACACAGATTTTTTTTCCTTGAATTTTCAAAAGTGAATTTCTTTCTGGGCCACCTTGTACATAGCACTCAACGAACAAGCTCTCTAAAACTGTAGCTACAATACAAAACCATATCAAGCTAATGAACAAAGTGGGTTTAAAAATTGCCGAAAACAAGACACGGCTCTGTTCTGGTTCTGTCAGTTATTGCATTAGACTAGGTGGAGACATCAGCTCATTAAGCTGCTATTTTTGCAACAACTATTTTGAAATGTTTATTTGTAAATATTTGTAAATATTTAGTCTATGTAGGTTAATTGTTTGCAAAATAAATTCAAATTTTTGAAATCATTTTTTTAATAAATTCAAATTCAAATGAAAGATAATTATGATGGTCCAGGATTAGGTACAGTACCTACCTATCCTATGAGAAACGAACCAAGAACAGAGTTTATTTTCTAAAAGTGGACCACGAGCAATAATTGTGTTTCGCCGTATTACTTACACAATTAATATTACAAAAAAGTTAAAAGCATTGTGCTTCTAACTGTGACTTTGTTAATAAATCGTATCTTGCTTTTTTAAGTAAAAAGCTTCCGCAACAATAAAATTTGCCTTAAATTATTTTTAGCGGTCATGACATAATCGAGTCGGGTCTATATCGGTTCTAAAGCAAAGTTTTAGGGTGTTTAGTATAAAAATAACTTGATTTTTTTACCTTAGATTGTGTAAACATTTTACCTCACCCAATCGAGTTTCTATTTCACCATCCGGAACCCAATTTGCCTACCTTATAGTTTGTGAAATCACCGTGACTCGACTATCATAACTCTATTAAGTAAATAAATAATTCGATGCAAGGGAACCTTTATCATACCCCTGTCAGCGCCATCTCAAGGAAGAGGTTAGGAAGGGTTGCTCGCTGACCTCTCAAGAGTCTTGAGGAGCTCAGTAACTTGAACCTAATAGCGAATTAGAAATGTTAGGGAACGGATCAGGTAAAATCCTGCTCGTTTTGTCAGTGACAAGAGTCTTGTTGGTAATCCGATTTATTTTTATGTCAGGTATACAAATAATACAGTATATGAAAATACAGTAGTCGATCCGCTACCGCCACCGCTTCACAATGTTAATGAGCTAGAAGTTAATGGAAGAACTACTTTTTATTCTCCAAGGGTCAGCGAGTTAATTGAAAGCATTTAACCCTGAATTTTTCTGTACAATAGGTAAATGTTGCTTGACATTGCCGCCATCGCCATGTTCATGAGCTCCATAGGTAATTATCTAAAGTGAGTTAGGATGATTCATAACTTGTGATCTATGGGCTAGCTACTGCAAGTTGACTGCAAGCCATTGCTTTCCCCGAGCTGAAAGTTTTCACTGCTAACACAATTTTTCTCCAATATTTGGTAGCTAAACTTACGGTGACACGACGTAAACTGGTCCGTAGTCTGTTCGCTGCCGCCATCGCTATACTATGTTCATGAGCTCGACCAGTGAGTTGGTCGACGGCGGAACCTTGTGGCCCATGGGCTAGCGGGTCAGCTGGAACAGCTTCAATATCTTTTCCTATATAAAACACTTTAACAGAATAAAAACTCACGGTGACACGACGCAAACTGGTCCGTAGTCGGTTCGCTGTCGCCATCGCTCCACCATGTTCATGAGCTCGACCAGTGAGTTGGTGGACGACGGCACCTTGTGGCCCATGGGCCAGCAGGTCAGCTGGAAAAGCTGCACTGTTTTTGGCGGCGCCTTCACTCCTGCCATCAGCTCCGTGAGCGATACGATCTGGGCACAAGATATTTTAATTAGTATCATCATCATTTCAGCTAAAGACCGTCCACTGCTGGACAAAAACGACCCCCATAGATTCTACCGGTCGTGTACATCCAATATAATTAGTATGTAAGTATCTTAGCTGAAACTTCAGGGAACAAGTCAAGTTGTTCAGGGAACAACATTAATGCGTGAAAGCAGAAGAATGTAACCTATGTTCTTAAGGAAAGAGATAAGAATGTCAAATTAATGCCTGAAAGCATCGAGAATTCGAGATGTACAAAATTACTAATTGATTGAAACTGCCTAGTTAAGATGAATGAATGGAAAACAATAAAAGCACAATACTTATTGGACTCGGCATTGAGTAACGATGAAACAGTGGATCGAATAGCAACAAGTTAATTGTTTTCCAGTAAGCTAGAACTGCCTGGAATAGTTTTAGTTCTATAAATAGCAATAGTAACGTCTTAAGAAGCATCCACACCATAACTAAAATTACACAAGTTACTGAGAAACATGTAACAAAATAATGGCAAAAAATAATTACAAATGTTATTGGCACGCATCAGGATGTTGGGCAAACGATGATGATAGAATTCACTCGTAAGCTATGACACTAATTTCACCCCCGTGACATGTGCATGACTGAAAGGGGGTGTGGGTTGACGTCGTAGATTCACAGGTATTGGTATTATACCAATAAGAACATTTTTCAGCCTTTATCAATGTTACCAAGCGGTTACTAAGATATTTATAGAAACTAGCCCCTTGCTCCGCCGTGGCTGATAGGATTCTCGTCCTTATACATATTTGATCAGAGGGATTGACCGTTTCCCAGTAATAAATTACCAGGATAATCCTAGATAAATCTAGGATAGGTCTGAGTTTGTACAAATAACGAAATGTAAACCACATTTTGATGATGAAATATATTAAAACACTGCAAAATCATAAAGTAATTTTGATAATTTGAATCTCTAAAGCTACGTGGTCGTAAAGAAACAACGAGACTATAAAAATTAAAGAGATTTTAACTCAAGTTACTTGAAATCCTATAACTTAAAAGATTCTTAAGTTATAGGATTTCATGTATGTTGCGTTGTGTTTTCATTGTAAAGTTAATTCACCCGCATGGAATTTTCCTAGCGCACATACCTACTACAATGCTAAACGAAATACATTATTATTCTGTTCACTTTGGGGAGCAAAAAGAACGTATTTTTCATTTACTTAGGCTGATTTGCCACCCAATTTTAACCAAAGGTAACTATAACGATAATCCGGTGCTTTGTATGGAGTTTGACAGATTTTTGGCGTTTGTTATAGTTATAGTAAGATGGTGCAACCCAGCCTTATACTAGGACCTAGACCTTACCTTCTTGTTGATTCTGAAGATCCAGGTCTTGATGTTTGTGTAGTGGTTGTGCGAGACGTGGTCTATCGTGAAAACGGGGCCGTATTTCTTAGAATGTCGGCCTTCGGGCCAGAACGGTGGAAATTGTTGCTGCAACAAAAAAATAAAAAATGTAAGAGCTACAATTTTAATGAGAATGTAATCGAATCCTTTTTTACCTTCAATATAGAGAGGCTCGATGGGTCCTAAGTCTTGTATGGTTTTGTAGATTTTAAGTGGACATCATTTGATTGAAACAAACGAACTCGGGTCGTAAAAAAACAATCGTGGAAATTCGTGTCAAGAGGAGAAAAAATAACAATAGAGTAACGGTATTCATCGATGAAAAAAAGAATACAGTTTTCTTGGTGGCCAGTGTCGCGCAGCCAAGGCCTTGACGAAGGAGTCCATGATGCGAACTTTTTCCAGCGGAGATAATTTTATTGGCTGACAATTAAAAATGCCCTGGCTGATAAAAATAATGTCGCAATACCTATCACATTTTATTTTGATTTATCTATTTTGATTTTAATTACAACTTGTCAATAAAAATTACTAATTTCATGAACTATTTTTAAATAACTTTTTACGTAGAATTTTTAAATGTTTTGAGCTGCATATACTAAAGAATTGCCGTGTGGTGACGGCAGAGTAGAATACATTTGTCACCAACCCCTACTCTTCCCGCGGGTGTCGTAAGAGGCGACTTAGGGACTACACATCAAACAGAGAACGGGCAGCAGCGCTCTCTGAAAAACATCAATCTTTTAAACTGCGATCTCCAATCCGCCTGCCAAGCGTGGGGATTATGGCAAAACCCTCTACTATAGTGGAGGAGGCTCATAGTCCAGCAGTGGACTGTAAAGGGCTGTTGATGATGATGATGATGATACTAAAGAATTAATTTACTAATTCGTGTTAAACGTTCTTTAAAATGTACTTACTGAATTCTTGGGTGGTACGCATAGCACCACCACCGCCGCGCACTCGTAGTCGTACACTAGCGACCAGAACTCTCCCTGTGTCCTCACTAGAGGCCATTCCGTCACTATGTACTCCCGAGGTTTTGTGTATCCCTGAAAAGGAAAAAAAAATGAAATACTGTACTTAAGTAAGTACCTACCTACATAATGTCAAGATTGAACTTCCTTGCTACTTAAAATAAAATTGTTACTAGTAATCTACTCACCCTTTGCGGAAAATGGCAATGCCAGATTTTGTATGGAAAGTGGCGTCTTTTTTTTTTTGCGCGGCCATCGACCAAACTTTGTTTTTTGATTACAAAATAGTGTAATAAACTAAACTTACTATGGCATGTATACCTCTAAACTCAGTCTGAACTGAGTTACGAGCATTAGAAGTTTGATGATTTTCATACTAGATTTGCTTTTTGTGCGCAAGTTTTGTAAGAAATTGCAACATTTATGACATTTATAGGAACTATCAGTGCTCATTCATGCTGCTGACATAACTAATCGATTTTAAACGTTATACTAAGGGCCGATTCGACCAAACTTTTATCCGAGAATAACTCCTGGTAGGTATAACTAGCACATTGACAGTTTCAGTATGGGAAATATGTCAAAACTGACGATTTATTCTGAGATTAATATTTACTCTTGTTTGGTCGAATCCACCCTAAATGGTTAAGATTTAAAATCTTGTTCATCTGTTAGTAAAGTAAACAAAGGGAAATTCCGCTTACGTCCACGAAGACAGCGTTGATGTAGTCCGTAAAACTGTTGCCCTGGAACGACGTCAGGTACGGTCGGAAATTGTCCGCTGAGGAGGCAGAATAAACAGGGGTTACACAGTGGAACGTACAAGAACAAAGCTAGGGATGAAAATATAAGACGTTAATTTAAATCCTTGGCTTAATTTCGATTGTAGGTACTTATTGTGTACTTGAATTATTGTGAAGGGTAATAAATATTTTTTGATTTCATTTGATTAAGTCAAAGATTTTACAGTATGTTATCTTTTTGATAACTTGAAAGAAATAAGAAATGTTTGCAAACAACACAAAATATTATGAAGTTATAACAAAATATTTGCCATTATGCAAAGGTTGAATATTTCGAAAATGTAGCAAGCTGAAGTGACAGTTGGCTGTAGTTGTAGTAGTATTAGTTGTAGAACTGATAAAAAGTGAAAGTGGCTTTCTCAAAAGGAGTCAAAAATCTAATAAATAGAGACCTCCTGTTTAATAAGCTGACTACCTCAAAAAGTGGGTGTTACACTAAGTACCTTAAAGGCTTACGTTCAGCAGTGGACTGCCATAGGCTAAAATTCTGATGATTAATCTATACTTACGTGGAACAACCAGCACGTCCCTATTCTTCTCTCTGTTGTCCCCCCTATGCCCCCCTGCGCAGTCCCCGATAGTAAACCGTGGGGTCTGCTTGCATATCTGCTGGTACTCCTTCTGGTACTCGTTGAGTTTCGACAAGGGGTCCCTCTGCGATTTCTGTTTCAGTCTTTGAGATAGTTCGGAGACGGGGAACCAGGAAATGCCACACACCACGTGCTCTTCTAACGTGTCGTACACGAATTTGTATTGTTCCTGAGGGAAGATAAGGTCCAGTTTTAATTGTAAATAACCTTCAGTAAAGGCCAAGTGTACCAATCCCAAGGTAAACTACCCTCTGCAAAAAATGCCTCTAAAACTCAGTTGAGACAAGAGACAGAAACGTTCAAACGAGATCTTTTACTCATCATTTCTACAATAAAAACATTTAAAAATCATGCAAAAATATGATTTACAGCTTGACAAATAAGATGTGATTTACAATAAAATTCAGATGTAAATTCGATGATATACATGCCGTAAATGCCGGGCGAGTGGCCAATTTGTCAATGACACCCAACACAAACAGCGACAAGTCGATTTCTATTAATGTAGCGATGAATGAAGCGACCTGTCACTCAAGCGAGGTTCTCTATGTTATCTGTATGTCAATGTCAAAACGTACAAAGTGTGAAGAGAAATGCTTCCTTTGAGTGCAATTGGAAATTACGAGTCTCCTTTAGAAATTAGTTGTGATGATTTACACGTATATTTTGAGCATTGCATAAATCTTAGCTCTAAAGATAAAAGACATACCTTGAGTATTATAAGATCTATTAAATGTAACATCGATGAGATTTTTTTACACTACATAAATAAATGCAAAAAGAACCTACCTCGTTCTCAATAAGGCCTTTTCTTGATTGTCTGAGTTTCTTCAGATACCCGAAAACATCAAAGCAGTCTTCTTCTTCAGCTAACTCTAGGTTGGCGTCGATGGCCAAGTACACGCCCGATCGACCTCCTCCGTCACTGGAACAAGTATTTTTATCAGTTACAATGTTCGTTTTCTTATAAACTNCATAAACTATGACAATGCATAAGTTGTATTCCCCTTACGGGTCGTTCACCATAAATTATAATTTATTACAACTTAAGCTGGAAAATGGTAAATTTTTATTGCGATGCAAGACGATTTTAGGAAATCTTGATAGTAATCCTTATAAAATAATAATAAAGAATAAAAGAAAGAAAGAAAGAAAGAAAGAAAGTATTTATTTGATGCGAGTATTAAAAGCGTTACAAATAAATAACAACTTAAACACTAAAGACAGAGTACACGCACCAAAATGGCATCTGCTCAGTATAAGCCGTGACGGCAGAGAGCACGTCACGACCACTGGTATCATTAATACCAGCATTAATAGCAAATGCTGGTATTAATGATTAAAATATTTTAAGATAAGATTTGTCAGAATAACAGTAGGAAATTTCAGTGTCTTCTCCGTTTATAATGACTAGCAAGGAATGATTTCTGTCACTCTGTATTTTTATTTTCCTATAATAAGGATTTCTAGGAAACCTGTGATCTTCATGTCACATTGCGATTAAATTTCCATAACTAAGGAAAAAGAGATCGTTAGCAGGCAATATTTAGACGACGGCATCTACATATAGCATCATAAGTGTGATGCTATTTTCAGTAGTAGTAGCTGTACACACGGCCACAGTGTTAACTATTCATTTATTTCCGTTTTTGCTCTTGTTGTTATCAAATGGTGATTCTTTGCGATAGAACGAGATGGTATGACCGGCAATGGGTAGTTAACACTGTTGCCGATAGTACCTACAACGTTAATAAATATAAGAACTTACTTGCAATGTACCACCATTGGCCCAGCAGCCGGGTTGGTGGCCAGTCGTCTCCCCACAACCGCCCTGACGCGTCTCCTGAACTCCAGGAGTGCGTTGCTGAACGGACACGTGTGCGAGTGCCACTGGGTGTAGTGGAACTGAAGGATGAACCGCTCCTCCACCACCACCTGGACCAAAAAGTTAAGATTTAAGGTCGTCGCACATTTATAATATTATGTACGAAACTCTATGGCTGAGTTGCACCATGTAACTTTGACCGTAAATTTAACGATAACCGGTGGTTTTTGTATGGAGTTTGACAGATTTTTGACGTTTGTCAAAGTTAAAGTAAGATGGTGCAACCCAGCCTTAGTTATACTGCCACTTATCCGCACAGTAACGTTTGATAAGTCTGCTATGAGCTTTAAACTAGGTACCTACCTACTAACTTTTGTTATAGCTTTCAGAAAAAATAATGAAGTTGAAAATTTAAATTATTGCACTAAATCAGAGTCTGCATTAAAAATGTTGTTCAGACAATAATTTAATCCACAAATCCTCTATGCCTCTGGTTAATTACAAAGAGTCGTGTTCCAGCAGTGGAGACTAAATAAATGACTTGCGATTATTTGTTAAATTCATATTCTTTCAAAGAATAATTATTTAGCAAGTGAACTCAATTAACTATTTAGAATTTTATTGCAATGTATCCTCAACGTTCATGAATGAAAGCTTGCAACTATATTGCTCCTGGTAAGTAAAGGCTCTGGTAAGTAAATACAGACCCTAAAAATCAGCTTTAACTCACAAATTAATGGTTAAATGCAGTTGTTCTCGTGTACTTACGTCTTTTTCTGTCTTGTAAAGTCTAAAAGTTCTTATGTGGAAATTGGCCAGCTCCTCTTCCTGGACGATCCCCACGCTGATGTCGCCGTACGTCTCGTCTTTCTCTTTGTTCGGTGGCCAGTATTGAACACACATTACCTGTCCAAAGAAAAACGGTTTAAGTCTATAAAAAGACAAAGTAGAAAGGAACCTTTAGCCTAGGCGCAGACCACCGACTTTTAGTTGGCCGATAGTTAGATAGGGCTGTTAATCAGTACGGAGATGTATAAAAGTGAGCACATTACACCGATTTGGTATCGGCCGATTCTTCTACAAATTAGAATCAGGCCCAACCCAACTATTCGGTCAACTAAAAGTCGGTGGTCTGCGCCTAGGCCTATTTTACAACATACAGCGTCTGTTACTAATGATATCAAATTGGTTACATTTGTAATTTTGTTGATCGTCGATTGTTTTAATTTTATATCGTATGACAATTTGTTATAAATCTTTCCTACTAGCTTATGTGTAGGTATTTTACAAGGTATAAGGTATAGCTATAGGGATCCAAGACTTCTTTGATCACGTTAACAAGACTTTTAGAAGGAATGTCAACTTGAAAACAAATACCACAAAGAGATACGAGAATTCAAACCTACGCTCCAAATCCATTTTGACAATAAAATATTGCACATTCAGCGTTATCGAAATTGTTGAATGGAAAACTCAGTCTTGTATTCAGAGGTAGATCCAATACCATATTTAAATATCACAATTCAATCGCTCAGAGCGAACGAGAAAATATAATATTTTCTGCAACAGTTTTATCAGTAGCTTTTATAACCGAATGGAAATTTTGCGTCTGCGTCGACAAATAGAGCGAAAAATATCTCCCAAATTTTGGCACCTCGACTCACTGAGTCATAAAGTTAGCCGCCATCGCACGGCCGTAACAAAAGCGAAAAAAGGCGGCGGGTTTGACGAGGACTTACTTAAAATTACACTTTCATTCTTGGCGGCCAATGGGTTTTGAAGGATATTGGGGGATATTCATGAGTAGCCCGCCTTAAGTTAACCTTATTCAATTCACTTTTTATTTTGTAAGTCCGCATTGTTGAAAATACGCCGTTCAATTTACGTTGATGTTTATAGAGTTTTGTTATTTGATCTGGGTAGATGGACATCGCATTTATCAAATTCTGCTGTTTTCTATTGACTATTTACTTATTTAATTGACAAAGATTTGGATTCTAGGTAGAGCTTTAAAGGTAGAAAACCTGGTATGTACAAAATTTGAACCTACGTCCTACTGCCATAATGTCATTCTGCTTCAGTCCACTGTTAGATTATCAGAACAATATTGTCAACCCAAAAATATATGAATATTTATAATCGGCTTAAAAACTTAATTTTGATTAACCATCAAATCCTAAGCGGTCGCTTGAGGCCGCAGCAACAATTGATTTCTATTGTCTCGATTCGCGAGTACTTGAAGGGTTAAATTGTTTACAATATTTTACATATTATTATATTTTGCTAAGAAAATAACTTGTAATCCAGATAAATAAAGTTCAAAGCCTTTAATCCATAGCCTCCTGTGAAACGCGATACCAGCTCCGTGGATGTAATAAAGTTTTTCTCAAGCTTCTTCTCAAGTATCAGTGACAAAGTTGTGAGGTCGCCGTCTTTTACGAACGTAATATCCCTTACAGCACATCAAGCTAAAGCAGTGGCGTCTTATCTCATCGCAATAAAGGTGACTTTGCAACAAAAATGATTAGTAGGTACGATGAGCCGCCGACTGTACCTTTGACATTGGAACGGTTATTACTAGCCCATTTGTTGGACAAAGGTCCATCGTTGAAGCAAATATCTTCATAAGTTAGGCAGGTATATAATGCCTTTCGGGTTATTGTCGTTCGGGAACACGAGACACTTTTGTGAACTTGATATTGATAGTTATGATGAGTTAAATAAGACAAGAGGGGCAGTTTCCGAAATTCTTAAAATTCTAAATTGAAGTCTCCTCCGTTGCACAGCATTAATTCTAACATTATTTCAACTCAATTGATTTTTGAAGTTAGGCGAAAAGTAGTTAGTACAGCTCATAAAAAATAGGTAAGTACGTCCAATTGATTGGTAGGGTAAAAATATCCTATACTCGTGCTTCTCTTATACCCTGTCCACGATAATGTTGATCGCCATTTCATTAAATTCTGCTATACAAGTAGCAGACATTCATACAAGTGAATCTTAGATATTGTTAAGGTCTCGACAGTGCACTCTACAATTACCTTGATAAAGTCGAAAGTCTTGGTGAGCATCACAATGGCGGCGGCGCGCTCCTGCCAGATCATCCGCCAGAAGCTGACCACCGTGTCCTCCGTTGGCCCCTGCGTCACTATATACGCGTTCGGCTTTAAAACACTCTGTGGACAATATTAGTTTGTTTACATTTCATGTGACATATTAAATAGGTACCTACCTACCTATAGAAGATGAAACGTGGTGTATCGGTACACACCGCACTATCCAACAGTTATTTAAAAGCATCAATATTTTAAAAGATTGACCTACTCGTGGCGACTAGGATGTGTGCATTGAGATTTTATTTAATTTTTTACCTACACCGGAGCAGCACTTGGCCTGCATCTCACTTCAGCGAGATTACCCAGAAGCTCAACATAAGTTGTCTTTCATTATCAGGTTTTGGATGCTGACGAAAGGGGTTTCCAACCAAAGGACCTTAGATTTTGAATATTTTCTATTGTTGCTAATACAAGTCAAGCTTTTATTTGATGTTTTATTACTGAGAAAAATCTCCGCTCCAATTGTCTAATGTTAAAAATCAGTATTACAAACAA
The DNA here is from genome assembly GCF_004193835.3 of Ostrinia furnacalis. Taxonomy (NCBI): domain Eukaryota; kingdom Metazoa; phylum Arthropoda; class Insecta; order Lepidoptera; family Crambidae; genus Ostrinia; species Ostrinia furnacalis. The sequence continues at coordinate 84,691 of NW_021136366.1, forward strand.
AACCCCCACTTTGCTGTTTAACAACGCGTTAACTTTCTAATTTGCAATCGTTGTTGGTCCGTTTATTTTTCCGACAAAGGCGTTAGAACATAATGCGTAGAGCAGTCCACTTTAGCAGAATCGACCCCGTTTATAATTGGGCCCTTTACGAAAGTTCCGGTGCCCTGCACTCAAGGGCTTTCTTGGATCTTTGACCCTTGTCATTTGCAACAACCTATTTGTACTGTTTGTCATTTTGTATCTACGTAGATGAATGTAAATACGAAATGCTTTTAAAATGAGACTTTTTATAGACTCTGCCAACACTTTCTTAGCACTTACCTTCACTTAGTAACGAAAAAAGTAACCTAAAATCCATTTAATTTTTTATTTACTTTAACGTCGCTAAAATATTCAGGTGTTCTTGAGGGGGCAACCAAGGACAACAAACATTGTAGAAAAGGTTAGAAAAATACACCATATGAAAATAACCAACAGTGATATTCACAAAATCATGATTTTTCTACTTTACGTAATCATTTTCCCAATCAGCTTTTATTAACATAGTCGTAAGATTTAAATTCCAAAGGGAGTATTGTGCACAGCTACAGTTGTAGAAAGGTTCTAGGTAATTTCAGAGTATTGGGTATCCAGGTTAAATGTTCGACGCAAATCGAAAATTTTAGCCGAGTTTTATGTTCATGGACCTTTCAGGCCTTTCAGAATAATGCTGAGCGGAAGGGCGCTGATTATACCCACGGGGACGGTGTTTATTTTTATTCCCAAACATTTTTTGAGCAATTAGGAAGTGTAAACGCAACCCGGCGCTGGAAAAACATTGACTTGTTTTCAATTTATAATTTCCTTACGGCCTCACTTTGAAACACGGGGCGGTCTCATTTTCGGGAGGGTATTAGGTACATAATTTTGAAAGGGCTTTATTTATCTTTTTAAAAGATCTACATTAGGTACCAGTCTCTCACCACTGGCAGACACCTTATATTTTAGTTGATTATCCTCTTTTATTGTGGATTTATTCATTGAAGCATTTAAAAACATAGTGGCCTTATGCATGTGATATGAGGTAATAGGATGAGAGAAGAGTGAGAACTCCAAAACTAACAAATACAATGGTGAAATGGTACTTACTAGCGACAAAATGTAAACTTGTATCACTTGATTTGACTTTGGCTAGGTCAATGTGGTTAATATTTTTTTGTCGTTTTTATAATTGTCAAGACAAGGTTCACAGATTATTTTTCAATCCAGGGCACGTTATGTAAATACAAATGATTTATTTTCTTTATTTACTTCTTCAGTATTAAAATGCGATCGTATCCACCGGGTGTTCATGGGACTCGTATTTATCGTTGGTTCCCTTGAGTAACATTCCTGGAATTATTATGGCGGTACGTGACCCGACTGGGAAGCAGCCTCTTCATAATAAAGCTGTAGGATTGTTCAATGCTAAATCATTATAGGCGTTTCGTTTATCTTTTGTACTCTTTGGCTATAGATTTATAACTGTATAAATCCTTTCAATATACTGACTTTTTAGGAAGATATGGAAACGTTTTTAAATGAGTTCCTCAAGAAACGTATTTTAGGGCATTTTTAATCCAAATCGAATACCGATTTGCAAAATCGAAACTGTAGAAATTAATTTCACACATCTTGTTTTCGTGCTCGAATTCGAAATTCGATTCAACGCTTTTTATCATGAACATGACGCTTGGACGCTTTGGCGGGAAAGTGAACACTGGCTATGTGCAAATCGCAGGAAGCCATAAATTGAAAGAGGAAAAAAAACCTGACGTTTCACTTCCCCTCCAAAAAGTCCGAATACTGATTCGCTTAAATAAATATTTCGCACCTCAATTGTTTTGGGTTATTCGAAATTTGAATCAACTGCTGCTAATTCCTACATATTTTCATAACTTGCGTTGACTTACTTGCCAGCCGTTTATCTTAATAATATGACTGATTTACACGTATTAAGTAGTTACGTAGGTAACTGTTTAACATAATTTTAAGTGATTGAATTGCATGTAAACACAAGTTAGTTAACAACTAAATTTTAACTTGCAAATTGCTACTAAATTCTGTGTTTACATGCAATCACTTAAAATGAGGTTAAAATTTAGTCACCTTTTTAACTACAATACGTGTAAATTAGCCTTTAATGCAGTACCACAGTACTTAGAGAAGATAACGTTGGCAGTACGATCCTATTTCTATGTTTATAGTTAAAGAAAATGGCTTTTAATGTTGTGTTACTTACATCTATATAGGAAGCATTAATGTAATCGGAGTCTGGCTCCCGGTCCACTGAATCTAGCACCACTCTGTTGTAGTCGTCTGCGAACAAAAGTGAACATTGCAATAACAGTAATATGAACAATTTTGTTTTAATACCAATTACTTAGCCTCATTCTACTACTGACATAGCGTATTAGTAAGCTGAAGTGGCAATGGGCAGGGCATATACTAGTATGCAGAACTGACAGCCGATGGGGCAGGAAGGTTCTGGAGTGGAGGCCACGCACCGGAAAGCGCAGCGTAGGACGTCCACCCACAAGGTGGACCGACGACCTCATAAAGGTAGAGGGAAGGCGCTGGATGCAGGCCGCCACTAACCGGCCATTGTGGAAATCGTTGGGGGAGGCCTATGTTCAGCAGTGGACGTCCTATGGCTGAAATGATGGTGATGACTTAACCTCAAACGAAACAGAGCTAGTTTTAGGGACTCTACACACCAAGCCCGCCGAAAGCCTGTCGAAGGTAAGTACTTTAACAACATGTTAAAAGTCATGTCAAAAAAGGTTTGGTGTGTAGACTGCATTAAATATGTACAGTCCACAGCACATTAGACCTTACAAAATCGTTGCAAAATAGCCTCTGATACAACAAGAAAAGTGCCACCGTATTTAGCTTGATGTGCTGTCATTTGTATTGTGATGACTTGGATAGTGAACAAACTTAGATAGTATTTACTTATGTACCTAACTATTTCATGATTCCCTTCCCATGAACATAAATCCTATTAACTATTTGTATTTATTAAATTCTTATTATTTTTATTTCCTTTTAATGTCTGAATGTTGATTTCAAGGTTTTAACGCCAAAATAAAGCGTAAACTCATTCACATACGGATTTAATTTGCTTCGAATGAAAACACCATGCAATTTCATCCAATATTTAATTCAATTGTGTAAAGGCATCAACTCGCTTACAATACCTCCCATTTACACACATTGCTTGTTATGTTACTACACTACCGTACAGTTAACACACAATTTGTTACTACAATTCCATTTATTTCGACATACAAATATGGCAAATCAGTTACATTTAACCGAAGTTAAAATCGATAGGTAATTTAAATATTAATTGGCAAGTGAACAATGTCGACGTAGCCATCACAAATTAATGTTAAATACTTCGCTTGGCTTACTGGAATTTATTTGCTCTGAGGTAAAACTAGCAGGGGTTAATTAATGAAGTTATTTTACACACGGTATTCGAGTTTATATTTTGGTTGCTTTCATAAAATACTAGGTAGGTATGCTCTTTTAATGAAAATTAAAACGATATTAACTTTTATACTTTTATGGGAAAGTAAAATAGCTGTTCGTTTGTTTGTAAAATTTTCACAAATACTGAACCAATTTTAATGTTTTTTTTATTGAGATCGATTGGACTTCGGAGAAGGAATTGGCCATTTTTAATCGAATAACTTCAATGTAGTAATTGATTGTATGCGGGACCCGTAACTTTAAAGTTAGGGATACCAAGTTTCATACTTTATAATTATGAGAATAGTTTACCTACATTTGGTTTGGATTTTACAATCCTTTTAGGCACGGGATGGGTGTATTGGTGGGCTAAAATTTTTTTTTTTTAAATTATTTTGTTCTTAAGAGCTGTGAATTTTTGTCATCATAAAATAAAGATGATATACAGGCTACGCGGGCAAATCCGCGCTAAGAAGTTATCTTTACCGTAGTTATTGAAGCTGTTTATATCCTGTGTAATTAGGTACCATTAACTTATTATAAAGGAGCAGCTTCAAGACGTTGAAACTGGCGCTCTCATTACAAAAACATCTTAAACTCAACGAGAGGAGGCAAAATTCAGCGCTTTTGTTACAGGCGCGGATAAATTGTGGAGGTATGAACCCGGCTTACTTGAGACTTACGGAGTACCTACAGGCGGCATCCAGTTAAACCATGTGCTTTAAGTGGTATTTTACAATACAGTACAAAAGATGGTACATAGAACCTTTGATGGAGATGTTATAGGTGCTATTTCACAAAAAAAAATATAACTTAAGACGAGGTGCTGCTGACTGTACTTTCCATAAATTAAAAAAGTTGCTACAACCGAATATGGATAAAATGTGAGACACGTTACGCAGCGTAAAAGTAATGTAATTAGTTACAGCCTTTTTACTAAAACACATCTGAAAGAGAGCTACTTTAAGACATAGAGTTATCAGAAAAAGTTTTTTAAACGCGCATTGAACACTATTATAAATTAAGGTTTATGGAAATCAAGTGGTCAAGGCATGTTAATTTATTTGTGATAAAGCTCCAATATTTCACTTGTGATATACCGAAATCTACATGGGCAGAAGCTAAGTAAAAATAATTTGGTTTAAAAAAAACTACATTTAACCCCGATTGTTCGAGCAATCAAATAAACACTAATAAAATAATATGTAACATGTAAGTAGCAATATGTGTGGCACAATGTAACACCCCTAATAGGGCTCCCAACTTTATTCAGATTCCCCGAAGACGTAACTGCGGCGAAGAGAATTAGCGGTATGAACCAGAATGGATGTACGAGACTGAAATTCCTTGTTTTAGTACAGAGAACAAATAAGACGACGTTTGAGGGTTACACACAACACAGGGATACGCAATTGTGGTACCGTTTAGCTAAATATTGTGAAACATTAACCTGGAAAGGGGGAGTTCCAGTATAGTAGGTATGATGAAGTCGAAAATATTACGTGTCAGTTTGCAACTTCGTGTTAATGTAATTGTTTTGTATTTGGACGTCCAGTGCAATAAAGGCACTTATTTATGTGGGACTTTGTCTAGAAAACGGTAAGGCTAAGACTTAGAACCTATAGAGTAACACATACCTAACATAGACTTTTGTTATAATATGTCTAGATTTAAATAAGTTGGACTTTTTATTGAAATCAATAGGACTTAATACCTAGACTCCAAAAGTAATTGCTTTTTGGACGTCTAACTGCTATTCCAAATGGCAATTTCGTAGGTAAGACCTATTGTAAGTTGCATAGTTTATGTCTACTTAACTACTCTATTATTGTCTATAATAATGATATAAGATGAATAAGTTTCATTAATCCCGACATGTTACTCGAAGAAGATAAAGTTAGGCGATTGCTCATGAGACGGGCGTGTTGCTGGCAGTAGAAATCTAATTAAGTATCCTACCAGCTCCAGTAGTTGAAGTTGATTTGTGTTTAGACTTCCAACGCACTACTCAAATTTGTAGCCCCGAATTTAGGTTGTTTGAGTTCATAGCTTTATATCAAGGAGCGCTTCTTTGCTTGTTTAACAAATATGGAAAATAAAGTTATGGAGATAAAGATAAAGTATTTCTTAACTAACTAGAAGAAATAATGGGAAAATAAACAAATGGCGCCTCATTTGCTGTTTCTTGATATTTGTTGATAAATTTTATTGCAGAATGATAAAGAAAATATGATATTATAAGTATATATTTTTATAAAATGTTCTGCTCCGATGATGCAAAGTACTAATAATTACGTTATCGCGGAAATTGCGACCTTTTCCGTCACAAAATAACGATACGCCTATTTTACCCAAATTGCACACTGAAAATTCCCAACTCCAAATATTCCTTAAATGATTCCTTTTAGAAATAGCACAGTACTGTTTTTCTGTTTCACATTTTTAAAATCACTCTTACGGCAACATCAAATATGAAAATGCTTCAAGCGAAATGCATTTCGGATGGGACTGGGAGAGCTGACGAAAGCCGGGATGATGTAGGGTTAGGAATAGGGTTGCCAGGTCCAAAAACTCAAAAGCCGGACTCGGTGCTTAATTTGGCCGGACAATCATAGGCTACAGTCCCCCCCCCCCTTTTTTTTATTCGCCTAGTTGAATGTGATACCAAATTTTTCGTGCTCTTTTTGGTGCCCCTCAACATCTGATGCCCAAAGCAAGTGTTTATGGGCTCCACGTAAAAAGCCTAACAAAAGCAGGACAGGTCGGAGGAGAGAATATTTGACCGGATACGACCGTCCGTCCGTCTGAACATGTCCGGCTTAAGCTGGACACCTGGCAACCCTAGTTAGGAACAGTTATTTTACTTGCATTTACAATATTGTTTGTTTACTGAACAAATCTTGAAGGCTGCCCCAATTCTAGTCTCAAGTCTATGCGCTTGGAACGCTCTGTTTATAAATTCAATTTAGTGGATACGGAAAGTTTCAGTAGGCAATGAAAGTAGAAGAATAATGTGGTGATAGAGTTTTGTGATCGAAATTAGTTTGGTCTGAAAATCTTACAGAGCTTTTTCCGAAAGTACAAGTACCTACAGTGACAGATTTAATGGATTTTTTACGAAAACTGCTTTAATCTGGAGTTATGAGAAAATGGGTAGTTATGATGTATTTACGCCAATGTTGTATAGATTTAACTGTATGTATCTATAATCTACTGTAAAACCCTAGCTTTCCTAATAGTAAGGAAATAAAATATAGTTAATGGTACTTACAAGGTATTACTTTCTGGTTTTGGTTCTTGTGCGCGTTACTCTTCTTGGTTGCGTGTCGACATGAATGTGTCTCCACTTTTACTGCTGTCTGTAACAACAACAAAATTAATTTTAAATAAAAAATACCTGCTTTACGCATACCCAATAATTCAAGACTTCAAGTTACGAGTAGAATCATTTTTAGGCGTCGCTGTTTTAGAAGAAAGGTAGACAATTCCCAATAATAAAAGCATTTTAGGGAAGAGGTATTATTGTCAGGATTTGAGAAACCATTTTCACAAACAATGATTTTACACAAAATTAAATCAGGGCGATTTAATTTTGTGATATTTTGTGAAAACAGCTTCTATTTTTCTTCAATTACCTATGTGAGCCTTTAAAAACACTACCTAAAGAAAATAAACAGACGACGGCACATTTTAATAATGTGGCATCTCATAATGTCATTGTAATAGTTGCGAGACAATATTTAAATGAAATTCTGGTGCTCCTTGAGTAAATTTTAACAAAGTATAACGCCCGTATTCACAAACGATGCTTGCTTTAGTAAAACAGCAAATCGAACGCACAGCGTTGAATAGAGCCCTGTGATTGGTTCATATATCACCCAGTGCCCTCACGCGCACTGAGAGACTTTATAGTAATGTTTGAAAATACGGGCGTCAGAATACAACATTTATAATTCCAAGAATCAATTAATCATTGCAAAACATATTGTGGCAAACATAACGTAGCATCTGGCACAACCGCTATGGTTACTATCACAGTTCCTAAGCTGGACTAGTAAAACAGCAAATCAAACGCACAGCGTTGAATAGAGCTCTGTGATTGGTTCATATGTCACCCTGTGCGTTCACGCGCACTGAGAGACTTCATAGTAATGTTTGAGAATACGGGCGTAAGAGTCTGAATACAACATTCATAATTTCAAGAATCAAATCATTGCAGAACATATCTCGTAGCATCTGGCACAAGCGCTATGGTTTACTATCACAGTTCCTAAGCTGGGCTAGTGATTTAATACATTATATTGTGTAATTTATCAAGCCCTGACCAGTGTAAGCCAGGTATGACGCAAAGAAAAATAGCCTGGACCAAATAAAGCTCCGTTAAGTGGGCCATGTCGCAAGAGATTAAGTCGACATAATTTATGTTCCGTAATTGCTTGGGAGTTTATGTGATGCTGCTTGATTCATTTTTGTGATGAGATAGTCACTGGACGTTGTTGGAAACTATGTAATTGTAACGATTAATAAAAGAACAAAATTCTATCAGGGACAGACACTTTCATTTTCAGACAAATAGTAGGTACACATTTGAGCTGCTGATTTTCATAAACAAAATCGTATCGTAACTGTAAAATCATTGAAGAACTATAACTACATGTACTCGTAAAGCACGCTTGATTAGCGATGGCAATGGGAAATATTGATATACATAATTAAGACAATACTTAAGTAAGTAGCTTAATTAAGAGTGATTTCAATTAACTAGGAGGAAAAACGATATACCTACCTACTTATGTTATGGCTGCTGTGTTTTAATATGTATTCATGATACAAACAAACATCAAACAGCGGAAAGAATTTTGATACACAATTTTCTATTCTTCGTTTCTACCATAATTTAATTATTAGTATAAATAGATGCATGGCCAATTTTATTACATAGAAAATCCATCACAATGTAAAGCTTTTTGTTTGTAAAGCTAGAGTCTACCGGCGCGAATAAGCTTGTTATAAAATGTATACTTACATAATGAAATTACATTTCAGACGTACTCCACAAACGAGTCATTGGGGCGTTTTGCGTTTGAAAATGGGAAAAGTTTGAAGCAACGACAGACTAAAATAATTTCACAAAGCTGGAGAGAAACTGAAACTCTATCAGAGGATATACGTGACGGAAATGATAACTCTGAAACGGTTGCAGACTTGAAACTTAATGAAAATGGTTTTATGTTGCAATTAATCTCTTTTATCTTTAGAAATAAATAAAAACGGTTCTTTTAATTTTGAAAATGAGTAAAGTTATCTTACCTAACACCAGGTGCGATTGCGGTCAAATACCCTTGTCTTACATAAAAAAAAACTTATGTAGGTATACCTAATTGTTTCATTTATGATATTTTTTATATGTAGGACAGTCAGCTCTAGGTCGTATCATAGCGTCTTTGTGTTTGATTCTCCATACAATACAATTGTGTATGTGTAATTTGTACATAATATACCTACTACATTATGGCTCTCGTATTTTAAGAAGAATGAAATGGGCCTTTGTTTTCGCAAATAATTAATATGTGAAAGCAACACTTATTGATCGGTTCATCTAATTATATTTATACTCGATTAAAGGCCATCGCAGACGAGCTACTTTTAGCATCGTACTCGTTTTTTGTATCAATTTTGTAACTTGCAACGTGTTGTGTATCATTGTGCTTTAGGAATAATCCGAAGTATGACGATCGCTGATAGCGTTTTAGAAGCTATTTGTAATCTAGAAAGATAAATTAGCTTAAGTTGATTTGTTAATAGAAGATCGGTTAGGATTTCAACAGTTAATTGTCAATAACTTAAAAATAACAATGAGAAGCCCATATAAAGCAATAATAACTTGCTCTAATCGTACGTACATAAAAAGCGACAAATATGTATCTTTTAAGTAACATCAAAATAGCGAGTCGAATTTACATAGTTTCCAAAATACGATGTATTCGCCTACATGTGTACCCACAAAAAGTATTCTGCAAGTCTGTAATACCCCTAGACGTTGAACGTAAGTGGAATATAATTCACAAGAGCTTTGTTTACGTGAGATTTTTATTGCGAAGCCAATTTGTAAGGATTAAAATTGAATGTAAGAACGTTCTCCAGACTTGTTGAAATCGAAGGAAAATTAAAATAGACTACGAATATAATAAGTACATAATAAGTTTGACCTTTTGCTGTTATTCTCCTGGACACCATAGCATCGCGGTGGGGATGGACAACATAAATATATATATATACACACAACACATATATATATATTTGAAAATACTTACAGCATTCATCCCCTCCGTGATGCTAATGGCGCCACGGAGACTACCAGCTCTCTGAAAGGCCAAATTTATGTATAGTAAATTCGATAATTTTAATAAAATACAATCAATGGTTACATCAAACACGGTGTAATTTACGGTAAGTCAGTTTAAATTGCCTGACACAGTTTTCTAATAGTTATAGTTGTGTGCAAATTGCAAACTGTAATAACACTATGGGAGCTAAGTCAAACTAACTTTGCTTAGGTCTTGGACTGTGACCCGCATAAGTACTCGTAATGCGAAATAAACACAACGGAATTTAAATGAATTTGTTTCCACTCCAAAAACTACATTAATTTAAATAAATTAAACTATACTAAAATTCTTGAAAACCATTGTTATTCAACGGACAAACGCAAAATACGGTAGGCATTATTTCGCTTAAAGATTTTCTCTCAACAAAGCTAATAATATAGGTATTTGTGCACGACGGACGGCCCCGAATAGAAACTTAAATAGCTGTAAATAATTGTTTCGTTTTTGTTTCATAGTTGTTTCATAGTTGTTTCATTTTTATTTCGTTTTATAAAGTTTGTATAGTTTAAATGTCGATAACTTCGTAATACAGTCCACTTTCTCTTTGTTGGTTCTCAATTAGTAATGTGTCGAGTCCTTAATTACTGATTAATAGGCGTATGTGGGACGTTGGAGATGTATAAATCATAGTTTATTTTAGAAAACCATAGAAATGTATAATTTGATAGCCCTTTGTTTTATGTATATCGATTAAACCTATAATTTCGCATAGTTATGTATGTCGAGTCGTATTTATAATATGTAAATTAGAAAGATAATTATGTATAGATCTTTATAGTTATTTACTTTNAAAAAAAAAAAAAAAAACATACGGGTTGAATTGAGAACCTCCTCCTTTTTTGAAGTCGGTTGAAAATAGCCTGGACCAAATAAAGCTCCGTTAAGTGGGCCATGTCGCTAGAGATTAAGTCCACATAATTTATGTTCCGAAATTGCTAGGGAGTTTATGTGATGCTGTTAGATTCATTTTTGTGATGAGATAGTCACTGGACGTTGTTGGAAACTATGTAATTGTAACGATTAATAAAGAAACAAAATTCTATCAGGGACAGACACTTTTATTTTGAGACAAATAGTACACATTTTAAACCACAGATTTTCATAAACAAAATTCATAACTGTAAAATCATTGTAAGAACTACCTTCATGTACTCGTAAAGCACGCTTGATTAGCGATGGCAATGGGAAATATTGATATACATAATTAAGATAATACTTAAGTAAGTAGCTTAATTAAGAGTGATTTCAATTAACTAGGAGGAAAAACGATATACCTACCTACTTATGTTATGGCTGCTAAGTTTTAATATGTATTCATGATACAAACAGACATCAAACAGTGGAAAGAATTTTGATAAACAATTTTCCATTCTTCGTTTCTACCATAATTTAATTATCAGTACCTATAAATAGATGCATGGCCAATTTTATTACATAAAAATCCATCACAATGTAAAGCTTTTTGTTTGTAAAGCTAGAGTCTACTGGCGCGAATAAGCTTGTTATAAAATGTATACTTACATAATGAAATTACATTTCAGACGTACTCTACAAACGAGTCATTGGGGCGTTTTGCGTTTGAAAATGGGAAAAGTTTGCAGCAACGACAGACTAAAATAATTTCACAAAGCTGGAGAGAAACTGAAACTCTATCAGAGGATATACGTGACGGAAATGATAACTCTGAAACGGTTGCAGACTTGAAACTTAATGAAAATGTTTTTATGTTGCAATTAATCTTTTTTATCTTAACAAAAAAAAGCTACTATTATTTATGAAAATTATTATGTAGGATAGTCAGCTCTAGCTCGTATCATCGCGTCTTTGTGATAATAATTCTCCATACGATACAAATTGTGTACCTATATGTAATTTGTACATACCTACATATACATAATATACCTACTACATTATGGCCCTCGTATTTTACGAAGAATGAAATGAGACTTTGTTTTCGCAAATAATATGTGAAAGTAACACTTATTGATCGGATATAGATCGGAGATATCTAATTATATTTATACTCGACTAGCGGCCGCCCGCGACTTCGTACGCGTGAATCCCGTTTTTCCACCTAATTCCCGTTCCCGTGGGAATTTCGGGAATTCCTTTCTTAGTGCACCTCTACGGTACCTAAGCTACGTCCCTTCCAAATTTCAAGTGCCTACGTTTAGCCGTTTAGGCTGTGCGTTGATCTGTCAGTCAGACAGTCAGTTTCTCCTTTTTATATATTTATTTAGATAAAAGGCCAGCGCAGACGAGCTACTTTTAGCGTCGTATTTTGTACCAATTTTGTAACTTTCAACGAGCTGTGTATCATTGTCCTTTAGGAATATTCCGAATTATGACGATCGCTGATCGCGTTTTAGAAGCAATTTTAATCTAGAAAGATCAGTAACTTAAGTTGATTTGTCCAAATTTTATCAATAGAAGGTCGGTTAGGATTTCAACAGTAAATTGTTAATAACTTAAAAATAATAATAAGAAGCCCATAAAAAGCAATAACTTGCTCTAATCGTAAGTACATAAAAAGCGACAAATATGTATCTTATAAGTAACATAAAAAAATAGCGAGTCGAATCTAGTTCACAAAATACAATGTATTCGCCTACATGTGTACAAAAAGTATACTGTAAATCTGTAATGCCCCTAGACGTTGAACGTAGGTGGAATATAATTCACAAGAGCTTTGTTTACGTGGGATTTTTATTGCGAAGCCAATTTGTAAGGATTTAATGAATGTAAAAACGTTCTCCAGACTTGTTGAAATCGAAGGAAAATTAAAATGGGCTCCGAATATAGTAAGTACATAATAAGTTTGACCTTATGCTGTTATTCTCCTGGACACCATAGCATCGCGGCGGGGATGGACAACATAAATATATATATACACACAACACATATATATATATATATTTGAAAATACTTACAGCATTCATCCCCTCCGTGATGCTAATGGCGCCACGGAGACTACCAGCTCTCTGAAAGGCCAAATTCATGTAAAGTATATTCGATAATTTTAGTAAAATACAATCAATGGTTACATCAAACACGGTGTAATTCACGGTAAGTCAGTTTAAATTGCTTGACACAGTTTTCTAATAGTTATATGTATGTAGTTGTGTGCAAATTGCAAGCTGTAATAACACTATGGGAGCTAAGTCAAACTAACTTTACTTAGGTCTTGGACTGTGACCCACATAAGTACTCGTAATGCGAAATAAACACAACGGAATAAGTAAATGTATTTGTTTCCACTCCAAAAACTACATTAATTTAACTAAATTAAATTGTACTAATATTCTTGAAAACCATTGTTATTTTACGAACTGAATGACGCTAAATACCTAGGAAAATTGGCTCTATATTAAAACAGAAACGGGCTTAAAAATTACTGTGTTCACCGCACATACTGCTTTCTTTTAATTAAGGCAGCCCCAGTCGTTTTATTGGCGTAAACCCGCGTTTGAACCCTTGGCCCGTTTTTGTGGCGAGCCACAAATCTATCTCACATGATATGGTAATTTCGTTAAAAATTTTAAACTTTTAGAAAACGTTTTAAGGTTAAACTTTTACACGGGTACAAATACTTAATTACTTTGTCTGACTGTAACGCCAGGCTTTCCCTCGATGACCCAAGAATGTCAGGAAAATATCTATTAATGATCGAAAATGTAACCTTTAAATTAAATATTCTTCAACTCAACCATTTTCTAATTTGTACACTTACATAAATTCAAATCTAAATCATGCTCTCTACATTTTCTTCAAAACATCTTTCAGCATAATAAAGCCACTGTCTTTATTATCAGCTACAGATCGTTGAAAGAGTGCATAATGCAAGCAAGTCCTAATGATGATTACAGTGCGGTAACTGGCAAGGTGCGCACTGTTACACTGTCGTTACTTAATTAAATTAGCTGTCTCTGACGTGTTGGAACCAGAATCGCCCGCGCTCTATGTAATTTTATGCAGGTGGTTTCACTTTTTGCTGATAAAATTGACGGTTTGTTCCTATCAAAAACCTATGTATTCGTATTGTACAGTAATTTTTTTACAGATTTATTTTTGCGCAAGTAATGTCAATTAGGGATGCTGGCATTATGAGCTGCTATGATTGCCCAGATGTTCTGAATTTGATTTCCAGGTGGGACACACAAATCAATAGATTTTGCGCAATTATTTCCAGTATAATTAAGATAAAGAAGCATCGAGTCAATTACTTAATGCAGGTCAATTTAATTTGTCCTTTATTTGGCACCTTAAGCCTTCAGTTTCATAGATTTGAAATGGCGTCTCATAAAACTATACCTTACCGTTGTGGCTAACGCAAACCGCGAAAGCCAAGAAAAAAAAAGCTATACCAGGGTTCCGATCTTAGTAACAACCGCCACAATATTACATAGAATTCCTGTCCACAAAAGAAAATACAAGTTTATCCAAGTTAATACTGTGCATCTGGCAACACCGGCCGCTAGTAATGAGCTAGCCGCCATCCCGGCTGCAAGTTTTCATGTAATTCCACTCCGCTGCTCGTTTCTTTTTCAAATTTAATTTTCTCTCGTAAACGAGAGCATAAATGAGATAAACCTCAAAGCTGAATAGCTGACTAGTAAGGCTCCGGTATTGCCAGAATAAAATGAGCAATTTTTCGCAAGCGGTTAGAGCAATAACGTTTTAGCGAAGCAGACCTTTCGCACACAATTAACAGATTATAACGCATGAATTTTGACCCCTCATTCTGAATCCTCTCTGGTATATTATCGCAGCTTATTTTTCATAAACTTTTGGGGTCACGTAACGACAACAATAACGATTAAACTTGGAGCTCTAATGTTAAAATTATACTAAAATAATATTTTGACCACATTGCGACACAGAGTGTATGTACAATTTGACANGTCGCGGAATGAAAAGGTTCGTCACCTTAGTGTCGGTTTTCGCTTGCACTAGGTACTGTAAGAGTCAAACCTGCCAACATAACAGCAAGAAACAGTGCTGCTAACATTTAAATAAATAATATGACGTTTGCTAACAAATAAGGTTTTGCTTGTTTATTTTTCTATCCCATCAGTGCAATGTTACAAAATGTAGTTTTTTTTTATTTAATAGATATGGCAGGTTGAACCAACAAGGTTTTAGTTTATCAATCATAATAATCTTCTTGACAAGTTAAATCGTCAAACAACTTTGATCTAAATAATTTTGAACTTTACTGACGAACAGTTAAAGATTATTTTCTCTAACTCGAGATTATTCTGTGACATAGTTTCAAAAGGTATTATGTGCTCGCGATTCATTGAAGGAATCAATTTGAAAACTGACGAACCTTTTCATTCCGTGACTGTACAATTTGACAAAAATATAAAATATGATATACCTAATACGATTCATGATTACCTATCTATTGGTCATACTTTCTACGTTTCATCAGTTATTTTGAACGACACCGCACTAACTTGCTTAAGAGTAAATAGAACTTGACAGAGATAGGTATTTATTCGAAGGGATGAGCAATGTCAACAACAGGGGTGTTCACGGAAATAGTGTCGTTGTCATACATTCTGAACTTACTATGATTCTATTGCAAATGTTGTGTCAATTAAGTTTTCTACTTTCTATATTTTGAAGATAACACCTTAATTTGTCGCTTCTTTCGTCGCTTTTAAAGTAAAGTCCCTCTTAAGTTATGAAATATGCTGGTCAGTCGTCGAATAGTTTTACTATAACTTTAAGTAGGGCCCAGAAAGTGCAGCTTCCAACTGACGAATACCCGGCACTTCGAACTGCATCGCGAATTAGCACTTGACCTACATTCCCTTTGCCCGTCTAACTAACTTTGTAGAAGTTCAATTTGACGTTGATACCATCTGGAAGTGAATTTAAAAGGAGTTCGCTAAGTATTTTATGTTCTGGTAACTTCTTTCAGTATGTTGTTGGGATTTGAGTTACTTTAAAATCTTTTTACCAGATTTTTTGTTTTTTTTTTTTAGAGTTTCAACTGCAGACTGAAATAACAATTTTCTATATTATGATCAAAATATTATAAAAGCTCATAAAAAGTGTGTCAATTGATTCGTGTTTCATTTCGTGTTGTAGGTAAAATAAAAGATAAAAGCTCATAAAAAGTGTGTCAATTGATTCGTGTTTCATTTCGTGTTGTAGGTAACCCATCCACAAGAAGTTGCAGTTCGTTCCAAATGAGGTTCCAAAGAAGAAAGCAGCATTCTCTCACCATTGGCTCCGAAGTCATTACACTGAGTTATTAGGTCTGTGTAATGGAGACTCTTGGCCGGGGACCAAAGGGGCATAAAACAATGTGGTGGCGATTATCTGTGTCACTGCCACTAATGTCTGTTGTATGGAAATTATGGGATAATTGATATTGCTCTTGTGAGATTAGGTCGCATGTTACGATGCCACTTAAGTTCAGGAGGGCTACTCTAAGTTAACGTAGTTTCAGGTCTATCTGTCATCGTCGCTCATACTAGCGTCTTGCTTTGCGTGAGTAGGATGGCAATATTAGAAACTTCGGATAGCGTTTTCGGAGTAGCCCCGCTGGTTGGTGTCGCGTTATTTATGTTAATGTTTATGGCTCAAAAGTGAGGAGACAGCAGAGCTGCAATGTAATAGAGACCTGCATTAGTTACGTGTAGTTTGACGACTTAATGTCTGTATAACCTACTTCGCTCGCCTTTTCTGGTGAAAATGTAGTGTGAGACTGTTAAATAACTGAAATTATAAGATCCATTTTGAAAAGGAAATCAAGACGACGCTATAGTCATAACTAGTCATCAGTCAAGGGCAGTCCACCACCCCAATAGGAAAGTGCAGGTTCTGCTGCTATTTATAGTAAAAATCACTTCTTCACATGCGGGATAATATCGATTGTACAAAAATACCTAGTCAGACTCAAATTAATAATTAAAAGCTCCAGACAAAAACACGACCCCATTAGTGAAAACGCTGGATCCATTATTTATCCAATCCTGGATTTAGTCTTGATTTGTAAACGTCAATGGCTTACAAAGACTTTTAGAGCTGAGTATTTGTGTTTGAATATTAATCAAGTGCGACGAGCGTTGTTGATCGAACACACCGTATTAATTAGGAAATATTGATTTATCCACCAAAGCTTTTGATGTGGTGATTTCAATAATACGGCGCGCGGCGGCTTTAGATTGTGGTGGGTTATTTGTGTTGATAAGCTGTACGTTGATGATATTATAATTATGGATGACGTCGCGTCAGTTTCATGAGTGTGGGTTTGAGTTGTACTTTATACAGTGTGTCATCATCATCATCATTTCAGCCACATGATGTTCACAGGCAGTTGTACAATGTGTACTATTTTTATTTACTATTCTTATTTGAACCTTTTTTTATGGCAACGAAATCCAATTCCGTACAGGAAGTAGTTGGGGCAACATCAGCCTTGAAATGATGTTATCTATAATTTTACCCCATAAGTAGGTACTTAACTGGTTTTATTGATTGGTTGGTTGTACTGAATGTACAGATTTTTTCTACTTAAGTCCAATAAACATACAAACATTCTTTTCGACTAACGAATAATTAAAACCAGATATTTCGATATAATTTCTTACTGCAAAAAGAAACTTCAAGATCTGAATGCAAAAATCTAATTAAAATTGCAACAGAGGATAACGGGCATTCCATTTTGCCTTTGTATAATTGGTTTTGTGCTAACTACTTCTGCTTGAGTTTAAAGTACGGGAGTACACGACTTGTAAATCTGATTTTAACCGCTGAAAGGAATTTCGACCTCATGAAATGTTTCCACAAACGAATGTTATTGTTATTGTTGGTGTTAGTAATGTTAACAGTCTAACAGTCCACTTAATACATTTATAGTTCGTTCCTTATGGTTTTACTACTCGTATTGTGTCTCGTTTGAGAGCAGCTGTGAAAGGGTTATAAAGAGGGCTATTTTATTGATATCGATTTTGTTATGATGATAAATACTTCACTGTTTATTTTGTTTTTAACCTCAGCATTTATCTTGTCATGCCCTTACGAGCATGTCAAAAAGCTGGTCTCTGCATTGCTGGTCTGGCATTATGCATTAAACGGTCTGTACTTAATGCATAATGCCGCGATGCCAATAGCAACGGCGCTAGAACTGTTTCTAACATAAGTCGACAAGAATGTTTACTCTTACGTACTTTCGACTGTATACGACATAAGTCCTCTTTAACCAACAGTAGCGGTCACGTACCTGGAATTCTAGTTTGTAGAGTACCGGGAACTTTCGCCGCTGCTCGCACAGTTTGGGGAAGTTCTTGATCTCCACGGGCCGGTCCGGTATGGTCTCGCATATCGACCCGTTCTCGTCGGCTGCGAATAATAAACAAGGTTATTTGCCGTCATAAATGGGGTATAGTGGGGAATGTCGAAGGATGTGACATAAAGAGGTAGTGCAACAAGTGGTTAAAACCTCGTATTGACAAGAACGAGACAGACATGACATCATAAAACCGGCCAGTATCATGGTATATTGACAGGTTTTATGATGGTATGTCAGGCGACATGTTGTGAATACGAGGCTATATGTATAAATTAGGCTATACAGTCGTTAAATTTACAAAGATACTATTTCTTAATTCAACAACATGGAAATTTAAAAGGTAAATTACACAGATTTTTTTATTATTTATCTGAAAATTTAAGAGTACCTACTTGAATCAAAAATCCTCTTTATGTTGGCATCCAATTTAGGTATTATGCAGACTATTATAAAATGTATTTGTTATAATAAGAATGAGTTTTTCATGACCCAGTTTTAACATCAAACATCTTTTCGCTATCTACTAGTCTTTCTTTGTTTATGGTTAGGCAAAGACACGGTTAAATAGCCTGTGTATCGTTTCCATACAGTATAACAGCTGTCTAACGCTCGCACGCGCACTGCTGTCAATTTGTATGGAAACGTCACGTTGAGCTTGAATTGTTACGCCAGGCATGTAGCAAAGGTTCAAAAGGTTTTTTTTAAACATTAAATAGCCTTGCTCTTGAGCACAATTAAATTGCAGAAAGCTGCCTAAGATAGAACGAGCTTGCTCAAAATGCCTTTTCACTCGTAGCGATGATGTTGAGGCCATGATGTTGTACTCGTATGAATATGTGAGACAATCAGATGCTATTCTCTTAATATGTAAGCCTTAGTAGAAAAAAAAACAAACAAAATTAAATGATGGTTATTTTAGGTGGCTGAATGTTTTTATGTCAGATGAGTTTGAAGTAGCAATAAATGTATCGATTATTATAAGTTTCATTGTTCAGTAAAAAAAACTTAGGCTGAGTTGCACCACTTAACTTTATTAGTATGTACCTAACTATGACGATAACCGGTATTTTTTGTATGGAGTTTGACAAATTTGGATTGATTGATACCCAGATCCGCACGCGTGTCGTAATTAGCATCACAGGAAAAAGGCACTTAGTTATTATCCCCCTTACTAATAAAAGTTATTCACTCGTTGAACACTTGTTTAAAGTGACTTTTAGTATGGAAATGTATAGGTACAGAGTGGAAACGATTAAGTGATCTCACTCGATTAGTCCTAAACTATACAAGATATCAAAAAACTAACTACACATGATATCGTAAAACTAATTACTGATTCTAAAAGTGCTTCACAAGCTCTATCCAATGGTATCAATATTAGGTTACAGAATAAACGGGATCTATCAAAAAATTCAATGTTTCCGTCTTCCATACATTTAGTACTACCGCAGTCATGACACTCATCTCTTGACAATATTATAGCAAGTAAAGCCTAAAACTAATATTTTCCATGAATAATTTTAAAGAAGAATACAATTTACGAGTTTATTTTTCAATAAAAAAACACACTTCTAATATTGTGTGTCTGGCATACATTTATTATGGATATCTTGTATAGTTTAGAAATAATCAAGTGAGATCACTTAACGTTTCCACCCTGTATGTAAATATGTGGTATTACACTTTTGTCAATCGGTAGCCCGTGTTTTAAATTCAACTCTGTGCCCTAATCAACTGAGTCTGGGATGAAGTAATCAATTTGGGATGCCGAAGATTGGGTAGCTTGTTAAGTAAAATAGACTGCAAACTTTACGTTGTTTGTGCTCCAAGTCTGTATTGAATTAGCAGTTGAAGCATAACCAATTAACCATATTATTATTCTGTGGCATGACTGACTAGCAAGTTAAAATATTATTAATAATTGAATTTATTTTAAGTTAATTAACATACTGTGATCTTCTATTTGATTTAGGTACGCAAGATATTGATAGCAAACATATTCTGGGCTTGGTAATTAAATAGCTACTTAATTTGATTTGATCTTCGAAAGTTACTCGCATGTCGATTATTCTTTTCAATAATTTCCAAATTGGTGGAACCATTTAATCAAAATTCTAATACTTCACAGCAATGCACAATGGCAGTACCATTTGAAATATCAAAGCGGTCGTCAAACGAATCGTCCAAATTAAATTTGCATGCGATGCTCAATTAAAGTTCCTGAAGCATCACAGAAACCTTACTCAGTTCCAGTACAGAAAACTTATAAAAGGGCATTAATTTTAAAAGTAATTTCGCGTGTATTAACTGAAGCATTAAAAGTCAAACTGAACAGTGATCAAAAGAATTCTGACTAATGAGTTCCGAATTGATATTATCAGGACCGTTGTTAAAGGTCGTTGACCCCGAAGTGCTGTCGAGCCAAGGGCCCTTTATTGAGGGCCGTCACGGCGTGAAGGTCGCGCTTGCTTTTTGATAAATGGGCTTGAGAAGGTAGTTAACAGCCGTTTGAAATTATAAAGACGTCTGCACTGAATGTTTGGAGGGTGCCGACACGATGGAAATGGATTGTTTATTCTACATTGTAATTATTTTATATTTTGCTTCAATAGGGTATAATTTCATGTTCTACTAACTAAGCAAATTATTAAAAATTTTGGTAATGTTGTTAGTGACTTTCCAATTAAGCTTGCTAAGAAAATAGTTTGTAAAAGCGTTATTAATTGCTGGCGAAATATAGCTGAAAAGGTCTAAGTAATTTATTTTTCAGGATAAAGTCTAAAGATATCTTGTACGTGTTTTCTGCTTCTTGCATTACTATAATATTGCTGCAGAAAGGCTTCTTGATAGCAGGTACAGTCACGGAATGAAAAGGTTCGTCAGTTTTCAAATTGATTCCTTCAACGAATCGCGAGCACATATTACCTTTTGAAACTATGTTACAGAATAATCTCGAGTTAGAGAAAATAAATACTCAATACTCAATACTCAATAAGTTTATTGCTTCCTTAATAGTACATTTAGGTGTTACATAGTTATATTTATGGTGGGTTGTTGGCAAATAACCCCCATATCTGGTGACCCCGACGACGGAGAAGGAGAATTTCCGAAGCAGTCGAAGTTTGGAAAAAGTCTACAAAAGGATAAGGCCGCGGTGTGGTCATAAGCGGTGAGCGATTTTTCGAATTTGTAATAATGGGCAATGAGGATATTTTAAAAGTCAGCGTGCGAGCCCCGCAAGTCGCCAGCACTTCCTCTGCTGCAGTTCCCTACAGCGACATGAAACACCGGATTGCAGAGTTGACCAAGCAAGTGGCTATGCTGACTAGCAGGATTGAGGATTCGGAGAATAGATCAAGTGCGAGATCTCAAAATAACCGGTACAATCGCTCACGCAGCCGCTCCAAACCAAAACAACCACCGCCTGACCATCCACACTGCTTCTACCACTACACCTACGGTACGAAGGCGAAGAAGTGTAAGCAGCCTTGCAGCTTCCCGTCGGAAAACTTCAAGGGCGGTCGGAAGTAGCGGCCCACGACTGCCCCTCTGCAACAGGCCGTCTTTTCGTTACGGATCGCACATCGAAAATGCAGTTCCTCGTGGACACTGGCTCAGACCTGTGTGTTTTCCCGCGATCTGCTATCAAGACGCCCTGTACTAAGACCAAGTATGATCTCGTCGCAGCGAACAACTCTGTCATTCACACTTATGGACCTGCACTGTTACACCTGAACTTGGGACTCAGGCGAGATTTTACTTGGAACTTCATCATAGCAGACGTTTCAAAGCCAANGGTACATTTAACTGCGTCCACACGATAAAATAACCTATCGATTTTATTTATCAGGCCCAATGATCCGATCGAACGAGTTTCGATACCGCCAAAACGTTTACCGCCATTTTGCGACTACAGATAACGCTCACTTCCCTCCGCTGATGTCACGTCAACCTCTAACTTATCTGTGATGACGAGAGTAGGCGAAGGAAATTCTTTTTCAGAGCAGTAAAAAGGTGACATTTCACGTTTTCAATATTTTCGGAGGTTAGATTCGAAAAGCGGAGGTTCGATACGATTCATTATTGAATCATAATAGCAATTGAATTTTGAATAAACGTGAACGACGAAAATGTTCGAGGAATTTATTTGTGATAACTTAGGTACAACTGATTTCAATCAGCCATCATTTAAAAAAAATAAGTATAATATGTTTGAAATGAATGAATAAGTATCTGTAGGAATAAATAGAATCAAAAACTTAATTCAGTTAAATAATGTAGTATAAATTACAAAGTAGCAAGTGAAAAATAAGATAAAAATGTGTGAATAATTAACAACCAGTGCTTTTAGTTTAAGCATTTAACGTAATAAATGTGCGAAATGTTTTTGAGGTAGCTGAAAAACTTTTAATAATGTTGTACAAAGAACGTGCTTTTGGGACTTTTTAAAATACAAAACCTTCGCTTTTCACATCAGAAATTCCATAGCGACATTCATACACATTTTTTCCGTCTGTTGTCAAATACTTCTCTTTGGGAAATTTAACTTCTGTCGGAATTAGACCATGTCCATGAATACGAAACGGACTATAGCAGGCCCAAAATTCGTGAACAAAACTTCACGGAATTAAAAACAAAGCATTTTTTTTAAATTTTACATTGCTTTTTGCGCAATAAATCATTGACATTTCTAAAAAAGTTCTAACATGTATCGCAGAAAAAACCTATCACAGGAGAATCAGTGCGCGATCACAAAATCGCCAACTAAACCACTTCGTATGCATGCGCAAAATTACCATATTGACACGAAAAATGTAATTCGAAAACTGAAAACAATGTTCCAAAGTCCGTCACACAACTGAGTCTCGCAGCGCAACACAATTTCCCTGGAATGAATCTCTCCAAACATTAATACTTACTCGGAAAGTTACTTCATTTCGTAGGGTATGTTCCAATTTCCCCTCTGTTGGGTTTGGCGGATGCAAAATCGCATGCGAGCTGTATTATGTCGGTGCATTCTTTTATTCGTACGCTCGAGCCAAATTATTGCGAGCCGGCTGGCGGTTGACCAAACCTTGTATTGACATGTTTGATTTATTCAGCGATAGGATTTTTACATGTTGATATTGAAACGATAATATGGTAGGTATTGCTACTTTTAATGGATTTTTTGTAATGGAAAAGTTACGCTAAAAATAATCTTCTCATTTAGGATCAGAAAAGCGTCTTTATCAATTTGTGCCCCAGAAGATCACCATAATTTTACACGCAACGGAAAGGGTTTAGAAAAAAAATAGTAAAAAAGTTGATTCAAGTTTTATCTTTCTTTTTTTCAGTTACGTGTCATTTTTCTCCAAAAACATCCAAGGTAAGTAAATAAGTAGGTACCTATTTTGGTAACCCTGTATTTAATGAGTGCATAAACAATGAATTGAGTGGGCCATAATTCAGCCGTAGCTGTGAGAGTGACACAATACCCCGGTTAATTCTGTAATTATGTGCGCACTTCAGATCGGGGTGATTTAATGTGTTTACGTGTTTATGGTTATAAGCTTGGTTGATTTAATTCTGGCTTTAAACCTTAGTTTAATTAAAGCAATTAGAATGACCAGTTGTACGTCGTGGCAAGGCTCTACTAGTTGAAATTCTTCTTATTTCTTTCTTAAAGGTGAGACTGTAATAATAAACAACTTAAATTGCTATAAAAATAAAGAGATGTGATTGGAGTGATGTGTTAATATTTCAAAGATCGAGATCCATATTCATTTCAGTTAAAAAACCGATATTTAAATTTCATTTCATAAGGTTTTCTATTAACATTTTTGAATCTAATTATCTTACAGATTTTCCGATCGCTGGCACATCAGATTTCGTTGCAAAATCGCACCTATTATAATCTACATAAGTAAGATGTCACCGTGTTCATCTTGGCGTGCCAAAATGTGAGGCTATTCATATTTAACAGGGTAAGTTCACGAGCAGGGCTGAATCATGCATGCGCCGCTTACGGCGGGATCAACTGAGTTAATGTCATATTCTAGCGTCAATCAGAATTTTGCAAACTGAAGAATACATGCTGAACACTCAATGGAGATTTATTTACATAAAACTTTCTATGTTAGTGCCATAAACTTTAATAAATGAAAGAATCTTTAAAACTGAGTAGTTAAGAGTCACTCCAACGTTCTGTATGTAAGAAAAACAAACTGTCATCACTCTTTCATGGTGCTTGAAATATCTAATACCTACAATCGGTCTCGTACTATAATTTTCATGATATTTTTTTGTTATGAAACCATGTAGGAAAGTATCGTGTTTTGCATTAAGCGCAGTGATACAAATGACCTCATTCATTATCTATTGCTTTAACAAGTACTGTGTGCTTACCATGAGTTTACGTTAGGTGTGCACGCTAGCGACTGCGTAAAAAAATGACATTTAATTGTATGACATATTGTGCAGCGCCCCTAGCGGCTACTTTCAAGAAACAAAATCTTCATAGAGATTTTTGACGTACTCGCTAGCGAGCACACCTAACGTAAACTCATGGTAGGTATAGCCTGACCAGGAACATAAAAACCCTCGCCATATTGCGGAAAACTAATGGTACTAATTTCTTTTAATGGCAACAGTAACTAAAAACTTCATTGACATGTCACCTTGCATGTCAGTCTATTGTTGTCAAAGTGTAAACAAACTTTATTTTAAATGTGCGCAATTGATTTTGTGAATGAAATTGCTAAAATCTTTTTATAGTCGTGAAAGAAAAGTGGTTCACAATGTGTTAAAGTATTTGTCGAAGAGAAATACCAAGGGTTCGGACAATATTTTCATTGAAAATGTTTCCAATAAAGGTTGTCAAATTGACTGACATGTTTATCGTATAGTACAGTCCACTATGAAAATTAGCTGTGGTTTGTTTCAACTACCTATTACTGTAATATTTACGCGCGTAACACGTGAAACGGAATCATGTGTCGTGCATTTCCAGCGTCAACTGATACGTTAATGGCGACGTTAAAACAACAACATGGGCATCCATAGAGCGTTTATCTCAGCTCGCTCCTCGCCACTGAATGCCCTAGTTCTTGCAATATTCTAGACGTTCGCTCCGACGTGTCGTGCACGTAATGCGTCCGACGGTTTACCGCCGTCAGCCATGTTTGCCCGCCATTTTCTCGGAGGTGTGGCGACATATCTAGAGTTCCATTTTCAAGTTTCGAACGGCTCAAATGGAACGTTTTGCGTTTGACAGGGACACGACAGGGATGTGCAATCCCGCCAATTTACTCGTAGTTTGTTGACAAGAACGGGATGCGATTTTCAATTGTTATCATTATTTTGTTCATCTAGTTTTGTGGTAAGTTATCAACATAGTGCATAACTAATAACGTTTGTCTACGGTAAAGTAGTTCTTAAAATAGTTTCGGAATGAAACTTTTGTTTTTGAAATTCCAAGATCAGAATTATAATCATGGATTTTAGGTGTGTAGCAAAAACTCTAAAGAACATTGCATAAAATTATTCTGCTGCTCTACATTTTGGCCAAGAGTTTATTCAGAAGCTGTTTTTTTTAAGCAGCAAAATGTATCCACAGCTCAACCAATCATTTTGTATGTGTTTACAAAACTACATATTTTTCCCGCAACCACCCTCATAATTTTATATCCTCATAAAAGTCACGTTGAATTTATGGTGATGTGTGTTTGTCGCTCCATGAGCACTTTTATATGATGCATGTCGTCTTATAGGGGTCAAGGAGGCAAAGGAGGTATATATACACTCGACGTCAAATAAATCGCACCTCCCGCGACAAGCATATTTAAACGTATGCATCCCCACTTCCCACCAATATTGGTACCATTTAAAAGCCTAGTTCTAACCTTCATTTCATTAAAGGAAAGGTTTTTACCCCAAAAATGTGTCTTTAGAAGAATCCAGAGTCACTTCTTCAAAAAATAGGTAGTTACGCTAGAGCCAACTTTTATGGCTATAAAACTGTTAAGTTGGGTTTAATTGCTATCCATCTGTTAAAGAGGACACGTGAAATCATTATTTGGTTTTATAACCATAAAAATTGGTCTAATTGATCCCATAGGTGGGCCCAAAGTGAGGTATTTTTTCAAGTCACATTTATGGTATATGTTAATCATTTATTAAGAAATTAAATGTGTTTTTCTTTAAGGATATTTATTGGGCTTTCAAATAACACCAATATTATTGGGGTACCATGATTGTGTCAAAAGAAAATCGTTAAAGTTCGCGTCGCGGAAGGTGCGGTTTATTTGATGTTGAGTATATTTTACAGTTATTGGGTTATTTTTGATCAAAGTACGGTACAAGTAAGGTACTTATTTTTGATCAATGTTTTACTAGCGAATTTTCACGAAAGAACATGCCTGACTATGGATTTAATTTTTCGAATGTTTTATTTGTAAAAAAATGTTTTTCAAGTTTGCTCACGCCTGTAAAATGTTATTCTGTAACACATTGAAGGGTCCTTTGCGATAATGTGTCGATGTCTACGCACTACCAAAACAAACAGAAAAACACAAATCGCAATTATAAAATGTAAAATGTGATTCTTTAAAGGTTTTTCTACTTTATTTGCTTTATTCAGTTTCAAGACTGGCATAATAATACTAAACTGATTATTTCCTTGCTGTGCCAGCGTAAATATTGCTCACAAAGCTGCTTATAAGCCAAGATTGTTCCAGATGCGAGATAGGGCATGGCCCAATTAGCGCTGATTAGCCGGCTTATTAGATGTCGGCGAAGAAGTGCCCTGCCACTGATTGGGGTAAACAAAGAACCTTAGAACAAAAGCACACGA
Organism: Ostrinia furnacalis; assembly: GCF_004193835.3. Lineage (NCBI taxonomy): Eukaryota > Metazoa > Arthropoda > Insecta > Lepidoptera > Crambidae > Ostrinia > Ostrinia furnacalis. The sequence goes on from NW_021136366.1 coordinate 111,716, forward strand.
TGCGTTGCGGTGCCGCTTGTGTGCCCGCCACAGATATTTCTCTGTAAAACTGCTGACACACCCCAAACCCGCCGACGTGACTTGTCGACTATTGACATGTTGTCACGTCAAAGAAAAGACAAATCGTTTAGATGATTTTTTTGAAATAAAGCCGCCGACACCAGGCCGCCGGGCTATGGGCGGGCTTGATGTGTAGAGTCCATAACCTCCAACTCCTCCTAAGTTCTTCTGATTAATTTCGCCGCGAGTCCAAAGTTAAACTTTCCCTTAGGNCCCCTGGGGCTGGGACAGACAGGACCTTCACTGGTTGGGTTTTTATTGGCGGTCAAGCTGTAGATCCTGGCTACACGGGAGTTGCAGCGTTGGGAACAAGAGGTGGGAATAGTCCCGAATGCGGTATAGGGCATGGCCCAGTTAGAGCTAATTAGCCGGCTTATTAGATGTCGGCGAAGAAGTGCCCTGCCACTGATTGGGGTAAACAAAAGAACGTAAGGGTCGCTGCATACGGGCCACTGGCCACAACCACAAAATGCCGCCACCGGCGTATTTCCTTTAGTTTTCATACATTTTAAATGGACTCGTCGCACACGGTTGACGCTAAAATGACTGTTATGAATATGGTAAATAATTCCTTGAGTGGAATCATTTATCATATTCATGACAGTCATTTTACAAAGACAGAAATCCTAAGATGTTTTCCATGGTTCCATTTAAGAAGATTAAAACTTAGGTGGGGTTCTCATGACATGACATTGTGTTTGTTTACGATGCTGTAAAAATTAAATGATGTTATCAAACATTGTAATATGACAAAAGGAAAGAGTTTTAGATAAGAAAAAAAGTAACTACTTGTTATAAAAAAAGTAGAAAAACATGGAAATGTCAATAGGTTTCAGCTTCCATGGAACTAAGTCTTGGAAGCTAAATAAATTATTGACATGTATTTTTATACAGATAACTAAATACAAATGTTTACTAAACATCGGCTCGGCGAACATTATACCTACCTTTGCCTTTTTAGATTTTTTTATTTAGATAAAACAAAAGAAAACCTACTTTTTCTGTCGTTTGTCATCTCTGGAAAAATATTAAGATAGCTGTGTGGACGTAAACATTACGTAATTTCCCGAACGCTTCCCATAAAGTTGGTAGAGTTGGTATCATTCCCACTTTTTAGGTCACGAGGTTGATTTATATTAGTGTTGTTGTTTATTTACATTGGCTGTATTAGTTTTCCCCTGGAAGAGTGTAAACATTACCTCGTCTGTTTGTATAGAGGAGGTAAGGTGCAAAATCGATGGAACCTGACTCCCAAGGTCCCTTGGGAGGGGCGTCAGATAACATTGTCACAGATTTATTGCAAACGTTTGAAAATACTGTGGAGTTAATAAAATTATGAACCTTTCAATGAAGATCTCCTTTTCTCTCAGCTTTGACCTAATATTGTTCATAGAAAAAATAAATAAGTTTTAACGAAGAAAAAAAGTCATATTGTGTTTAAACTTTCCTTTTAAGATTTCAAATTTTAGATCACTATTTAAGTAGTAAGAAAACATCAAAAACATTGAAAGCTAAATGATTTTATAAATACAAGTACGATAATAGCTTACAAATGTAGGTAACATATTTGATTTACCTATTAATCGGTCAAATTAAAACTCAAAGGATCCCGATCAAAGGTGAATCGGGTCATCTCACCAGGATGTCCTGTACAATACAGGATACTTGGCCATACTAATATCCATTATGTTTTGCTATAAAAACTGGTCAAAATGGAAATCTTGTATTTTTCATTTCTTTAACCTAAATTCAAGTTTGTAAAACAAATGGAAGCTTCAGGGATTTCCGTGTCAATCCAGAAACATTTGAAGTTCGGAATTGAATCGATGATATGGAATCTGACTCGTGAGGTCCACTGGGACGACGACCACGCAGGTGAGCGTTAGGCTACTTTATGTTTTAGATCCAGGACAGGTGAGTTCAATTTGGAATGCCATTGGCGCGATGGCGTAGCAAAATTTTATAGTTACTTAATTTAAGCTTATTAAATTGTTGGAAAGTATATTCATAGATTTAAAAATGTTATGAAATTGATTGTCCCAGAAGTTTGAGATAGTCCCTATAATTAATCGACGTATTCTGTGTTTTATTGTTCTTTTTATAGTAAAAATATGATGAAGCACAAGAAATAAAACACTTTAATATTTTCTCGTCTAGGTATACTGTCTTATGTACTTATGAAATCTTGTACGATATCTTTTTAAGTTATTACTCGGCAGCCGTCGTAGTTTGTCACACACAATCTTTGAAAAGTTACGTAAAATCCTCTCATTTCTGACAATGAAAAAATATTTTATATAAAAATTGTCAGGTAAGTACTTTTTTCTCAAGAATACTTATACTTTTCCACGTAAATACGAGTAAAGAATATTAAATCCAAACTTACACCCTTCAAAGTAATATTTTTTTTTATTTCTTCAGTTTTATTTCCTTCCCTTTATCTTTCCACGATTACTTCCCAAAGCTAGTTAATATAGTTACCAAGTTCCCGTAATATGATCCCAAACTCGCCTCCGAAGAATCGCCTAGAGCCCGAGTTGCTGAGTCTATACTAATCCAGTTAAAACTGTATGAAAGTGGTATCGATCAATGTTGACCCGCTATTTTAAAGGCCAGGGGTTAAACTATTGTGTGGTATGCACCACACAATAGTTTAACCCTAGAGGTAAAGTAAAATTAATCTGTGTTAAGAGCTGTACGCAACGAGTGCCTACTTATACGAGTATTTAAAAAAGGATGTTCTACACTACCGCGGTCCACTAGGTACCTATTATGAAATGTCAAAAAAGTAGTACATGGGTAGGTACTCAGTTTATTCGAGAAAATGATGCATGATAAACGGTGTAGTGAATGAAATAAATAAATTGATATATTAAAATGCTTATTATATGAAACTGTGCCTGTTTTAAAGGTGTTTTTCAAAATTTATATAACATTTCCTGTTAGTTCTATTGTTTATATTTCGTTATAATCTAAACTACACACAAGGTTATATTAGTTGGGAACCTATCGTATTATCAGTGTGTTAGGAAATAACTACCCACGGGGACATTCGTACAGCGACCACCTAGACGACGTTTTACCTTGAGTGATGTTTCCAAATATTTTGTAAGTAAAGATACCTAGGTGTTATTCTATTCACTAATAGCTAAATACCAGTATGTTAGATCTAAAACAAAAACAAAATAGCACAGTTAGAGGCAAGGCTTATTTGCTTTCTACATGTCAAAATTATTAGTAATCCTTTTTTAGGGATTTTAAAATACAAGCAGTAGGTATCCTATTTAATTTATGTTAAGTTCACTGGTCGGCAGATTACCTACTAAATTCGTCTCCAAAAACGGTGGGTAGTTTGACACAGAAATAATAACGAAAAACTGCTTCCATCTTTGGCAGATAAGATTGATGGTGGACTAACTTGTTATCAATCAATCATTTGAGACTCAGACAAAATTGGGATAACCTGTTACTAAGGCTGGTAAACTTCTTGTGAAACTGTAAGCGATTCGAACTAAAGTTGAGTAAATGGCAGCTGGAAATTAATTGATTAAATTAATGTCACCTTTAGGTTAAAGTTAGTATGGATTATGATGTCCAGCACTTCACCCAACGAAATTTTTATGGGTTCATCAATGAGAACAATAAAAAAAATAGTTTGCGAGATTTGTAGAGCCGCTTGTCAAGTGCTGGGCACTGCTGGGTCACACCTTTTAAAAATGATTCCATAAAAAATATATCATTTTTCTTAGCGATGTTTGCACAAAAAATGCTCCGAAAACTAAGTTGTATTCTTCTTTCGGAGACACATTGTGTAAGTAGCTTCTAATTTAATTTATTTAGCGTACTTTTTAATCTCATTTATGTGAGAAAAGCCGTAACTTCAGAGTAAAATTTTACGTAGATTTTATATTTTTACAATTTCTTTACCTTGAATGTAAATGTCGTAAAAGATTCAGACACCAGACGGGTATTAAACTCGCTCCACCGCTCGCGTCTCTATGCTTAAATATTTCACGCTTGTAATAAATAAGCTCCCAATTACTGAGGTGATGTTCCACGGTGTGCCAATTCAGGTTTAATTCCATTAATAATGTATATTTTTCCGCCATATTTTTATACATATCACACTGAAAATACTTTAACTTTTTTCTACAAAACTAAGTAGAGAAATAAATATCTTGATATTTTGTAAAACTAGTTTAAGGTCTGTTCCTGTTTGTGATTAATTAGCTTCTATTCAAATTCTACAAGCAGATACTAAGTATCTGTCAATGTTAGTATTATCTAATTCAAAGCGCTTCCTAACAGCGTACTACTTTCTTAGCAAGTTATTGTTGCCTTCGTTGTATAAAAACGATAATTAAAGCTTCACATTTCTCGTAAATGTCACATAGAGAGTATAAAAATAACAAACCTACATTCATTATGGGTTGTACATTTAATATCGCAGTCAAACTCCGTAATTAAGTGAAATGACTGCTACAAAATTTTGAATAAGCTTTTACGGTTTTGATATTTTTTAATTTACGACAGCAAGGAGCTTAAATGCTGTAACTGTTTGTGTTAAAATGTATTAACCAACTTAAAAGATAAATATTATGTTAAAGTGATTAATAATAATCGTAAATAAACTCAATATGATTATTCGTCTCATAATAGTCTACTTTTGCTCTTGTCACGTACTACAGTTACGCGGTTATACATCGCATTAGAAATGAATTATTATCATAATATTATGTAATGTATGAGAAAGTAATAACACATTTTATGATAAGTAAAATATTCACATTGCATACTAAAATCATATTGCCATAACGTCAAAGTAAGTATTAAGATATGATACCATGATTTTTGTCCATACAAATGATTTTCGTGTATCTTGTATGAATATGGATGGCTGATGTTACACATAGAAAAATCCAATATTTGTATTTCTAACCGACTAGATCTAGGCTAAACATAGACTAATCTATTAACGAAGGCAACTGTTGAAGCATTAGTTCTAATAATCTAGAGGCTCGGTTAAGCGGCCATATTCTAGGACGCCATGATTACGATTGTAATTAAACATCGCTAATTAGAAATGTCATTTTGATGCTAAAGATACATATAAAGGTTTTGTTTTTAAAGCCATATGAAAATTAGGCTTGTTGTAATACGTATAATATCGATCTACACTTTACCTAAAGGCATTTTCTAAATGTGTAGGGAAAGATGCAGTCGTACGTAGTCGTATGTAGTTAGGTACGTCACGATGTTCTGCTTGGTTAGTGCCTTTTCACTCTTGGCTTCAAGGCTTATTTAGGTCTAAAACTCGGGTTAAAGTAACCGAATAACGGAATATAAGGACAAAAAGAATATCTTGCCCCAATTAATCATTAAATTAGTGTAACTACAAAAAATTATTCCTAACAAACTATTTAATTTTATTTTCCAAACATTATTTGTTCTGCTGTTTAAAGATTTCTGGAGAGAGAATTAAAATGTATAGGTCATATTGTAATTCATGAAGTGTAATTTAACTTCATGAATTAAAATTAATAAAAATATAAATGTAAAATTAATATTATCAAAATGACATCAATACGTTCATGGGTCCAGAATAGGCCTGTGATGCTTCTAAACACAAATGAGCTTCACAAAACCTTGACTTACTCTGTGGTTTAAACGTCACTCGGTCTGAAATAACAAAATGAGACATTAATCCTGCGTCTGCGCCATTTTCGGCAACTTCGCTAACTACGTTTGACAGTTCATCGACAAAAAACGTCAAAAAATTTTTGTCAATCTCCGATTTATAATAATTGAGGCAGGTACTGCCGCGTTGTTCGAACTGTAGTAAGAAACATCTCGGCAATTGCATTCTTTATTTATGTAAGTTCATCAATGTTGTTCAGAAAATCTTTATTTTGTCTTGGATTATAATATCATCTCTCGGAAAATCTCTATAAGTATGGAATTTAAAATATCTTATTATGCCCTATAGCAAAACTCAATACACAGCTTTATCTTTTTTGGCAGCTGACATTGTAAGGAAGGAAATTACGCAGCGTAATAAACCAACTTTGTACTGAACTTATTCCCAAACGAACGCTAATTAATTTCTTTACCAACATTTGCGTACAAATTCGTTTTAAATCCCTAATTACCTATTCCGAGAACTTGTTAAGGTTATACGCATGTCCAAAGCGTTTTATGAAGAGAACATTAAAATATCAATTTCATATTGGTTTTGGGATAAGTTAACGTTACATTCTCACATGTATAAACAAATTATACATACCTTGAAAGAGTTGGAGCTATGACTTCTAAGCCTACCATCATGTAAGCTAACTAAAAGTACACCTAACAGTATACCTACTAAAGTACCTAATTAAAGATATTTAATAAAACATGCACTATTTCAGGAAACTATTTAAGGGCCCTCGCCCACGGCGACTTCTTGCCATGCGATGCAACAAGCATTGCTACCTACTAACGCGCGTTAGTCGCATTTGCAACGCAATACAGAAGTGATTCCAACGCTACTAACGCGCTACAGTAGCGCGACTGCATCGTTACAAAAAGTCGCCGTGGTCAAGGGCCCTAACTTGACAAATTGTAGTCTTAAAAATAATCTATTGTGTAAAAAAATTGACATTTGTTGTAAAAACCAAACTTTCACTTACCTATATTGTTGAAGCAGGATCAAAGCCAATACATGAAACAAAAGATAAACATTATTAGCCAGTGAAACTCATTACGATGTTATTACCCCCCCGGGATAACCGTTGCGATAATGGACGAATCAAATTCCAATTAATTCCATAATATGCTAATTTATATCTCCACAAATAACTTTGCTTTGATATTAAATTAGTTAATCCTTTTTGGGGTAGATGAAACCGCCAAAAAAGCTTATAATTAAATAACATATTAATGGCTCATCCTTTGTGAGTTATCAAAGATTGATTCGGTTTAAAATGTGGTGTTATTTTAGACTAGCTATAATTAATAATAGTAATGTATACTATTTTGTTTAACTTGTACTTGTATTTCATTAATAATTACTTTCATAACTAAGGCTGAGTTGCACCACCTAACTTTAACGATAACTGATGTTTTTGTATAGAGTTTGACAGATTTTTGACGTTTGTCAAACAAGTGCAACCCAGCCTATTTGTGTTTTCTTTTTTACAAGTATAAATCTTCTTGATAAAGGGAGAAATTATGTAACATCCAAGTCACTCCATCCAAGTTACGTACTAAATATTATGTATAAGAAATATAGAAGCTTATCGGACCGAAATGTAGAGAATAACACCACATAACACTGTCCAAAAGCACAGGATCCCTCTTGATCGCGGTTTTCTTCCAAAAAACCCAGTGCTCATCGAAACATAATGTTCATTCATTATCCACGTCCGCTATTGCATCGTGGAAGCCACGAAGGCATCTTCAACCATGATGGTAACGATTATTTTCATTATGTTTGAATTCCCCGAAATTTGATCTTGTGTTTTTTCGCAGTCATCCGGCGCGCCCCACCGGCGCCAGTCGGCCCCTTCATCCCTCCCCGGTGTGTGGTCCAAGGCACAAGTATTGTCCATGAATGGACACGAACTTTTTTACGCTATGTTTTTTTTTATTCGTTCGTTCGTTCGTTTCAGCCGAATGACGGCCTCCTCCAAGGTTTTCCACAATGAACGGTCCTGCGCTGCCCGCATCCAGGCTCTTCCCGCGACCTTCACCAGATCGTCGGTCCACCTAGTAGGAGGCCTGGCCTGTTTTTTTTATTATCTATTGATTTTCGATATTCGTTTTTTTATTATGGCTGTCAACTTTGGAAAATAGACGAAATACATTGGTGAAAACTGCATTTTATTGCTACGATAAGAATTAGAATACTTATTTCGATTAACAAGTATAAAGGAGCAACTATTTCCAACTTTACGTATTTCAAACACTTTTAACTCAGTTTTCCCTGTATGTTTTAAGATCTATTGGTAAATTTATTGATTTCAAAATATCGAATTACCTGACTTATCAAACTTACTACACTTCGCTTGTCGGGCGACTGCTCTGACCTCTGAGCTACAGAAATTGGGTAAAATAAATAAACAGATATCTTTTGACAATTTCACACAGTGCCATCTAGCCCCAAAGTATGCTTGTGTTAAGTACTAATTATACTTTTTTAAATACATACCTACATACATAGTAACACCCAAACCTGTCACAGAAATTAAAATTCACCTTTTCAATTTCTGCCCGGCTGGAAATCGAACCCGGGACCTCTCGGCACAGTAGTCCGTTTCGAACCATACCATTAATATGGGCTACGAAGCGAAGTGATCGAAAACGAAAAGTTAATCAATATTTGGAATTACGTTATTCTTATTACTGACGTTGCTATATTATGCTTGTAGATGTACGATTCCTAAGCCTGTACAGAATAAACACTAAGGCTGGGTTGTACCATCTTACTTTGACTTTAACAAAGTCAAAATCCATACAAAAAGCACCGGTTATTGTTATAGTTACGGTCAAAGTTAGGTGGTGCAACTCAACCTAAGTAAATTATAGTATCCCACTTTTCCAAACTACTTAGTCACTGTCTTAGACCTCACGAAAACTTTGAATTCCTCAGATTTTCTGAACAATAACTTTGTTCTTGTTATTCTGTATCTGAACAAGATGCCTCTTAGCGATACGCTTGTGATAAACTCGACTCGATTGTTTGGCTCAAAGTATGGAAATAGATGATATTTTATTGTTCAAAAATTATTGCTATACAAGCACGAATACTATACTATGGCTTACTTGTTAACCTTATGCTGAAGACAAGATCTATATTGGGAAAGACACCATGATTGGTTGATTTGAAAGAAAGAAAGAAAGAAAAAAAGAAAGAAAAAATGTTTATTCAGTATTTGACTAATGTTCTCGATTTTTTAAATGAATTATTTTCTTGTCGAGTGTTTTTTTCTCATTAATACCAACCAGGCTAGGATACGCGCCACTACAAAACCACATCACTTAGATTTTAGACATAAGTATCGGCATATCGTCTAAAATCGATGAAATACCTCGATAAGATTTTATCGTGGCGCGCATACTAGGACTACGATCAGAAGAAATAAAGTTCAAAATTAATTTAGATGGTTTTNCCCTTAGGACAAACTTGACCTTCACTGGTTGGGTTTTTATTGGCGGTCAAGCTGTAGATCCTGGCTACACGGGAGTTGCAGCTGGGAACGAGAGGTGGGAATAGTCACGAATGCGAGATAGGGCATGGCCCAGTTAGCGCTGATTAGCCGGCTTATTAGATGTCGGCGAAGAAGTGGCCCTGCCACTGATTGGGGTAAACAGAAGAACCTAAAAGGTCGCTGCACACGTGCCACAAAACCACCGGCGTCTTTCCTGTAGTTTTCATACATTTAATATGGACTCGTCGCACACGGTTGACGCTAAAATGACTGTCATGAATATGGTAAATAATTCTTTGAGCGGAATCATTTATCATATTCATGACAGTCATTTTACAAGGACAGAAATCTTAAGATTATTTTCATGGTTCCATTTTAGAAGATTAAAACTTAGGTGGGGTTCTCATAACATGACAGTGTTTGTTTACGATGCTGTAAAAATTAAATGATGTTAAGAAACATTGTAATATGACAAAAGGAAAGAGTTTTAGATAAGAAAAAAGTATCTACTTGTTATAAAAAAATACCAAGGAAATAGAAAAACATGGAAATGTCAATCAATTTCAGCTTCCATGGAACTAAGTCTTGGAAGCTACCTATTACTAGCATGTATTTTTATACATATTACTAAATATAACTCTTTACTTAAAACATCGGCTCGGCGGCCACTATACCTTTGCCTTTTTTAGATTTTTTTATTTAGATAAAACAAAAGAAAACTCATTTTCCTGTCGTTTGTCATCTCTGGAAAAATATAAGTTTGTATTGAGAGATAGCTGTGTGGACGCAAACATTACGTAATTTCCCGAACGCTTCCCATAAAGTTGGTAGAGTTGGTATCATTCCCACTTTTTAGGTCACGAGGTTGATTTATATTAGTGTTGTTGTTTATTTACATTGGCTGTATTAGTTTTCCCCTGGAAGAGTGTAAACATTACCTCGCCTGTTTGTATAGAGGAGGTAAGGAGCAAAATCGATGGAACCTGATACCCAAGGTCCCTTGGGAGGGGCGTCAGATAACATTGTCACAGATTTATTGCAAACGTTTGTAAAATACTATTTATTTTTTTACTTATTTAGGGATAAAAGCGGGACTTTACCACATCTCGTTCCCACCACTGCAACTCTTTTGTTGCCATTTGAAATCACATCTTCCAAAATTAAAGTTTTCCGTTTTGAAAATGTGTGTAATTGCTCAAAAATATGCTGAGCTAGTATTTCCTTATTATCATGAATTCAAGTTAGTAGAACAAATGGAAGCTTCAGGGATTTCCGTGTCAATGCAGAAACGTTTGAAGTTCGGAATTGAATCGATGATGTGGAATCCGACTCGTGAGGTCCACTGGGACGACGACCACGCAGGTGAGCGTTAGGATACTTTAAGTTTTAGACCCAGGACAGGTGAGTTCAATTTGGAATGCCATTGGCACGATGGCGTAGCAAAATTTTATAGTAATTTAATTTAAGCAATATTCATAGAATTAAAAATGTTATGAAATTGATTGTCCCAGAAGTTTGGGATAGTCCTTATAATCGACGTATTCTGTGTTTTATTGTTCTTTTTATAGTACAAATATTATGAATGAAGCACAAGGATTATAAAAATCTTCTATTTCACCAGTCTTGTTCTCTTCCCTTTATCTTTCCACGACTACTTCCCAAAGCCAGTTAATATAGTTACCAAGTTCCCGTAATATGATCCCAAACTCGCCTCCGAAGAATCGCCTAGAGCCCGAGTTGCTGAGTCTATCTATACTAATCCAGTTAAAACTGTATGACAGTGGTATCGATCAGTGTTGACCTGCTATTTTAAAGGCCAGGGGTTAAACTATTGTGTGGTATGCACCACACAATAGTTTAACCCTAGAGATAAAGTAAAATCAATCTGTGTTACGAGCTGTACGCAACGAGTGCCTATATTTAAAAAAGGATGTTCTACACTACCGCGGTCCACTAGGTATTATGAAATGTCAAAAAAGTAGTACATGGGTGGGTAGGTACTCAGTTTATTCGAGAAAATGATGCATGATATACGGTGTAGTGAATGAAATAAATAATTGATATATTAAAATGCTTATTATATGAAACTGTGCCTGTTTTAAAGGTGTTTTTCAAAATTTATATAACATTTCCTGTTAGTTCTATTGTTTATATTTCGTTATAATCTAAACTACACACAAGGTTATATTTAGTAAGGAACCTATCGTATTATCAGTGTGCTAGGAAATAACTACAAGGGACTTTTCGTACAGCGACCACATACCTACACGATGTTTTACCTTGAGTGATGTTTGCAATTATTTTGTAAGTAAAGATACCTAGGTGTTATTCTATTCACTAATAGCTAAATACGAATATGTTAGATCTAAAACAAAAACAAAATAGCACAGTTAGAGGCAAGGCTTATTTGCTTTCTACATGTCAAAATTAGTAATTATTTTTTATGGATTTTAGAATACAGAATCTACATAATTTATGTTTAGTTCACTGGTCGGCAGATTACCTACGAATATACGTTACGTACGTACGAAATAGAGACGAATTTACGTCTCTAAAAACGGTAGGTAGTTTGACACAGAAATAATAACGAAAAACTGCTTCCATCTTTGGCAGCTAAGATTGATGGTGGACTAACTTGTTATCAATCAATCATTTGAGACTCAGACAAAATTGGGATAACCTGTTACTAAGGCTGGTAAACTTCTTGTGAAACTGGAAGCGATTCGAAGTAAAGTTTAGTAAATGGCAGCTGGAAATTAATTAAGTAAATTAATGTCACCTTTAGGTTAAAGTTAGTATGGATTATGATGTCCAGCACTCCACCCAAAGAAATTGTTGTGGGTTCATCAATGAGAATAATAAAAAAAAATAGTTTGCGAGACTTGTAGAGCCGTTTACAAGGTGCTGAATCACACCTTTTAAAAATGATTCCATAAAAAATATAGCATTTTTCTTTGCTATGTTTGCACAAAAAATGCTCCGAAAACTAAGTTGTGTTCTTCTTTTGGAGACACATTGTGTAAGTAGCTTCTAATTTAATTTATTTAGCGTACTTTTTAATCTCATTTATGTGAGAAAAGCCGTAACTTCTGAGTAAAATTTTACGTAGATTTTATATTTTTACAATTTCTTTACCTTGAATGCAAATGTCGTAAAAGATTCAGACACCAGACGGGTATTAAACTCGCTCCACCGCTCGCGTCTCTATGCTTAAATATTTCACGCTTGTAATAAAGAAGCTCCCAATTACTGAGGTGATGTTCCACGGTGTGCCAATTCAGGTTTAATTCCATTAATAATGTATATTTTTCCGCCATATTTTTATACATACGAGGGCGGCACTGAAAATTTCGGGAATCAAGGAAGTGAAACAACATTACTATTTAAAAATGTATTTATTGCTTTTTAAAGTATTCTCCGCGAAATTTGACACATTTTTCCATACACGAAACCAATCATTGAAGCAACCATTGCATTTGGAAGTTNTAATTTAGATGGTTTTCTCTTTATTTATCGAAGTTTTAATATGGTAGGTACAGACGGCAGCACATCAAGCTAAACACGGTGGAGCCTTATCTCTTTGTAATACAGGCTATTTTGCAACAAAACTGTATAGTCTGATATGCTATCGACTGAACGTCCTCCTCATATCCTCGATTCGTCCATGACTCGAGTCCTCTAACTTAGAGGAGGTCGGAGCCATCTTCAAATAAACACTCAGTTTCTATGTAAATTGTGAATTTGTTACGTACCAGTATGCTGAGACAAATTCCGGTGACAAGTTACGGTATCAGCTATTAAAGTGCTTTTCCAGTTTTATTAGGGTTAGAGTAGACGTTGAGTGGGTGTGTGTCTGTTATTGGGCCCTTTGTGTGGGACTGCCTTTATTTCACTGCTGTTTCCTTAAACCTCGGATTGTGGAGGACGGTGGAAGATTTAATGCATTCTTTACTGTTACTTTGGTTTAATAAGGCTCAGTTGCACCACCTAACTTTGACCGTAACTATAACCATACCCGGTGGTTTTTGTATGGAGTTTGACAGATTTTTGACGTTTGTCAAAGTTAAAGTAAGATGGTGTAACCCAACCTAAGTCTTTTATCGTGTGGGATGTCGCATTGAGGTCGTCCTGAACTTTTTGATCTATCTGACACAGCTTGATCAGACCAATGGATTAATATTTCTTCCAAAGCACGAAATGATTATTTTTTTCGGACAATCAGGTTATTTAAACCTACATCGTCCTAACTTTAAATGTCATAGGAACCACATGAGAAGCGCGCTTCTCTACTAGAATCGCGATTCTAGATCCTCTATGTTAAGAGACTACTTACTAAAATAGTGATATTTAGAAAAATCATATAGCAACCAGCTTCGTATACCTACTCGTATATTCGAACAGAAATCTGAAAATACCAAAGATTAAAATTGATGTAAAGTAGGTAGGTTAAAATTNCGCGACGCAATTGAGTGAAAAATACCAATTTTTCATGAATAGCGTTGGCTCATATTTTATTTAATGTCTTTTTATCTTGCAAATTGTGATGGAAAAGATATTCTTTAAACATAATGGAAAACAAATATGTACTTACACTAATAAGATACACTCAAAAAATTAAGCAACGTCTCTCACATAAGACAAGAACCGCAATTTCATTATGAGTTTACATTCCATTAATTTTGAAGAGTGCCTACGATTCCAATTAATCAAAATGCTACATTAAAGCGAAGAGGTACCATACCTTGAATGGATTTATCCACTTTGCTATTCATTTGCTAAGTGCACATGAACCTTTAGAACTTAAGGGCGTACTAACGAACCTTTCAGAGAATAGAGAAAACAATTGAGATTTAAATAAAATTAACTATTTGTATGCATTTAAAAGATTTTAAAATACTAATTTCTTTATCGCTCAATCTTCTCTAAAAATTAATATAATGATTTTTATTTATTACTAGCTTTCCGCCCGCGGCTTCGCCCGCGTGGAATTTAATCTGTCACAGAAAAATTTTAACTCGCGCGTCTCTGGTTCAAAAACCGGGATAAAAACTCCTATGTTCTTTGCCGGAACTCAAACTATCTCTATGCCAAATTTCATCAAAATCGGTTCAGTTACGCCTAAACAGGCGTGAAAGCAAGACAGACAGACAGAGTTACTTTCGCATTTATAATATTAGTTTAGATTTTTTATAGATTGTGAATTACTGATGAGACACAGAAACATAATTAAACAGAGGTTTCCAAACTATACCAAGCCTGTATCTTGGAAAACCAAAAATAACTTTGTCTGAGTAGTTTATTAGACTGTCATTTCAATAAGTAAGTAAATTAATGTATTAATTAAGGTGCGATTGTGGTTAAATACCTGCCTTGTTATGCATAAAAAAAATTAAACCATACATGTGTTCACATAAAACTTAGAATACACAGATAATTTGAGTAGATTTTACATAACTACTGATTCATACTTTTTGTGGATTATAACTTTCCTACTAAGCAAGAAGATTTAGGTACGTACTCGTACTATAAACCAAATATTATACTGATAAATACACAAAATAAATGTTATTATGACCAATTGAATTAGCTTTAAAAAAGCTGAACGTAACTTTGCACTTTGAAGTATGAATTCAAGTTCGTTCCCCTTTTCATGTCCCGTACCTTTTTAGGGTTGCGTAGTCCTGACAAGGAACCCCTATTCTTCATTAACATCAATAAGACCCAATAGAGTGTACTCGTAGGTATTGTATTGAACT
This sequence comes from Ostrinia furnacalis, assembly GCF_004193835.3. Classification (NCBI taxonomy): domain Eukaryota; kingdom Metazoa; phylum Arthropoda; class Insecta; order Lepidoptera; family Crambidae; genus Ostrinia; species Ostrinia furnacalis. Next base: position 126,720 of record NW_021136366.1, read on the forward strand.
TTCACCCGTACTTGCCGACTAAGAACTCCGCAAGTACCAAAAGGGCTCCACCACCGTCGATCGGGCGCTTCGCTTCTCAAGTGGCGGTCTTGAGTTCAACCTGTATCGGTACAGTCCACATCAAAAATATATGTATATTTACAGTGCAGGTACTCTTCATCTTTTTCAGCCCTTTTGGTACTCTATGATGGTTTAAGAAGTAAGGCTTCTATGAAACATTGCCCTATTTTTTTAAAGCTTCTAAGATAATGTCAGCACAAATTATAGGTAAAATTATTGTGATATTTTTTTTATGCATAACAAGGCAGTTATTTGACCACAATCGCACCTGATGTTAAGTGGAATGCAGTCTAGGATGGTACATATCTGCCCTGTAAGTGCCTATTCACTCTCGCCTTGAAAATGCCCGGATTATAGTCTTCGGGAAAGACAGCAGCAGGCAGCGAATTCCGGTCCCTAGCTGTCCTATTATTTTGCGTCAATGATAAGAATTAGGTCAAGTGCGACTGTAAGAACATTTAAATTACTTTTTAATTACACTAGTTTTAACACTGATTCGTTCAGCAATTCCCCTTTCTGTCTTTACATATTGTGATATGTATTTCCAATTCCTAGATGGCATATTTTTTGAGTTTTCATTTCAATCGGAAAGCAAATAAATGTAAATAAATAAATATTAAAGACTCCAAGTAAGTACTCGTATTTTAAAGTCCAGTACAGATTGAACTAAATCTCAAATGGGCGGAATTGAAAATAAACTTCATGCATACTGAAAGAATCTTATCTATCCGAGTGTACCAGTTACTCGAAGCAAGTGGTACTAGAATATTTGAGCACACCCACTGCTTGATGCATAAAGATTAAGCTTTCAGGTGATTTAATACAGGTGTCTTCTGAAAAGCTGAATATCGTGAAGCCTTGTTCGTAGCCTCCTTTATTTTTTTCACATTAACTTTGTTTTTTTTACATTTCTCTATATTTTCCATAATCCTTTGTCATAAGTTGTCTTCGGAAAAGTTAAATAATAATATCGTGAAGCAAAGCTGTGTTCTTCATAGCTTAATTCATTTGTTTTTTCGTAAACTTAGTAATCCGTGGGTCTAGACAAAGTGCAAATTATAATCGCAAACCAGTCGAAAAGTGGTCGAAAAGCCCCTTTTTTGTATGGAGTTTTGACGGATTCGATTTTCGATTCGATCAAAAAGTGCGTTTTGTCTAAGGGGGCTGTAGTAGATACTAATTATTTTTATCATTCATTTGTTTTTTGTCAAACTTATGCCAGTGGCCAGTATGCGCTGTCGCTAAGAGGTTTTAAGGTCTATTTATAAAAATGCGATTTTATTAGCCTCTAATAAAATATATTATTGATTGACGGATATTTCAACACCCGTCGCTGAAGCAATAAACCCTTTGATCTGTCTGTATAAACAGTATCGACTGCTTGTTTAAAATGGTTTCCCCTGACCGAACTGACCCATTTATTTTAGAGGCACGTCGTTTTATTTTATTCTCAATATGAATTCACTGCAAACTCATTTCTGTTTATTGACCAGCTTCAGCCTCTGAAGGAACTTTACATGTAATTTTTTTTCGTTGTTTTCGACTTTAGTTAGTTAGTTTTGCAGGGCAATCGAAACGCACTTAGCCTTTTGTGTGCCTCATTGGGCACACAAGACCTACTGTGGATAACATATCTAAGCACTACCTAGCTCTGATGGCGAGCCTAGCCGCTAATGCCCTTAATTGCAAGACAGGGCTCTCACACACATTAGTTATGTGCCACAAATGGCCCTGTAATAGATTACAGGGCACCTGCGTCTGTGTGCACAGAGCCTTATCCGTGTGAGACGTGTTTTGGAGAAGTCTTATGCCCGTTTTCACCATCGATCCCTTATTTTTAAGTGACCCCTATGAACACAAAATTCCTGTCGTGTAGGGGCCATTTAAAAATTAGGGATTGATGGTGAAAACGGGTATGCTAAATAAGCCTGGGATCAAGAGAAAATAGGTTATTGAAATGTTCATGCTATGGGTAGGTACTTATAGTATATCGAAGGCGGTTTTATTGCTACAAAAATAAAAATTCTTTATTTTCAGTCAATTCAGGGTAAGTTATTATTGTATCTCATTTATTAATTAAAACTCACAGTAATTAATGTAACAGCTTTCAAGGAATGAAATATTACAGATCAATAAATGTGTTTTTAGTTTGCTTGAGAACACGTAACAAGACCTGCTACGACTCGTAGTCTTTCGTAGTCTCGTAGTCATACTATTTCGTTCGTAGTCGTAAGCGGTCATATTTCGTAGCAAAGCTAAAGTGTACTACACAATATTGTGGTCACTCTTTTGTTAGTTAAAAGTAAATAGACAAATAAGGGGTATAAAATTGAATAAACTAATCTAAAAAGTAAACTTTTAGAAAAAAAATGGTTTTTAAAAGAATTTTCAAACTGTTTGTAGAAGAGACTATATTTTGTCATTAAAAGTGATGTCAATAATCGGAGAAAATTTTATCACAATTTGGCTGAGGTGCACCACCTTATTTTAACCGTAATAATGACAATAACAGGTGCTTTTTTTATAGAGTTTGACAGATATTTGACGTTTGTCAAAGTAAATTATGATGGTGCAACTCAGCCTTAATGACGTAATTTTGTGTTCCCATCATAAGTTTATCCAAACGCTTTCTCGATATCCGCAAGTTAAAGATTAATAAAAGCATTCGACATTCTGCGGTTGGCACTCGGTTATAGTAATACCTAATTTTATTGCCCTCTTATTTACTCTCTTGAAGGCTTTATTGCTCCTCGTTATTGCGAACAAGAATCTTCAATTTGTGCGATATTGCGATGAAATAATGACAAATATACTTTCAGTGCAAACAATATTGTTTGAACTGTTTTGATTGGGTTTTCTCGACGTATTAATGAAGCCTTATTGGAGATAGTTTTGATTATTTTAGAGCTATTATGTAAGAGTAATCTTTTGAAATATTATTTCTACTAAAATTTACTGTTACTGAAACTAAAGTAGGCTTTATTTAGTGTTTGTTTTCATTTAAATATGAAATTATTTAAATTGTTTTTTCTCTTCCACGGACATTTTATTCGTTCGAGTATAAAATTACAGCAGTAGCGTATTCGAACCTCGCCGGGGGTAAAATTGTATCAGTATGATGAACTTTGCGTTATATTTGTGGTCATAGATCACTTCACGAATGTTAATGATAAATAGTGTACCAAACATTATACTCACAAATAATAAGTCTACAGACGAAAAGGCAAACTTTGAACATTATTATTGGATTTCCAAAATTTGATTTTCTTCAATGAAAGTAGATTACCCCCACGCAAGTCGCTGGCAATATAATGCTATCAAATTTTAACTCGGCAAACAATCGTTTTCAATTGTAAATACGTGGGTCGTAGATAATGAAGAATCGTTCTAAGATAAAAAAGTAATCGTCTTAAAAAGGCGAATTAAAAGTAAAAATAGAAAAAGTATTATGAAGAAATAAGATGAGAAAAATCTTCTTGAAATAATAATATTCTCCATAAACCTACAATATTTTTACCTTATTATTGTAAACGACTTATACACGTGTAAGTACACGTGCCGAAATTGTTACATCCTTTTTAGCTACCTATTATATCAGCGATGTCAGTTCGTGACGCCTATGTCAAATCACCGAACGATTTGACTGTTATTGCCTCAAAGATGTAGGTATAGATGACCCACGCTGAACTGTCCCACCAAACTTAATGACAGGGGGGCGCTACCATCGTTCAACTATATGGTTTCCAACATGGCAAAAATCGAAACCAGCGATCCGGTATTGACGGTGGCGCCCCACTGTCAATGTCATGCATAGGACAGTTCAGTATTTTGGAACTATAGGTGTATAGATTATTATGTATTGGTGGTTTAAGAAAAATTGATTGTTTTATTAGTTTGGTTTAAATTAGATTATAAAATAACTTTCTATAAAAAGTAAACAACGATACGAATAGGAAGCGAATGTGTGAACACTATTAGTTGAGCGTCAACATCCTTTGATGTTTCTTTATACACAAAGTAACAACCTGAATAGGGAGCTAATGCGTGAGCACTCCTTATCTTTCCAACCACGAAATTCCGACACTAAGGTTGTCAATTGTTGGTCGCCAACTGCCAATATAAACTAATGTAGTAATAATAAATTGGGCCAATATTCTGAATCAAATGTAAGGAACAAACCCTATCACCCGATGACAAACGACTTGGCGCATAATAGAACAAACCATTGTACTGACAGTTGACATCGAATCAATGGACTTGCTATCAAAGGGCCCGCTCATACAATAGCTTCTGCACTCGGGTCCGTTTTTGTTCGATACAAACAAAACTCGCCGACGCAATTAAAACGAAACTTTTCCTTTTCAATGTAAATTAGTTTTCTTTCGCCGCTGTAGTAATAAGAACTGGGAAGTAATTCTTGACGTTTTTTTACCCCGACCGTTGAAACATGTAAATGGCAAAGACTTGAGTGGTAATGTCTTTTAACTAATGAGTTTAGATAAAATTAACAATTCCGCAGAAACTTACTTTTAATTTTGAACTACACTTCCTTTGGGCCAAGGGTGTACCTACATTCAATTACAGCAAGTTTTATGTAGGCAAGGTCTATTAATTCATATTAATTATGTGTAACTAACTCTAATAGGTAATAATATAAGTTTCAGGTCTCGTCAAGAACTATAAACTCCAACCAAACTACACCCAAAAATAAATTCAAACTTGTCTAAATATTAAAATTCAACCAATCACAGCCTTAAATCTAGCTTCAAACCTCATTCCGTAATACGAGTCAAAATTTCAAAAAGATATTTGAATGAAAAGCAACTTAAAAGCCAATAAAGTAATAAACCTCGTACCGCTAACCGCAAACGACTCGCACCAGATTTAAATCTGAACGTGAATAATTCACGTTTTCCGTTCCAGCAAATTTTGCAAGTTGGTGAAAATGTTGTAATATTGGTGAAAATCCCATCCCAACTAATATTATAAATGCGAAAGTAACTCTGTCTGTCTGTTTGTCTGTCTGTCTGTCTGTCTGTCTGTTACGCTTTCCCGCTTAAACCTCGCAACCGATTTTGATGAAATTTGGCATAGAGATAGTTTGAGTCCCGGGAAAGAACATAGGATAGTTTTTATCCCGGTTTTTGAAACAGGGACGCGCGCGATAAAGTTTTTCTGTGACAGACAAAATTCCACGCGGGCGAAGCCGCGGGCGGAAAGCTAGTGTTGTAATAAAATCAAGCTAGAGTAGCGACTTTCAATATTCAAATTCAATATAAAATGGCTAATACTTTAGCTGTTTTGGAGGGTCCTTAATGGTTCTTTAAAGTTCAGAAGTCTTTGGACTTTTCACAATTTGTTGGTTTTTCAACAGGAACTGTCGACGATTGCTGCACGGGTAGTGATTTTTATAGCACTTTTGGAGCTATATTGGACTTTTGCGGAATCTTTTAAAAGGGTTTGTCTTAATTATTAAGTACTAGCTTTCCGCCTGCGGCTTCGCCCGCGTGGAATTTTGTCTGTCACAGAAAAACTTTATCGCGCGCGTCCCTGTTTCAAAAACCGGGATAAAAACTATCCTATGTTCTTTCCCGGAACTCAAACTATCTCTATGCCAAATTTCATCAAAATCGGTTGCGAGGTTTAAGCGGGAAAGCGTAACAGACAGACAGACAGACAGACAGACAGACAGACAGACAGACAGACAGACAGACAGAGTTACTTTCGCATTTATAATATTAGTTGGGACTAGTTGGGATATTAGTTACTGAATTTGAGTGCAATACGCGTGTTTACAATTTATTGACGAGCATTTCCAAGAAATGAGCTTCTCTAAGAAACTTTTAATACTTACTTGAATCTTACGTATTATAGTTTACATTCATTCAGGTGCCGATAAAATTTGACATTAATACAATAAACTTTTTTTCCTAAGAAATGACCCTAAAACTTTGAGGTTTATTGCAGCAAAGTATTAAGCAAAATAAAACTTGGACATTTTAAAATATTAAGTTTGCTTAGAGGTCTGTTTATTTCAAGCGCGGGCTATGTATTAGTTTTGTTACAATGAAATTAAATTCAGTAGTCTCTTTCAAAGTATTTGGTCCTCGTATTAAATACTTTTAATAGGTGCGGTTTAGCCATTAAAATGAATAGTCAGACTGCCTACATAATATAAGTTTGAAGAGTTATAAGTTTACACCAAACTAGGAACATTTGCACTAAGTAATTTTATTACCTGAGAGAGAATCTAACTCAAAAAATGAGTCAAACGTCCAAAAAATCTGCTAATAATTTTTGGTTTTATTCAGGAATTTTTTGATTCGATATTTATCTGTAATGACCGTCATTACTAAGTATGTATGTGGTCTTACTTCTCCTTTCCCTGCTGTGACTTTGCACAGTTTCTTGTTTTCTCACAGCGGGGAAATGGTTGTAATCCCACAATATAAACTACGTGCAAGACTTTTTAATTTAAGCCCCAACACTGCAGTTTCAATGAAACCTGTATGCTTGTTTCTTTTCTTGAAAATCCTCGAGTGTAGTGTTTTGAATAAGGAGAAAAATTCACACGATTTGTCACTATACCGCACACCTAGATAAAGAATACTACAATTCAAAATACTTAATTTTACAGGAACACAAAGTACTTAGTTCACGTAGTTTTTGGTGCAGACTCTGACAATCGCAATACCTAAATGTTGGTTTGTTTTGAATGGGCTCTTTTTCTATGTGTGCGATTACTGCCACTATTTTGTGATTTGGGCTATTTATAATATCTAGAATTAAATAGCTTTTAAGAGTGCATAGATAAACCGCCGCCTCACACGATAAAATATACTTCGACACGTTTCATACCGTAATTCAGTGAAAGTAGTCGAAATAGAATAGTAAAAAAACTTTAACAGACTTAAGAAACACAAATGTAAAAATCCCTAAAGACTAAGTAGGTCCATTTTCTTCTATCTTAATTATGCATAACCCAAATTACACAGCCAGAATGCTGAGCAAATGGACTAATAGAAGAAGTAGCAGGCAGCTGCCAACTTTACGAAAATTACACTGCGCTCGAATCAAATTAGCCCGAGTGCTGCGGTCTCTTTGCTGCATATTGAATAACGCGATCCGTCATAGAGACGTCATTATTAAGGGACAAAGTCACGGTGACAGGTATAATGTTGGATCCTCCACATTTTATGGAAAATTTTAGTGAGTGCTTTAAGTCGTATTGGTCGATCTGTTTAGTGAGAGCGTGAGTTATAATTTTACAGATTTTAGTAAACAGATCTAGCGCTAAATTATTCTGTAGTGATTATACGATTAATAAATTAATCATGCAATTAAAATATGCAATATTAGGTATTTGTTGTTTCTTTAGATCACCAAACTACAACTTTGTGGCAGATTTTTATTTAAGCTTATCCTACTTAGGTTTTTTTGAAGTTATGCGGTATCCTAAAGTTACTGCTGCCATTAAAAATTACAGGTCGTGACATTATATGAAGCCATAAAAAATTGTAGTGTTTTGAATTCAGTACCTACATGGGCGTATTTTCTGTATTTTTTATAATTTTTCTTGCTTAGTTGCCATCCTTTGTTAGCTGCAAAACTACCTGGATATTATCGTGTAAGCCGGTTGTCATGAAAATAATCTTTAAAAATGCCGTCTTTACGATGGCTATAAAGAAGATTGTAATAATGTTTGCTTTTACTTTTTTCAATGTTTCTTTTTTATATTTTCCTTTTCTCAGTGTAACGCAAATTGGTTCTGAAAGGCCTGGCGTATTACATATTGTTTCACAAGGACAGGCAGAAATTGCTTCATATTTTCACGTTTATATTACAAATGAAACCGAGTTGAGGATAAAAATATCGCCATCAAAAAGTAAATAAATAGAAGTCTTTTTTCTAAAATAGAATTCTTACAGATCCTATGAAATTCCTGTAAAGGTTTGTATGCATTTTTGTATGTAGATATTACCAAAGTATTTTTTTATTCTGTGGTACTACTTCACAAATGGAAGCCAATTCTCTTACATAATTTCCTACTTAGCGTACTTAGTACCTACCTGTGAGATAGTGTGTTACATCTGTCGTAAAACAAACAAGTTAGCCGTTTTAAGTAAACTATTCTAAAGCCAGTTGAAAGAAAAAATGTGACAGACTAAGGTAGAATACTCAGATAGGCTTCTAATTTCAAACACAGATTCATGACTCAATTAACTTAAGTCGGCGTATACTCCAGCAAAGCGGCTTATTTTAATTTTCCAAAACATCAGCTAGGCACATCACACGAATATAGCGACACCCGTTATTTCGATTCAGCGAGTGAGTAGGTGAGTACTCGGTAATCGCTCGCAAATCGGCTTTGGGGCCGGCGCTAATTCGACCGACATGCGACACTGCTACGGATTGTTTTAATCGCTAATTGGAAAGTTTTTATTCACTTTTTGAGGGGTTTTTGAAAGTCACTTTTCGTATATGAATATAGGTAATTAGTATGATAGATTTTTAACAGTGCCTCGCAAACATTTGATATTACGATAGATTCGTTGTTTTGTCTTATTGGGTTACCTGAATCAGTTGATTTTGCAACAACTGTATTTCATAAATTAAAGTCGTGATCGAAATATGGAGATAGCCATAAAAGGAAATGTGATTATCCCTAAAGTTTCACAAAATATGGTTTGGACTGTTATAGTCATTATCAGGATTATGGAGGCTACAGGAGCACAACTTTCTCCAATTGACCAGAGGCATATGGAGAATTTGACCTTCATGTTAGGAAACCACGCTGATGATGTTCGCTTAATTTTCCCGTAGTAGTAGCCTTCGCTACAGAAAGAGCAGGGATAACTGTCCTAGTAATGAAGCTTATTCAGTAAAAACTCGATCGAGGCTAATTAATAAGTTAATTAATAAAGGCCACGAATAAATCCCTAGAACGTTTTAATCTAGTTAACTCGATATCGAGCTGGGCGATTCTCAGAAACAGCCTGTAACCGCGCCGTAATCTCTAGGCAAAGGGCGTATCGCAGAACAGCAATAAAAACTTTTATATCGGGACTTTGAGCTCGCGGCTTAACCGGTTAATACCGGTTATAGTTTCTCATTAGATGGCTTACTTGATGCTACGAATGCAGTAAATATTTTTTCATAGCTGTTATATTTTATCGTCTAGCTTAGAGTCTAGAAGAGACGAATAAACGCTTCATCAAGTTATTTGGAGATATTGGCTGGAGCAAAAAGAGTGACTTGGCATGGCGGTTCATAGCTCCAAATATGGGTTAAATATTCGTTGGGAACAAATTTTAGTGTCACGAGGTATACAGATATTAGTAGGTATATTATTATGCTTAACCATAACTTAACTATAGCCGATAAGTCAGCATATTAGGTACTAGTAGTTATTTTACTTATTTTTAGTCTGGAGTTGGCTTTGGTCTGTCAGTAAAATCATTTCTTATCTACTAAATAAACCATTTTCTGTCTGACTGCCAACTCAAGCAATATTTCTCTCCAATGGATCGTTAATAGAACTGAACACTTCAACAAAGAGTCCGTTTAAAAGACTTCGAATCCAATATTTATAGTCCAAAGGCCAAGCAAAACGGCACATACAACTTAACACCGTGGTATCTTATCTACTTGTGATAGATGCTATTTTGCAACAAAATGTACAGTCTGATGAGCGACTATACAAAGCAGGGATGTTATGGATATCCGTAACCTAACCGAAACTTTCGGATATCCGAAATAAAAAAATATCCGAAACCGTAACCGTAACCGATTCAAAAGTTTCGGATAGTTTCGAATGTAGGCAGTTTAAATTGTTTTTTATATAGCAATGTAAAGGCATAACAGCTTGACTTACCTTTATAATGACATCTAATATTAATTTTTATTTTTTATTAACTTTTTATTCTATGTAAAGTGTGCGGCCATGAATGAACCGTGTTGGACAACTATTGCAAATTGTATTCTAAAGCACAGATGTCCGTAACCGTAACCAAAACTTTCGGATATCCAAAATAAAAAAATATCCGTAACCGTAACCGAAACCGGTATAATATTATTCCTATATCCGTAACCGTATCCATAACCGAAACTACATATCCATAACATCCCTAGTACAAAGGTAAGGTTGGTGTGAACCGGTGATTTCCGGGACCGTTCCCGGCAATTAGGAGTCCTGCCGGGCACAGTACGGAATGTTTCCGAGTAGTTCTAGACGGGAACTTTGAGTTGGGAATTTAGACACGTGACAAACCGTATAATTGATCGCTTCTTTAGGTAAGTGCTCAACGGTATAGTGACGATGACGAATGGTATGGTAATAAGTTGATTTTAGTAACGGCACGCTGTTAACATTGCTGTTATGGCGACAGACTTAGGTGAGATGGTGGTAGCTAGCCAGGCAGACTTAGAACAAGCCCTACCACCAACCAAACCGAACAGAAAAATCTGCCCCCACTGGGAATCGAACCCGGGAAGTCTATGCATCTGAAGCAGACCACAGAGGAGAAGGTCTTACCACTAGACCACAGAGGCGGTTATTGTAAACGGTACAATATTGCAACAGATATTACAATTTATATCACATTTCATGACTATAGAATTCAAAATTAGGCATGGAATCGAAAATGTGAGTAATAAAATATTATGTATCATCAGATAAAATTTGCAATCCCATTTCACAAGACCCTGAAAACCAAATGGAATTTTCCAATATTGAAAACGTGCGGTTTTGAGAAGTTGTTATTTAAGCTACTTCTTTAGTTATTCATTTTGATTGACAATTGAGAGACAATATTCATTTTGAGAGACTATTAGGTACTAAAGTCGTTTAGGTTAGTCGGACTGGCCGACTCGTGATCCGGGGAACGCGGGTTCGGTCCCCGCCGCCGCTCGACTATTGTGGTGAGCTCACTCGTGATACAAGCATATTTAGCTTAGTACGAGGGGCTAACGGGAATATTAGTAATTTGTGTAATAACAAATTACTAACAATCTTTTCTAAAAAAAAAAAAAAAAAAAAAAAAAAAAACAAAGCCCAGAAAAAGAATATTGTTTCGATATCTTTCTGTAACTTGCAAACAAAAACTACAAAAATAAATACCTTGCCTGATGATGATATAAAGTAAACGTTTGATCTTTATAATAAATTGATGTTAAAATAATACATCTTTCAACATCTAGTAAAAAATTAAATGTACAAGAGTTCATTAACTTGATAGTAAAGTAAATTCTATGCTCATTTCAAATGAATGAATGTTCTTTACATCAAACAAAGTTCTCGAAGCCAATATTTACTATTTGAAGTGGCTTCATTCAGGAACTTAATGCATTAAATATTGCAGGAGTAGACTACAAAAGGTTTTATTTTTAGAAATGAAAATATATCATAGTTTACCTAAAGCAATTCACAAAATGTTCAACAAATTAATAAACTTTCAAAAAGACATGAAACTTTTAAAGTCAATTTCAAGCTTCTTATTAAGCTTGGCGAGAAGAATTAACAGCTTGTAAGCGCTACCAACTGCGCCCTATTCGTTTAAACAAATGTAAAATATGTAAGCCCAGGTACAAAAGCTGGGCGGGCGGAAGCTATGAGCGGTATCCGGCACATTCAGCGACAATTAGACCGCGCGCCGCTTCGCCGCCGGCACAGGAAGAGGATTAAGCTGGCTTTTTACTCTTTTCCAGGGTTCCGTACTCAAAGGGTGCCATATTAATATGACCGTCTATTCGTTAGCGGGCTGAAAGGGGTTAATAAATCGTATAAGTAGTGAGTTGAAATTTTTAACATGAAGTGTATTTACAATAGTGGAAAGGTATTTTTAATAAAATAAAATGTAAAAGGAGGCCCTCACAGAAGGAACGTGTTTTTAGGAGTTTATTACTTTTGCCACTCTAACAATAATAAAAAAAATAAAAAAAATATAAGAGGAGCTAGAGAGCCTTGAGTAGGCTCTACCAAAAATGTGCTTACAAAAGTTTTTGTTTCTGTTTGTTATAAAGAAGTATCAAAATTTATGAATATTGTGCAATTACTCAATGGTTCAGAGCCTTTCTTGTGTAAGTCAGACTCGCACTTGGCCGGTTTCGTTAGCTGCCGCGGTTCACAGCCTTCATGGGCCGACTTATACATGACTGACATGCCAAAATTCGGGAGTGATGGACAAAAATAAATGTTTCGATGGGTTTCCATTATTATTTACCTACTATTGTTCATAAAATTTACCAGCGTCGTAACTTTCAGCGTTTAGCTATCATCGTTGTTAATTGCTATAACTTATAACATTAATAAAACAGCAAATTAAAGGAACTGTTCTAACATAAATAGAGGATTTAATCTAAATCGATATTAATAACTGAAGGGTCCTGCTTTTGAAACTAACGTGAAGGATTATTGTTCGATGTCCGATCCCTAATCAGCACTCAAAGGGATTATCGAGGAAACATAATGGAAAATACAAAAATTAATTTAGCAAAAGATAAGTTAGAATGTATAAAATCGACATAATCAGTATTCATTTTGTATTCTATTTGAGAATACGTTAGTGGAAATATAACTCAGCATTTTGTGAATTTTATTTGAGAAGCAATATTTGTGATTAGTCATAACTTTTAACCTTTTTTTTTGCTCATTTATCCTTGCATGAATTTTACGCCTTAGGTATGTTTTTTACTCGTGAAACGCGTTTGGTGTAATTAACTGTTATGTTACGTGGATTAATTAATTAGAGTGACTTGCACTTTCTATTCTGTTAGCTTTGATAGCATAAAGCGTACAGACATAAATTTTCGCGCCCGTAGTCAAAATTAAAACAAGAAAAGATTATTTTATTCAGTGTGAGTCACGTTAAAGTGTACATATGAAAATAGATGAAACAAGACCGAAATTTATCGACAAAAAAAAGGTCAAAAAATTTTTGAGATTTTTTTTTAAAAAATTATCGAATTTTTTTTCCTCCAATTACTTATTGTAAAGAAAACGTAATAACTTTTAAACTAAGCGGCATATCCTGATAAAATAAAAACAGTAATAATGCCAAATAACAGGGAATACTAAAAAAATACATAAAATACACAAAAATGCCAACAAATAATAAAAAATGATACTTTTTTAAAAAAATCTGCTTAAAAATTCGTGTTTTTTTGGTTATTTGATAAATTTCTCCAAAAAATGCCCATATAACCGGTGGTTTTTATTATTTTGTATTATTCTCTATTGTATTACCTTCGTAAAACCAAAAATCGCATGTCTCTATTCCTATCACAACATTTGCTATGATCGTTTGAACAAAGGCCTGCCACAACATTATTATCCGCTACAGGTAGAGACAATTTTAATTTTAACTAAAATGCTTATTTTACTTCGAAATCTTTTGTTTTTATTTGAAATCTAACTTGTCTACATGAAAATTACAAATCTAGAGCCATTTTCAGTTTCTTTGTTAACGAAGCGTTGAATGGCGCGCCCGGAGAGGCTTAGTTCAAACAATCATAGCAAATGTTGTGATAGGGATAGAGACATGCGATTTTTGGTTTTACGAAGGTAATACGATAGAGAATAATACAAAGTAATAAAAACCACCGGTTATGGGGGCATTTTTTGGAGAAATTTACAAATAACCAAAAAAAACACGAATTTTTAAGCAGATTTTTTTCAAAAAGTATCATTTTTTATTATTTGTTGGCATTTTTTGTGTATTTTATGTATTTTTTTAGTATTGCCTGTTATTTGGCATTATTACTGTTTTTATTTTATCAGGATATGCCGCTTAGTTTAAAAGTTATTACGTTTTCTTTACAATAAGTAATTGGAGGAAAAAAAATTCGATAATTTTTTAAAAAAAAATCTCAAAAATTTTTTGACCTTTTTTTTGTCGATAAATTTCGGTCTTGTTTCATCTATTTTCATATGTACACTTTAACGTGACTCACACTGNAAGATTATTTTATATAATTAGAAATTAATGAGGCCACAGTATCTTTCGACCAAATTTTGAAAAAGCCGTATCCACATAGTTATCTATCAGTCTATTTGTCTTTCACAGGCTTTGATATTTTTATTTATATTTGTGTTTTAAAAACGCTCGTGTTAGGTTTAAACGAACTTTAGTTTTTAGGCTCTCTGATGTCAATACCGTACCTTTTTGGTTGACATGTTTCCACCGAACACAGTGTTGTATGTGACAATTTACGGACAAAAAAGCGGTATTCGGCCGACAACAGCGCGTTGACGACCCGTCGCGTCGGCTCCATACACGTCGACGTGGAAATCTTTATTGACAGGACAGTTTAACGTTTTGCTGAATTCCCTTCCACGATATTTTGGACTTTGTACAGATAAAATACGGTTCAAAATCAATGAGAAAGAACTACCTTAAACTGGTTAAGAGTTATGTGGGGATTTACCATTTTGACACAATAATAGCTGGCAGACATGGAATGAAAAGCGGTTTCATGTTTTTATCACTGTAAGTACAACAATATTCAAAAATATCTAGACATTGAGAAAATATTGATTTATTCGGATTTCCTTGGACAGGCAGGCTTTAAAATTTTTTTTAACACGTTAATTACTCTACGTACAATAGTGTAATCACTTGAGTAAACAACTGTATATACTCAAAGAAAGATGAAGTTAGGGGAAGATTTTAATTTCTGATTAATTTCATTAATATTTTGACTCTTACTTAACCTGTATCGAGGTCCACTCAAAGTCTTTGAACTTGAATGTCTACTTAAAAGGTTTTAGCGGCGTCTTCGGTTCACATCTTCCGATAAGATCTTAAGTCGATACCTCTTCCAACTTGACAACACGCCGCCACTTGGGCGAGGATCTGAGTGTACTCGCTAGCATTCATTTTGTTATGCGCATGTTTTTTTTTTGTAGTTTGGTGATTTCCTTTTACAGGAAAAGGCAAAGGCATACTACCTACCTCATACAGCCCAATTTGCTTTTGTTTTTTGAGAAAATGTTATATCAATATTTAAACTCGTTCATGCTACGCGCGCGCGCGTCTTCAGATATTTCAATTGTTTTTTAGTAAAAACAAAAGAACGAAGAAAATATTAGAACAATATTTAAAAATGCTCTCATGATTAGTAAAAAAAAAGTGCCGCTGATAGCTTTAAATTTTAAGATGGGAAACTATTCTTGGAGGTTCCAAAATGTTGTATGAAACTTGTATGAAGTAAAACTGAACGGTCATAATATAATATGTATTTATCTAGTATAATATTATCACAAATTACAAGTAATAGTATCGATAACCTAATTAGTTCGGATTGTAATTAGCGTCTCTATAAACTGTGATTTCCTTTGAATCATAAATTATATTCAAAATTTAATTTAGATAGGTAAGCCCTTGTTCGCTCTGCTTTAAAAACAAAATTCAACTGCAAAAGCTGTGTCTCTGTCGAGAAGATACGCGTGAGTATTATTAAATTTAAAACGTACACATTGTAACTACAAATAACAACTTTTCTAGGGCGTGTATTATACGAACGTGCTAAGCTTACTGATTGTATACTCGTATAATGTGCAGAAAGCTATGAGAGAACAAGACGACGTCGTTAAGCACGCTATAAGTAACAATAATAACTATGTTATTATGTTTATTTAAAGCAACGTTGTCGGGAATAGGGTTATTGCTTGAGAGTTAGCACTCTAGTGAGGAAAATGAGGATGAAATCTGAACGGTAGGAAATATGAAACGTTCGCGTAAAGGGCCTTATATGTATACGATACGATTCGCGCTTTCTATCAATTTCAGAAATTGCGACGATCGAGCGCTTAAAATATCGGTCATATTCGTACACGAAAGTCAATCTCAAGCAATCATTTAAAAATACTTATTTGAAACTGAACTACATAAGTAAAAGTGACCCAAAGTAAGTATGTGTGGTTTTGTGAAACCTGACAAATACGATATTCCAATGATTTAAAGTACGAGTTTAAATCGTCTACAATAAATTTTTAACGATATCAATTAATTATTTGTCATAAGGCTGAAACGATGGATCGTAAAGACTAATCGTGCCGTCTATGAGGGCCTTAAGTTCATCGTTCAAAACCCAACGCGTTTATTGTTTCAAGATTTCACTTCGATCACCGTAGGGCGGACAGGTGTGTGGTATCTCTTGCATATCACCAACCAACATGTACGGTTGGGTTGTTGAAATTATGTAGGTGCAAAATATTGCTTTGTATAAGTTACTTTACATGCATACTTAGTTAAAATTATGTAAAAGACGAACTCCACCTTAACACTTAACACTAGTTCATAAGTAAACTGAGACCAGCGCTGTTGGATTCATAATAATAATGTACATTATTTTATACTATCTTCTATAAATAAATTCTGATTGTGAATCTGTTTGTGGTCCTATGAGAATAAATGAAAAAAAAAATGAAACTAGCATTTGAATCGTAAGTAATCTATACTTCTATATCTATACTAATATTATAAAGCTGAAGTTGTGGAACATGACGCTCAACCACCATAAGGAGTTAAAGCATTTAATTTACACAATCTTGGTTTGTCTATATATACTGGGCAGGGTAAAAAACTTCGTCACCGCGATGCAGGATTGTATGCGCGGTGGAGTTTGCCATAGTAAGATCGTAACAGCGCCATCTGTTGGTACGGTTTGTAGTGGCGCAATTTATTAATCACAGTTTGTTTATTTGGTTGAACGCGCTAATCTCAGGAACTACTGGACCAATTTGAAAAATTCTTTTTGTGTTGGATAGTCCGTTAATCCCTGAAGGCTTTAGGCTATATATCATCACGCTAAGACCACTAGGAGCGGAGCACCAATGAAGAATGTTTCAAATCAGTGATTTTTTTCCTTTTGAGAGCTGACGCTGCGTAAACGGTTAAAGTTTCGCATAAATTATGTATGATAGGATTTTCCCCTTTAAAAGTTCTACAAAAAAGTCCGCTACAGCATATGTCTATCTTTTATGGTTGGCTCACTGTAACCTTTTTGTCTGGATGTCTGGATGTTTGTTCCTCTTTCACGCAAAAACTAATAAACGGATTTTGTTGAAACTTTACAGTATTATTATTTATAACCCAGGCTAATATATAGGCTACAATTTATGACGATATGTGACAAACTAAATTTCAATAAATAGTTAAGAGGTGAGAAATATCCTTAAAAACGCCATCTATCGACGTGCTTTTGACGGTCGTAAACATTCATGAGAGCGAAGCCGTGAAACGTATCATTAGTCCTAATTAGGAACTAAATATTACATTTATAGAACTGTTCATAATATTTAAAATTTAGTCATTATAGATATTTTATGTAATTGAATAATTCACTGTGTTTAAACGAGCAAATCAAAGTCTAAATTAGTGACCGCCATCTATCGACGTGCTTTTGACGGTCGTTAACATTCATGAGAGCGAAGCCGTGAAAAGTATCNGATGAAGAGCAAGAGCTTCCACGTTGTGGATAGAAAAATCTTTTCAGTTAGTGTCTCTAAATGTGTTCTACATAACGTAAACTTAGGGGATTGCAAATATTACTTAGTCCTAAGAAAGTCAAAAACATGTAACGGAATCTCCGACTTACCACTTTAGTGGAGCGATTACAGAAAATAATGGCCTATTAAGTACATGTTTTTTTGTGTTATTATGAAAGTTTAGAAAACTGCGCAGTTTTTAAAATTATTTTGGACCTATGGAAATTCTTCTTTTTTCTCATACATTTCAGTTGAAAATTTTAGAATGTTCTGCTAAAAGCATATTTTTTATGTTTCTAGCAAAAATTTTGTATCTTGCATCAAAGATAGGAAGATGATTATTTTTTACAAATATCTGCAACTAATAGGGAATCTGTCAAAAAAAAGAAATCTGAGAAAAGTCAACCCAAAAAAAAGATAAAAAAAAATTAAGCCACTAGGTCATAAAATTTGAAAAAATCACAAAATTAACGATAACTTCTAAACTACGAAAAATCGTAGAACATACATGGGGGTGAAATCGATAGATCTAGTCCTCACCTATCACATGCCTTCGGCTTGACACCTTACAAGAAACACCCTGTATATACGATACGATTTGCGCTTTCTATCAATTTCAGAAATTGCGACGATCGAGCGCTTAAAATATCGGTCATATTCATACACGAAAGGCAATCTCAAGCAATCATTTAAAAATACTTGTTTGAAACTGAACTACATAAGTAAAAGTGACCCAAAGTATGTGTGGTTTTGTGAAACCTGACAAATTGGAACTAAAATATTACAATAAGTACAAGAATGCATGCCTAATTTTGCATTTTGCGTGCGTGCAGTTATCGAGAAGTACAGACGAGACGAAGATACATCAAGGTAAATTACTATGTCATGACAAAAGTCAAAACATTGATCACAAAGTCATCTAATTTTCTATTTATCGATACGATATTCTAATGATTTAAAGTACGAGTTTAAATCATCTACAATAAATTACTGATTTGTCATTAGGCTGAAACGATGGATCGTAAAGACTAATCGTGCCGTCTATGAGGGCCTTAAGTTCATCGTACAAAACCCAACGCGTTTATTGTTTCAAGATGAAACTAGCATTTGAATCGTAAGTAATTATCAATAAAATACAAATTGTTGACGCTTTACATTACAATTAACTATAAATCGTGATAGAGTTGAGATTGGCATGACGAAGACGCGCAATGAGTAACTACAATCACATAACTATCAAATCACTTTCACCTCTAAACCAATACACTGCAGTTCATTTTTAATTGCAGTCTGCTTACTCGCATCAGCTCGAGATGCACGAAAATAGCCTCAAAGGCTGTTTGGTCGGGTCTAGGTCAAGGAGTGACGCCACGCGGCGTCTGCGGCCAAAGCATTGTTTGTGTGAGCCACGCTGCGGGCAGACAGATTTCTCTGAAATAGGGCTTGATAGAATGAGAATGTGGAATGGTAAAGTTAAACAAAGGGGGTTATCTTGAAGTCACCAGATGATATCGATCTTTGATGAATACTGTCTGGTCGTGGTTCACATAACAGACTACAGAGTCAGCGTTGGCCCAGGGTCGGAAAAGGTCAAATCTCACAGTGTGTAAATGATAGGTTACGTATACAGGGTGTTAGGTAAATGGGTATATGGTATGAGCCGACACTAGCCCATGCTAACATGGGCATATAAATAGTATGGTGAAGTCAGAAAATTGATATCTTCATTTTAATTATTTAAATTTTCATACAAATCGGATTTTATGAAATTTATTTCATATGAAAATTGAAAAAATTAAAATGATGACATCAAATTTCTGACTTCACCATACCATTTATATGACCATGTTAACATGGGCTAGGTGTTTATGCAATTCATATCTGGTCGGTTAATAACTTTTGGAATTCCAAAATTTCAGTTATGAATGACTTTACATAGAATTTACAATATTTAAAAAAGGTGTAGGAATGGGTTTTAAGTATTTTGTACGTAATCACAGAGACTTCATTAAAAGATTTTGTTCACGGTCTTACAGCAATAAAAGTCAAGAACAAAATACCATTGTTAAAGAAATAGAGAAGAGAATCAAAATGTACCTAAATACAGGTGCTTCTTATTCATGTAAAGTTGTCTGAACAAGAGTAGGTACGCTAATAAATTGATTTGGCCCGATCACTTGGCATATCGAACCGGATTGGATACAAACGCCCAGCAATCTTGCGTCCACAATAAAGCCAGGTCAATCACATAAAACGTTGCAGCTTTATGTTTGTACACCACAGTGGGGTGATGTGTAGTGGTCTCCCACGGGTCCTGACGAGGCTACTTTACTACGGGAAGACACAAACATCGCTCGTAAAGGTGATAACCAGTGAAGAATAATAATAATCAAACCATCTTAAAAAGGTGGAGGAAAGATGCGAAAAATAAAAAATAATAATAATAATACCAGCATAAAATGCTGAGAATTTAAAACAACTCAAAATAATAATTTTTATTTCAATATAAACCTTTTACAAAATCTTTGACAACGGAATCACCCTTTAGGCATAAGGTGTACGCCTGTGTTAGGTGATACCGGTGAAGAAGAATGGTTCTTGATAAGCAAAGCCGGAAGACTTAGCGCGGGCAGGCCTCCCGCTAGGTGGATCGACGATCTGGTGAAGGTTGCGGGAGGTGCCTGGATGCGGGAGGTGCCTGGATGCGAGCGGCCCGGTCTTTGTGGAAATCCTTGGGGAAGGCCTTTGTCCAGCAGTGGACGTCTTTCGGCTGAAACGAACGAAGCAAAGTACCTACCTATAAGATGTAGGGAGTAAGGATCAAATTATTTAAATCGCCGGTCTGATTGAACTATGTCAAATCAAATCAAATCTCGTCAAAATCAAATCAAGTCGAATACCAATAAAAATACTCGTAAGATCGACTCTTTTTCCAATATAAAGGTTTACAGGTGACAAATATGTACATGTGTTTAACGAAAAGAGGTAGGTAATGGATATTTATACTCGTACATATACAACCTATTTTTCCTTCTTTCATCATACATGGATAACCAAAGGCCTCATTTAATCCTAATCTCCGCCATTTCTTTTTTATAGAATCGTGGAATAAAGACCATAAAAGTCTTTTGTGCCTTTCCAATTAATTTGGCTGATGTCTTCCTAATGTAGGTCGGAACAAACAAAGTAGGTATTGATCATCAGAGCTTCAAAGGGATTACGTTCTGTATCTCTTTTGATCTTGGTTTTGTTCGACAACATTTTATCGGGAATAGCTTTTTTTATGTCGAGATAAAGAAATTATTCGCGTTAGGCTTTATCTTCTCACTAAAGGTAATGGGATTGATAGGATTTAACGAATTCTGTACCGTTAGTAACTACTCTGGAAAAAATATGTTACTAAACTTAGTTAGATTTTTTCAAATACAAACTTAATTTTATTTTTGTTGATCTACTTTGATACGGATTATAAATGACACAATTTTAAAACACGATTAAATTGACGGTAATAAAAAAGAAAGCAAATAACCCTTCTTCTGGCGCAGTTAGGTAGAAATAGAATAGAGTAGGTTCAGCAAAACCATCTAACTTAGATCATTGTAGGTAAAAAAGTTTTTAATTTACTAAGTCATTATTTTTTCAAAACTACTTTGTCATTAATATTCAGCGCTTTGTAACATAGTTTGATTTTCTACTTAGTTTACAAAATTTCGACTCAATCACTTAGGAGCTTACTCTTTCCGAAAAGAGTCTTTATTGTTATCAGCAACAAATAATAAAGCCAGTGAATACAGAAAACAATTGATTCCGACAATATTCGAACGGCTAATAACTTGATGCAATATCATCAGCCCGATAAACTTATAAACAAAACCCATTTCTCATCTCAATCCCTTATTTTATTGCGGGGTACGATCGGCGGGATTGTGTGCCAATTGAATTGACCAACCCCACTCGGCGGAGTGTACTTTGGCGGAGCTGTCAATCGCGAAGTTGATCACGTTTTGTTGAGCGAATAGGATTGGAAAATTCCTAGTTTTATTGGATAGTAAGAAAATGCAACTCATTTTCTATCTTATCTATTCTATTATGACTTGAAATCTTAATAACTGCTCTCCACTGAAATGCTTTTATGTAAAAAATATTAACAATAAAATATTTTTTACAGCCCTCATTATGTTACACACAGCCATTATTACAATTCAGAATTAATGAACAAAGAAAATGCCTCAAACTGAAAGTTTTTAAAATGCAATCCAATACTTCCATATTCAGCTTTGAGGATTGGCCACTTGACCCTCTGAGTCCCCCGAGTAAGGGTAAGAGCCGGTCAATAACCTTTTGACAGAGCTGTTGACATTATTCCATTCAATGACGACTCGAGAGTTGAACCGCAACATTATTATGATTAACTGGCAGACGCCCACACATAACTTCGTTTGCGTGAAGATATTATATGAAAACGAATTCTCGTGCACAGACGACATCAAAACAGGCTAGGTATACATGTTTATTGCAAACTCGCCTGTATTACAAACTGATTAAGACCACAGACTGATACTTAGTTTGACGTGCTCCCGTCTGTAGACGATACCTTTACACATTTTTATTGCAAAATTGGCCCTATAACAATTACACCTAATAAATTATTATGATCTTACATCTATCCTACTAAAATTATAAATGCGAAAGTTTGTAAGGATGTATGGATGTCTAAGTACTTATGTTACTCTATCACGTAGAATCTCTTTTTCTTTTCAGATTTTGACGAAACTTTTCAGTATTATTTATTGTACATCAGAATATCTTAAAGGGTATAATTTATGACTTTTGACAAATTTGATTTCACGCGACATCTAAGTTCAATAGTTTTGCGTTAAGTAGAAGCACATGTAATTTCCTTTCCCGTTCGTAATATTAGTCCTACTGCTAAAATGCTACTGGATTGAACAGTAAATCACAGCACGATAGAATAATTTATACCAGACATTTTCATAAACGATGTTTTCCGCCCAGATTTGACCTATTTCAGCCAAAAAGAGAAAATTTATAATTTATAAGTAGAGACTCTATACGTCTCTCTATGGTAATATTACATGAAAATATGTGTTTTACTATGAAATGTAATAACCGGCTTGCGTGGCTATTTAAATCCTACTATAATATAGGTCTGTCATAGGAAGACTATGAGGCGTGTGTTCGACTCCAAAATTGTGTTCTAAAAACCGGGATAAAAACTATCATATGATTTTTTCTGGGTCCCAAACTATCTCTATGTAATTAAATGGAAATGTACCTACTAGACAGACTTTGGGTGTTTTATAAAAGGGTGTTTTACCTACTTACATTGCTTGTATATCTACTGCCGATACATAGAGGCGTGCATTGGCCAAGATCCGAGGTAGATTCAGTCTTAGACGATGAATTTTTTGATTTATTACTTCTAGCGGGCTATCAATCATTCCGGGCCTTATTGTGATTTTTACAACGGCGCCTGCCGAGGAAATTATTTTCCGGTGGCGTTCATCTTACAATCAATCACAATTTGACGTTAAGTGTGACGCAATTTGTGCAGTGACTTGGCTTGTTATGATTAGTTTGAGATTTGGATTACCTTTGTCATTTTAATTATAAAAACATCAGTGAAAAAACCCTATAATTTTAAGTCTCAATTGAAATATTTCCCAGACAAGCTGAAGATCTTTGAAAAATTCTTAAAAAAGAGTTCTAAAAACAGTTTATATCTGTGGCGGCATTGTACTGGCCAGAAATATAATATGCCATAAAAATAAAATGCATTCCGAATTTAAATATTCATAAAAAAGAAAAACATAACACTATCGGTACTTCAGATAAAGTTCCACGTCCAAAATTTTCCATACGGCCAGTATTCTACCGCTCGATATTCCACAGATAGAAAAGCACAACATTGTAAACACAGTCTGTTTTGTTCGTCCTTATCTTATTTATTGCTCGCTCCGATCGGATGCATTGCTGTGGAAAAGTAGCTGTACATCCGCAAAGCTAGTGATGGGCCAAAATTTAATCTGATCTCATGAATCAACCGTGATTGATGGTTGAATTTTTATGATTGGTTATTAATCACTAACATTAATTTCAATCAGTTGTTAAATTATAATTGACTGGAGTTTGGTATTTCAGACAGTTAAGTACCCATTATGATTCATTTGTTTTTTTAACTAGAAAAGTTCAGCATCTTAAATTAATAGTCATAGTAAACGCAACATATATTCTTGGTTAGGAAAGTGTCTTTTTTAGTAAAGATTTTCAATTCAAGTTATCTACTAATTTTAATGAAACTATTATATCTACAACACACCTAGTATATTAAACATGAGCTTAATAATAATATTATCACTCAAAAGATTATAATATAATGCTTTAGAACGAATTCTTCAGTCATGATTGATGAATTGATTGAAAAATCTAGCTTCTTTTCCCAACACTACGAACTATTTTTAGGTGCGCGCGAACGCTGGAATGTTTTGAGTATACGCTTGCCTACGTACGGCCGATGCCGGTCGAATTTAGTTTTTGCAAGTCCGGTTAGCATCAATTGAAATAATGTTTTATGCCCAAACAATTTTACTGGTGTTTTCACAAAATACCGTAGTACTTTGAGTCTAGTTATAGCGAGAAACTTGCAAATACAAAACTTAAGATTATTTGAAACCTGTGATTTAAAGACAGCAACACACTTAGGTAGGTACTAATAAGTTTTCACGATGACTTTTACAAAGTCTAAATTATCCTACTTCCTAATTAATATTATAAATGCGAAAGTTTGGATGTCTGGATGTTTGTTACTCTTTCACGCAAAAACTACTGAACTAGTTTTCCATAAATAATCATAAAACCAAGACGATAGGTCATAAATTTTGTTTAAAAAAAATATATAATTATAGGTATTTATGTTGTTCGCGTTTACTCTGAATGGCTCACTTTAGATATTCCAAAGTCATTGCACCCTAGAAATGTGAATAAATATTGCTAAATAAAACATTATCCAAACAAAAGTACGATTTATGTCCACCAAAAGACTGAAAGATTTACTGTTACATTAAAAGCTGGGCAATTCATTCCGACATAAAATAATACGAAGTTATGATAGACGACCACTCGTTCTTATCTTTCTTTTGTCTATAATTATGACAACCCACTTATGTAGGCAACTGAGGACATTGGCATTTTGTGCCCGATGCTGCGAACGTTGAAAAAATTTAGGCTAGAATTTGCGTTTTCTTTGTTATTATGTTTTTTCTTGTATTTATTTTTTAGTAGCTTTCCGCCCGCGGCTTCGCCCGCGTGGAATTTTGTCTGTGACAGAAAAACAATATCGCGCGCGTAATTGCTCACTGTTTAGACCTACCCTGGACTACGACAAATATTTTAAAACCAAAATCAGCTCAATCGGCCCAGCCGTTCTCGAGTTTTAATCAGACTAACGAACATCAATTCATTTTTATTTATATACCTAGATAGATTTCTTACCCATCTGCTATTATGACTATTTTTTAGACGTTCCTATCAGTATTGTTTGTCTTAACTTTATCAGTTCTTTCACAGACTGGCAAAAAGTTCTGAAATGCATGCAAGAAGTTCTGTGCATAAGAGTTACGAATTCGCTTACTTGTATATTTTGCCCAATATGAAGGGGAGGAAGATTGACATAATAGAACACTTGTAACACGTAATTATTGAACAAAAAATGTAGTATCTCAGTTTTATAGTCATCTGAGAGGGTGTTACAAGTAGGTACCTACGATAAATACCTACTGTACGAGGGCCTGTTAGCACAATGTAATGCGTCAATAAAGTTTTGTTTCTTTCATCAAAAATCAACTGTCCTTCAAAGTAAAAACGTCCTAAAAATATTATTTTCAAAGCATTATTTATACACGAGTAAACAAAAAAGATTTTAAGGTCTTTACTCGTGTTTTTATCCTCCGTATCCGTGATAATAAATTAATACATCCCGTGAACTGAACGTTGTCATCACCTTTGTTGTTCCCAGCGCGATCCTGTGGAAATCTCGGCCGTGGAAACAAAACAACTCGCTAGTGATGGGAAACAACGACTCGAAAATATCCACTCGATAATTTTAGACTACTTTTGCTGTAACGTCCTAAGAGCTTGTTTATTTATATTTGACACATGGTTCCTTAGACAAAGCAATCAATTCGATATATTTTTAAGTATTTTGACTGTTATTCTTTAGGACCATAACAACCCCAAATATTTTTTATGGTTTTTCACACAAGCTTGTGAGAAACTTTTATAATTTAATTATGATAAGTATGATGTCTTGATTAGATTAAATTGATTAACTATTTCTCAATTTTAACACCACATTGTGCACAGTAAAGACTCAGTAGAGTACACGTTTGTACTCATATTACTCGTTTATTCTTCAAAGATCTAAGTTTCATTTTATCGTAGGTGCAAAGCACATCACTATCGCCAGCGGATATAACGATGTCCGCATAAAATATGCAAACGGTGACCTCCGCCGTCCTCTTTATCCAACTCTGGATTTGTTTCAATAACTGGAGGAGAAAGTTCTTTGAGAACCTTGTTTCACCATGATTCACTTGTCCAATGTTGTTCAAGTTTTTGTAGTGTTAATGGAGTTTACGTTGAGTTTTTGTTATGGTAGTTTTCTTTGGAAGTACGAACTATTTTTATTCAGTGCAATTTAATTAGAAATCAATGAGAAAAATTAGATTTTTGAGCAAAGACTACTACGAGCACTAGACGGACATCATAAATCCCAATAATTTAAAATGAAATACACATTATGAAGTGAAATATTAAACAACCTTTCAATCCAGTATGGCAAATAATTATTAATTTTAAATCGTCGGTAAACTTTTGATAAGTAGGGTAAATGTTTCGAATAGAATACATAAAATAGTTTACAGATTTCAGACTTTTTACTATTCTAAGAGTAAGAGAGGTCAAAACACTTACTGATAGGTATGAGGCCGCTGTTGAGCATCGTCAGCTTGATGCTGTTAGGAATGGAGACGAGGCTGGTGGTGCCGCTCGTGCGAAGGTCCTTGTTCTTCTTCGGCTTCTTCTCCGCGTCATACCGGTTGGTAGACCGCGACCGCTGGCGGTTCCTCTGGCTGGCAGCCACAGACGTTCCGCGCTGTCCCGTGCGAGATGACATGCTGACTACACTATTTACCAACTGCCACTGTTTTAACGCGATCAACTGACGTCAACGGTATTAATTGCACATTATCATTTTACGACACCAAAACTTTTATATTTTTAACCGAAAATTTTCATCGGAAACTACTAACTATAACTATGAATATTATATCAAAACACTAATATTTACACTTTATACAATTTGACACAATGTTATAGTCTAACACATTACGGTTGATTGGCGAATTCGGGAAGCGGTGGGTTGTGCGCTATCATAATAGCCCGGACATGTTTTGTTCGGTGGAAGTCACCCCGCGACCTGGAACAAATGAGAGAAAACATCTACATTATTCAATACCTATTACACATCTAAAATTACATTCTGATTCAGTTGAATCGATTTTTATATGTTTTTGCCAACCGTACATCGTTTATGATAACAAGAATTTTCCTTACGTTACTTGATAGTGGAAAGTTACGAATATTGCTACTAAATAATGTATTTTTTTGTCCACCATGATTATATTCGTAAAATATTTTGTCCCTTCGTTTGACTGGTTAATCTCCGAAACGACTTGATAGATTTGATCGGGCTTTGCAATGGCAGTTATTGATGTTCTTAGGAGCAATTTGAGCTAAGCTTATTTGAGAATAATGAAAAACCGGCCAAGTGCGGGTCGGGCTCGCGCACAAAGGGTTCCGTAGCAGCAAATATAATAAACTTATTATGTCAATTTAATCAACCTATCTCAAAAACTATAAGAGATACTTTGATCAAACCAAAAATCGTTGAAAGAGTTAATTAGCATGCATCACCTCTATTTTTTTTAGAATTTTATACCCCGTAGTTATAAAAATAGAGGGGGGGGGACATACTTTTTACGACTTTGAGAGCTGATATCTCAAAAACCGTTCACTTTAAGAAAAATGTTTTTTAGAAAACTTTATATCATTTTAAAAGACCTTTCCATTGATACCCCACACGGGTATGTACATCGAAAAAAAATTTTCATCCCTCAGTTACATGTATGGGGGGCCCCACCCCCAATTCTTTTTTTTACTATTTAGTGTCATAATTTTGTAGCGGTTCATACAACACATATTCCCATCAAATTTCATCACTGTAGTACTTATAGTTTCCGAGTAAATCGNTTTAAACATCCAAACGAAATATTGCTATTAAAAAGTGATGGGAAATTTACAATTCTATATTGCGCATATTTTCAATTTGATATTCCTCAAATATATCACGGAATTTAAAGCTGCAATTAGACTAAATATCAGACTATATGCAATTAGACTAAATATCAGACTATATCTTGCACTTAAAAATGTTTGCATATATTAAGATATAATTGAGAAAAAAAATAAAAACAAAAATCACTAAAATCATTTTTCCTAATTAACTGAATGCGTTTACGAAGCACTTAATACGCTTATTACGTGTAGTTTTAAGATCTCTATGAAGTATTATAACAATTCTGAATTAAATGTTATTAGTTAACGAGTGAGAATATTTTTGCATAATTTTGAAGTAAAAAAATAGGTAACTTTGAATTTTTATACCGCAAAAACTACGTGGAATTTTCAAACGGGAGTTTTACTATCATGTTTGTATAACTGAGCTCTATACGTTTCATCAAATCAATGAGAATGTCCGTTTATACAGTCCCATAACACACTGTGCGATTATATATTATGTTTGACTGGTTAATCTCCTAAACGACTTGATAGATTTGATCGGGCTTTGCAATGGCAGTTATTGATGTTCTTAGGAGCAATTTGAGCTAAGCTTATTTTAGAATAATGAAAAAAGGAAAATAGAATTAGAGATCCGCGCGAAAAAATATTTATCTTTATAATTGACTTAAACCTGTGAGAGACCGAAATCTACACGGACAAAGCTTATATTTAAATACCAACACAAAGCGTACATCAGAGAAATAACTTTTATAATGTTCAGTTCACGCGAACGTAAGGAAATGCCTTCGCGAAGGTGCGACGTCACCGCAAGCCGTGACCGCAGAGTTGTTTAAATGTGTTTACATTTATGAGTTTCACGAATGTCCTAATTCATTCATAATGAAGTCACTCCGCCTTTATTTAATGCAGAGCGACGTTTAAATATTTTATTTGGGTTACGCGAATGCTAAATAGCTTTTGGAGCTATGAAATATTTGTATTTGTGCTTTGGTTGTGTTGTATATCGGAAATGAAATTGTAGTCATAAAAGTATTTATTCGGAGTACAAGTAAGTACATTGTGAGGATATGTATTGGGATGGGAAATTCCTGTTAGTAAAAACTGTTTTTAGGTTTGTTCTGAATGAAATCTGGAATTCCCGAAATAATCCAAATACGAATGACGGGAAAAGCTAAACATTGTAGCATGTTATGTAATTATCCTGTTTTCGCCTCCGAGATTTATTTTACCGTGTAGTACCCCTGTACGACAAGCCAATCCGCACACAATATTCAGCGTAGTAGTAGTAAAAAACAAAAGAGCGGGCAACCCCACCCCTACCACGCCGTGGGCTCGGTGTCCGAGCGGTCTCATTCCTTTGTGCGCACGCGCAACGACCGCACGCAGTATAAGAAAAATGCTTAAGTGACGTCACCAGGACGTTTTTACCGACAAAAAACGTAATTATTTTAAGTTGTGCAGTGTAGTGACGAGAATTAGACCCAACACAAGGTTAGTTGTAACAACTATTTTGTGCAAGTGCTCGTACATTTTTATTATAAGCGTTGTGACACGACGCGTAACTTTGACCCATTTTTAGCTCCAAGTTAACGCGCGATGTTAACCAGTAGCCATTTTTTGCTCCGAGGTAATGCGAGATGTTACCCAGTAGCCATTCTTTTGCTCCGAGGTAATGCGAGATGTTACCCAGTAGCCATTTTTTTCTCCGAGGTAATGCGAGATGTTACCCAGTAGCCATTTTCTGCTCTAGCGAGTTAATACGAGATATTAACCAGCAACCACTTTATATTCGGTCATTTTTGCGGGTCATTTTTTAACCAGTAGCGTTAATACATTCAAAATTAGAAAATAGAAAATAATAATTTACTTCTATTTATCGATAATAGGAAACCGTATTAGAACACGAGCCCTGCACTATGTTACGACCGGCACATGCGGCCGTACTGTGTATTTTCACGCGTCAGTGGATATCGGAAGAAATAAAATACATTGCGCAGTAGTTACGCATGACATAAAGTGGTTGCTAACTAAATCGTCAATGTACAACGTGTTTGAATTTTTATCACCACTAATTTCGATATCGCAGTAAATGTCACGGCACTGAATTCGTTCGTAAAAATGTTTAGTTTTTTTTATTTATAAGCAAAATACCAATGGATTTGCAATACTTACATGTGGTAAATGACTTCATTGTTCCTGTAGTTCTTCGTTTCACTTATGTTATTGCACGTTACGACGCATTATCCAACAATATCGGAGAACATTTCCTCAGTACGACTGAATCGCGACTGACCTGGCGTCGCGGCCGATGTTCGTTTCTGGGCATATCGCGGAGACACGCGCCACGCCCCCGTTTCACATCTATTCCCTTCTATGATCTGAGATTTATTCAGAGTACAAGTACATAGTGGAGATATGTATTGGGGATGGGAAATTCCAGTTAGTAAAAACTGTTTTTAGGTTTGTTCTGAATGAAATCTGGAATTCCCGAAATAATCCAAATATGAATGAAGGAAAAACTAAACATTGTAGCATGTTATGTAGTATTAATAAGCGCGATATTGAAATACAAACAGTGATGTGCTCACGACTCTACTCTTTGATTTTGCTTCGGCATTCAATCTTTCATCTTCGCACACCTCTTCATTAACATACTATGGTCTTAACATCTAGAAATCTACTTTCCTAACAGACACGTTCGTGCGACTAAGTGACAGGTGTCTTCAAGCATAATTTATACATCGGAATCTGTCTCGGCTCAGTCCGGCCGTGCCAAGCGAGACCCAGTAGGAACGAAAGTATTTAGTATTAGCACAAAAATAGCTTTCTGCGAATCGTTATTTGAAAACAATGACTCTTCAATTGCAATCGAAATAAAACACTGACGAATTCGTTTTTCGAATTCCGCAAAAAACAAAACACAAGCGGCGCACGCGTGTGAGTCGTGGAATGAAATTTGCGGTGAAAGAGATATTTACTGATTGAGAGTGCATAGAGTTTACGTGCGGGTTCGCTGATTGTATGAATTTGTGAATATGATTTTTATTTTGATTGCCCATTCATACTCCTTCGTTCTGCATGCGTAAATAGATAAAAATAAACAACCAAACCATCACATACCACATCATATCTAATCGCAAACGCATATTGTGTTAGTTCAGGCTATAACATTATGATTGCACATTGTATATAACTCCTTCGATTATTTATACTCATCACTATGGCTGAATTGCACCACCCAACTTTAACCGTAACTATAACGATAATATAATCGGTGCTTTTTGTTTGGAGTTAGACATAATTTTGACGTTTTTTAAAGTTAAAGTAAGACGGTGCAAAGCAGCCTATTGATTAGTCCCCATGAGATTCAAAATCACAACTAAAACAAGCAATGTAGTTAATTTAGAACATGAACTACCAGGCCAGGCCGTTATAAAACGTCCATAGCACCAATCAACCTTCTCTTAAGAAATCAAAGCCAATTCATTAAACATTAACTCTATCCAAGACTGAAATCAAAACCCCTTTCAAAGCCCAACCGGGTCGAAATATGGCAGCAAAAGTTTCTGATTATAAATGGGTTATAAGGTGATGGAAAGTCACTGATTCCACAGTGATGACGTCCTTTCATTCATGCGACGGTTTTAACTCTGACGAGCTCCCAAAAATAGATAGGAAGTAGTATTCCATTATTTTAAACATATTTAAATTTGGAATTTTGCCGCTATTTCGTTTAGGTACACGCATAGAGGCTTTACAGAAAGACTAGGCTGAGTTACACTAACTTATTTTAACTGTAACTATGACATGAATCGGTGTTTTTGTATGGAGTGCGACAGATTTTTGACGTTTGTCAAAGTTAAAGTAAAATGGTGCAACCCATCCTTAGTGTTAAATTGCGTGGTGTTGTTTTTTAAAATATTTTCTTAAAGAATGCCTTAATTACGACTGCTTTTTAACATTTTAGTTAAATAAGTTTTCGTTTTGCGTTCATAGTCTGGAGTCCTAACTATCAACGTAAAACGTCCTGACTCAAAACAAATTGTAAACTCATGAATGTTTTTTGGAATTGTATCTAAGCCTCACTTTTTTCAAGAAGTTGTAGACATCTATAAAACAATGGTTTCAGTCATTGCCATGGTCTTTCATTCAATAAAAATACCATTGATATCTGATATGTATTTGAAAGTTTTCCTCTAGTCCAGTCAATGAATGCTTTAACGACGGTATAGAGAGAAATCCGTGGAACATAATTTCTGACCTCGGGACTTTATTTAGACTAGTTAGGAGGTGAACATAGCAAAAGTCCCCGCCCTTAGCCCTTGAGCCGCCGGGGAGAGGGGGGTTTAAAGGTACTTTTTTTCGGTTTTTCTCTTAATCCTCGGAAACTGTGCGTCCTAGTAACATGACTACTATAAACCAAAAAAAGCTTATTCAATTTGCTACAGGTGAGACAGTAAAGTTTTTCTATATCTTTTATAGTTTTCACGGCATCTGCTCTAGAAGGTCTGTAATTTTGGAAATTTTATTTTTGTCTTACATGTTCCCATCAATAGAAAATCGACTAAATCAACATTAAGCAAATATTTTAGACATGCGGGAGCACGTTAAGCCTAGTTCCAGGGAGAGGACTGCACCGTGCGTATATTTAGATGACCCAATTGGAGCCACTTTTGACTCCTCATCACTGAAAAACTACTGTGCATTAACACTTCAAATTTGGCTCATGTGTTGAGACTTGCAAGATAAACATCAGCTTCAAATTTCATAAATACACCTCAAAAGGTTGTTTAGGTATTGACGTTCAAAAATCTACGTGGCGAATTTAGGCTGAGTTGCACCACCAAACTTTGACCGTAACTATAACGATAACCGGTGATTTTTGTATGGAGTTTGACAGATTTTTGACGTTTGTTACAGTCAAAGTATGATGGTGCAACCCAGCCTTATTTTTAATGACATTCATGTAAGTGATCTAGCGCTTCATGTTTTAAGTTTGTTTAGACGACAGAATTAATGCAACAGCTGCAGGGAACTTTAGTAAGCTTACCACGAGGGGTAAACGGGACCAGGTAATTTTTATTTCATAATATCACGTAAAGATCACGAGCTTAATACTCGCTTTAGCAATTTTGAACAAAGAACTCTCTACAGCCCAAGCAGTTGAATTTTCGGATAGATCTAGTTTATTCTATACTCTATNTCAATGTCATCTCTTCTCTAAATATAATGAGACCGCTCGGACACCGAGCCCACGGCGTGGTAGGGGTGGGGTTGCCCGCTCTTTTGTTTTTTACTACTACTACGCTGAATATTGTGTGCGGATTGGCTTGTCGTACAGGGGTACTACACGGTAAAATAAATCTCTTCGGCGAAAACAGGATAATTCAGATCGAACTTCACTTGGTAAGTTCGTTTGATCATATAATAATACAATACAAACAGTGATGTGCTCTTTGATTTTGCTTCGGCATTCAATCTTTCATCTTCGCACACCTCTTCATTAACATACTATGGTCTTAACATCTAGAAATCTACTTTCCTAACAGACACGTTCGTGCGACTAAGTGACAGGTGTCTTCAAGCATAATTTATACATCGGAATCTGTCTCGGCTCAGTCCGGCCGTGCCAAGCGAGACCCAGTAGGAACGAAAGTATTTAGTATTAGCACAAAAATAGCTTTCTGCGAATCGTTATTTGAAAACAATGACTCTTCAATTGCAATCGAAATAAAACACTGACGAATTCGTTTTTCGAATTCCGCAAAAAACAAAACACAAGCGGCGCACGCGTGTGTGTCGTGGAATGAAATTTGCGTGAAAGAGATATAATTTACTGATTGAGAGTGCATAGAGTTTACGTGCGGGTTCGCTGATTGTATGAATTTGTGAATATGATTTTTATTTTGATTGCCCATTCATACTCCTTCGTTCTGCATGCGTAAATAGATAAAAATAAGCAACCAACCATCACAGACCACATCATATCTAATTGCAAACGCATGTGTTAGTTAGTACCTAATACCTACAATTACTACTAATACATTATGATTGCTCGCTCATTGTATTTAACTCCTTCGGCTACCTATACTCGTTACTGTGGCTGAGTTGCACCACCCAACTTTAACCGTAACTATAACGATAACCGGTGCTTTTTGTTTGGAGTTCAACAGAATTTTGACGTTTATTAAAGTTAAAGTAAGATGGTGCAACGCAGCCTATTGATTAGTCCCCATGAGATTTAAAACCACAACTAAAATAAGCAATGTAGTTAATTTAGAACATTAACTACCAAGCCAGACCGTTATAAAAGATCCATAGCACCAATCAACCTTCTCTTAAGAAATCAAAGCCAATTCATTAAACATTAACTCTATCCAAGACTGAAATCAAAACCCCTTTCAAAGCCCAACCGGGTCGAAATGGCAGCAAAAGTTTCTGATTATAAATGGGTTATAAGGTGATGGAAAGTCACTGATTCCACAGTGATGACGTCCTTTCATTCATGCGACGGTTTTAACTCTGACGAGCTCCCAAAAATAGATAGGAAGTAGTATTCCATCATTTTAAACATATTTAAATTGGAATTTTGCCGCTATTTCGTTTAGGTACACGCATATTGACTTTATGAAGATATTTATGGTATTTCTGTAATACATTATGTATTCGAAATGTGATATAGTTACATAATAATATTACAGAAAGACTTGGCTGAGTTACACTAACTTATTTTAACCGTAACTATGACATGAATCGGTGTTTTTGTGTGGAGTTCGACAGATTTTTGACGTTTGTTAAAGTTAAAGTAAAATGGTGCAACCCAGCCTTAGTGTTAAATTGCGTGGTGTTGTTCTTTAAAATATTTTCTCAAAGAATGCCTTAATTATGGCTACTCTTCAACATTTTAGTTAGATCAGTTTTCGCTTTGCTTTCATCATAGTCTGGAGTCCTGACTATCAACGCAAAACGTCCTCAAACGAATTCAGAACAAATTGTAAGCTCACGAATTTTTTTGGCACTGTAAAGTCAAAATTCCTTCGTATAGACTATTAGATAAATAGTACTTGGTCTTTCCCCCATTAAAAATACCTTCATGTTGATATCTGATATGTATTTGAAAGTTTTCCTCCCCGCCTAATCATATTACACACCCATATTGCGGTAAGCAAAAGAATTTGTTTATTGAACTCGCTCCAGCTTTATGAATGAAACATAAACAGCGCTGACGCAACGCCAGATGAGGGTTTCCATGGAATGCCATTTAACACCGCCTTTTAGAAGGTTAGGCCCAAACTACGCAAATCGTCATTTGCTTGGTGAACACTGTTTTAAAATGACATTTCCATACTAAACTTTTAAGTTTGGTTAGACGACAGAACTACTTAATGAAGCAGTTAGGTACAGCGAATTTAGGCTGAGTTGCACCACCAAACTTTGACCGTAACTATAACGATAACCGGTGATTTTTGTATGGAGTTTGACAGATTTTTGACGTTTGTTACAGTCAAAGTAAGATGGTGCAACCCAGCCTTAGTTTTAATGACATTCATGTAAGTGATCTAGAGCTTCATGTTTTAAGTTTGTTTAGACGACAGAGCAGAGGTAATGTAGGGAACTTTAGTAAGCTTACCACGAGGGGTTAACGGGACTAGGTAATTTTTTTCATAATATCAGGTAAAGATCATGAGCTTAATGCTCGCTTTAGCAATTTTGAACAAAGAACTCTCTACAGCCCAAGCAGTTGAATTTTCGGATAGATCTAGTTTATTCTGTACTCTATTATTGATACTGTTTGATAGAGCTTGTGAAGCACTTTCAGGATCAGTAACCAGTTTTTCGATATCTTGTATAGTTTAGAAATAATCGAGTGAGATCACTTATCGTTTCCACCCTGTACAGATCTTGAATTGAAAAGTGGAATAATATTGAGAGAAGGCACATATTTAGTTTTTTTTTTACTTAAAAGTAATGTACATGAATAATAGTATTACAAGGCAGACATGTACCACTCTACATCTAAATTTAACTTAAGGTGCGATTAATGTCAAATACATAGTCTAATAAAAAAGTCCTTGCGACTTTTACGTTTGATCTCTAAAATATCCATTAGAGAAGAATGTAATTTAATCCAGTATTAATTCTAAACTCGATTTTAGAATTAACAGCAGTCATTTATTTGGTACTGCTACTAATTATTTAGACCCACGAAATTCTAATTGTGTAAACTTGACTAAGTCTCACTATTAGCAATCAGCAATAAGACCCCTAGGGTCTGTCGATTGATAAAATCTACAAACATAGTCGGAAAATATTTTGTAATAGACTGTATAAAGGGTGGATTTTTGTAATGGATGATTCGGATAGTAAAAAAGTATTATGTATGTAAGTAACGACTATAATTTTATTCCTTTAATGTGGCGTCTTAAGACAGAATAGTTTGGTTTAAAAACATACTGTTTATGAATTGTTTCTTTTTTTGCTATTTTGTTTAATCTGTGCGCTTCGAAATAATTACAAAAGTTGGACAGTTAATGAAATATTTTCCTACATAAAACAATTTAGAATCATATAAAAATATAGAGCTACTTGAATAAATCGTTTAATTACACAATGATAGTTTTCAATAAATTGTTGCAATATTTAATAAAACACGATTATACTTTTCAGATAAAATGCTCATGTAAAAATTCCCACATGTCGCTTTAATTACAGTATTGATAGTCGAAATTAATCCATGTAGCAATAAAGCATGTGAGGCTTTATGAATCTGACCCACATTAAAAAGGGAAGGTTTAAAATAAATTATACAAGAACTGTTCGATGAATTTGAAGCTTTGCATTAACACAGCTGAAAGTGGAAATTAAATATCAAATGAAATAGAAAAATCTAATACGATGCAGTCAACGGAAAGATTCCATTATACTGGCCAGCTACATTCTTTCACATTTTTATGTAAAGAGGTTTCAACTCTGTTGAATTTACTTACGTTTTACTGTTCCACGAATTCTCTAGTCCACTTTTGAATTAAGAATGTCACTTGTTCTTTATTTAAATTTTGAAAATTTTTAAAACTATTTCATGTTTTAGTAAACAAAAGAGTCTTTAGCTATTCACCGATCGGTTATTATCACAAGATAAGTGCCGGGCATGTTGCCCGCGCTAATTGTCCCGGGATAATGTCCATTTGTGCCGCCCGTGCCAGGAACGCGTGACGTCACAGGTGCGTCATCTGTGGGATGCGGAATTTGTATACACTACAGATAAAAAATACATTTGACTGCGTAAAAAAGTGGAAAGTGCTGCAGAGTAGGTACCTAGTTAGTTTAGAGAGCTATAGTCGGTTTACGCAATTCTCATCTGTTCGAATAATTATACAAAATAAACTCTATAAGTTTAATTAAATTCCAGTCTGTTTCATTTATTGAACAATCTGTATTATACATTTTCATGTAGTAAATAAATACTACGCAAGATCATTTTACAGGCTCCTAAAATTCACTTTTAAGTAATAAAAACATCTTTTTTGCTTTTAATTAAATTAATTAATTAACGAAGTTACATAAGATGAAAATTATGAGTCCGTTCCCATCAAAGTAACCTAATTAATACCGCAAACCTAATGACTCGTCCTTATTAATATACAAACAACATGAAAGCTTTTACGACTGAGAGAACAATAACTCGCTTCATCACTTCACTGCAAAATTTTCATACTACACAACACTAATTCGGCGATCAGTCAAACGATTTGTTTGGGTATCGTTGCCGTTGGATTTCCAGCCGTAAATCTTCCGATTACGACTCGTTTTCGTGATTTATGCGCGCACACATTTTGTACCGGTCTGAAATTATAAATAACTCAACGGCGAGAACATAATACACATTTATTTTTTGTCTATTGCTTTTTAATGTAGGGAAATATAACAGCAGACGTTTTGGCGTCGGTTTATTTTATGTTTAACTGTAAATAATACCTATGAGTATTTCCATATCCAGCGTTATATTTTCATGCTGCACGTGAACTGATTTGCTTGAGAATTGGACTTTATGAGTAAGTACATTATACTATCCGCTGATTGTTCTGTCTAAAATATACTGATACATAAACTTACAAATTAATTAACTTAATTAAATTGATGTATCGTGGTGTTTAACTTCCTACTCATATCACAAACTACATTTTCTTGTTGCAAAATCGCGCCTATTACAATGACATAATTAAGATGCCATAGTATAACTTTCTGTCGTCGTATGCACCGTACGGTGGATCGTTATAATGCAGAAATTATGGTAATTAAGATGATTTCATGCCTACCGAAGTATATTACAGTGTGTTAACGGTGCTCTATGTAGGTACCTACTGATGATTTCAGTATGATAATACATCATCATCATCATCAGATCATTTATGGTCCCCGCTACAGATGTCTGACTCTATGCCTAATTTATCAGAGGACCATAAATGACTTTGTCAAAAAATACTTTAAATACGTCATGTCTTTGAAAGAGACCCTTAAAGACTCAAGTCTCATTTTCCCAATGGGTGGGCACTATAGGCACGTACCCAGGGCCGCACGATTGATGGGCCCCAGTATGCTGTTAAACAGTAACCAATCCTTTATCCTTAAATGGCCCTTAGTAGATTAAAGGCGGCCCTGTTAAGACCCAATACCTCTCATTCCTAGAACTAAATAGAGCCTTTTGAATTCGGGCTTTGAACAGTAGTAACTTGAACAGATATTTTTTGCTGGATCAAATATCCCAAAGGGAAGCTCAGGCTTTAATTAAATTAATTACAAATCAATGAACAAAGCATCCATTAATTAATTGTTTCCTGTTCATTAAGCTTAATTTCGATACAGATTGTGAGGATAGTTAACAAAAACATTTTTACATTGAATTCGGATGAATATAACGAATTTAATATAGATCATATTTTATCCGAAATAAAATCTGAAACAAAAGCCGAACGTTTTATTTAAATCATTTTTTATAATATTTTCGTGCTTACATGAATAATATTTTATGTGTTTGTGCAAAATGTAACGCAGGTAACTCTATGGGTTAGTTTAGTAATACTTGAAAAAACTAAATTGGAAAACGAGTAAACATCCTAAATTACTAAGGGGAATTCCACTGACTTTCACGATAAATATTTTGAATCATCGTCTACATTGACACCGAATATGATTCACAAAAACACTTCCTTTATAATTTTCCTTAGAATCTTCAAACTCGTAAACAAAAACCGCTTCCTCATAACTAATTTTATGGTTTACTAACTTTTGCCCATGGTTTCGCCTGCATGGAATTTAGCTCTTGTTACAGATCATAAATCATAGCCTGTATGTTATTCTGATGTATAAACAATAATACTGTAAAGTTTCATTAAAATCCGTTCAGTAGTCTTTACATCAACACAAACTTTCGCATTTCTAATAATAGTAGGATGCCTTCTTCCATCACCCGAATATCTGAAGTGTGAATGAATGAACGGATAAACACTGAGTCACGGAACGATTGAATGGCCTTCCCGGATCTGGTTCAATGTATTCTTGATAGAGGTTAAACAAACCAGCGTCTCCAGGAAAATTCCCGAAGGAAATAGAGACTCGTTGCATTTGAGGTGACCTTTGAAAGATGGAAATTTAGAGCGGATTTCTTTAAATAGATCACAAATAAATCCTCAATCCTAACTAATCTCTATAAATATTATAATATCCGTCTGTCTGTTACACTTTCACGCCTAAACCACTGAACCGACTGATGAAATTTGGTATAGTTAGAGTCCCGGATAGATTTTTGTCCCGGCTTTTGAAATGAGGATGCGCACGATAATGTTTTTCTGTGACAGTCAAAAATTTACGCGGAGGAAGCCGCGGGCAAATTCTATATTAGGATCATCATTTTAAGTTTACTGTTTTGCAGTACGTGGACCATTATGCAGGCTACCTGAGTTTTTCCTTCAGTGATTCTGAAGAATATAGACCATATTATAATCAAACAGAATTTCCAAGCCCAAAATAACCGAAAAACCTTCTCAAGTAGGTACTTGTAAGCTTGTAAGGTCTTTCAGGAGAATCCAATAAAGTTTCATTTTGACGTAAAGATCATGTACCGTTATATTAACTGACTTATAGTAACGGTGCAGTTAAGTCTAAGAGGTACCGCCATAAAAATGGATTATGCGATAATCGCGTTATTCCTTCTTTTCTCGGCACATATTAAACGAGTATGGGAGACCTTATAAAATGTAATCACCGTGTAGACAAATCGACAAATACTTGTACATACTAGCTTTTGTCCACAGCTTTTCCTGTGTATTTGCCGCGTTCGATCCGCGATGAAATACACTTGCTTAGGTATTTATGACCAAAAGCATGTTTTCCCACCTCTTTTAGTTTTATTTCTACACCAAAACCTACCCTCTAGCATCTATCTAAGTAGGTACTTAGGTTTAAAATTTATCCAAATTTGTTCAGCGGTTTAGACGTGAAAACATAACAGACAGACAAAAAAATAAACTTAATATTTGATTCCATAATTTGACCTTTAGAAACTGCGCTGTTAATTTTTAGTACTACCAAAATAAATGTTATTTAGTGTTCTTACAACTTTTTTTTATAAGACAGTATATTTTTATTAATCTTAAAGGAACTCGATTACAAATAGACTAAGTAATCAAATGAAACGGGTAGGTATCGAAATAAGGATAATTGCGAGTACTATAGAGGTACTTATTTATTATGGCCAGTGAAACTCAGGCGACTACCTAAGTTAATCTGGCCTTATTAAAATATTCAGGGTGTTTTACTTTCATTCGAGACACCGCCCTTCTGTAAATCAACGGGGATCCTAAACGGGCATCAATGATTCAGAGGCTACAGTCAAGGGGACGTAGCACATCCCAACTGCTACTAAAGTATGTCCTCCGAAAGATGTGAATACTTTTTTTAGGAAAAAGTGTATAATACGCTAGGAATAAAATCGTCCAATTAATAACATAGGTACCTACGTACACTCCCGTCATGAACATTCCTAAGTGAAGCGCCGCGGGAAGATCAGGAACCCGAGACCGGTCCATCTGGAAATGAATGTCTTTATTTTTTGACAAAGATTTGGCGTCATAAGCCAAATAAAATCACAAAAGTGCATACTGTGTCGACAAAGTTATTATACCTAGGTACTTAAATTCCGTGTTTGTCAAGCTAACATTTGTCTCTAGTTAGCTGGATTCGAACGCGCAACAAACTCGTATTTACAAGCATGAGAGTAAGTTTCGCGTCCAAATACAACTTTAAATAAAAAAAATCTACTTTAGAATGCATGTGTGTAAAATTAGTGTCCTGTGTCGGCAGGGTTAAAATAAAAGGAGTATTAAAATATAAGTACTAAATATAAATCCAAAAGTTCTACTCGATCCTTTTTACTGTGGATGCTGAAACATCCCTATCCCAACGCTTCTCGGTCAAAGGTAGATTATCACAGCGAGAACCGTGCAAAATACGAGCGGGAAGATACAAATTCTTAAGGGAATTACCGACATAGGTAAGCTAAATTGAAGTAGGAGTGGGTGGTATACACAGAACGTATTAAGGAAATAGGCAATAGACGCCACCACCACCTAAGAATCATAAAGTGGATTCAAAAGATAATGTTTATAAAATTATGTAATTCTTTATCTTATTTCATTCATATAATATTAGAATATTTTTTACTGTACTTAACGTTAGTTTTGAAGCCACGATAGCCGAACGGTGAAGGGGTCGGACTGGCCGACTCGTGAACCGGGGAACGTTGGTTCAGTCCCCGCCGCGCCGCTCGACTATTGTGGTGAGCTCACTCGTGACACAAGCATTATTTAACTTAGTACTAAGAGTTACAGAGGGGTTACGGGAGTATTAGTAATTTGTGATTTCACAAATTATACTTTAAAATAAAAAAAAATTGTTGATTAATAGCTACAATTACCTAACTTTCAGATTTTTCTTTTATGTATAGGTATGACAAATGTTGGGTTTTTTTGAGATTCTATCGTCTTTCCTCTGATAATGACAGTGCCTACACTATCTTCGTAGTATTTAACCTTAGCCCTTAAGTACTAGACGTCATAATTGAACTCATAATAGTGTTGTGACGTGGCAGGGCGCAGCGCCCGGGGCCCGCTCGGTTGATTACCATCGAAATTGACTTTGAAACACAATTTCTCATCAAATCACAACGAATTTCACTAACAGGCCGCTAATAAAATTCCAACGAGCAACGACGGTTACAACATTTATATCTTAATAAAAATGTAAAATTGATTAGACTTTGCAATTTTGACGAAATTACTTACTCGTCCCAGGGTTTCTTTGTTTCACTCAATTGACGGTTTACATTACAATTTTATTATTCGTTGAGCCATAAGATTAAAATAATAAGTATAATTAAGCATAGACAAACAATATTAAAAATTTCCAGAACCTTCCACAAAGCTTCGCAATTCATATTTTGCAGAAAACAAGACGATCTCACAAAAGTGCAGGGTAATTTAATCAGACCTCACAAGTGGGATAATCTATTCAGCGGCAGGACTCGGTCCCGGGAATGATCCCGGATCCTATATTTACCTGCGGGACTCGTCAGAACTTCAGTGAAAAACTTCTAATAACACAGTTTTCTTTGTTTATTTCCTGTGCCTATTGGAGAAATTGCAATTTATTTACTTAAACACTTTTAGTGACGTGCTAAGATGTCAAGTTTTATTACTGGGAAAAATTATAGCTCTAATGTTTTTGTTGTGTGTATCGCACTCAAATTTTAGACCACTCATTGAGTTAGGTTTCATTATTTTGTTAAAGGCATCTACTTGCTTCTGAAATTAATCCACGAGAAAGCTTCAAGATTAAAGTTATTATAATAAATTATTAGTTATAACTTGGAAAATTATGACTAAGACTGTAATTTATTACTGGTATTAAAGTTATACATAATTAGGTACTTTGTAAACTAAAATGATTTATAGTTTCTGTGCCTTTACTCTAATTTCAGTGAAACAAAACATCATTATCTTTCCAATAAGACACAAAACATCAGTCGATATATCGATAGCGTTCAAATCGAGAAACTGACACAAATAACATAACAAATATAGAAACCATTCGGTTAGTTGCGCTATGATAGATAGTGGCCATCTCGCACCGCTACACAACGGAATTAGTTTCCTGGGGGTACACTCTGGAAACCTATTTCGAATTATTCGACTCTATATCTCTTTCACTTCCCTGTGGATATAAAAGAGAGAGAATAAGTAAAGACGTAAATATAGTGTCTAGAATAGAACCCCAGTTGGCACGTGCGGACGCTGGAGTGGAGACCCGTGTCTACCTAAATAGGTAGATCGATGCAAATAATATGGTCAGCCTTTGACGTAGACGTTTTATATTGAAAGTAACATCGAACTATCGAGAACTTTCTGAGATGAATTATTTGACGCGTTTTGTTGAAGATTCATAGTAATAACAAAAGAGACCGAGAACACAATCTATAATACGTACCTACCTAAGTAACAAAACACTGAAAATGTTTGTTTCTCACTAACTCAACTTTTAATTGCTGTTACGCTTACAAGTGAGCTTCAAACTGGATGCTTCTAATAAGTTCACCTTTTATAACTTACTCTTAGATGCAATAATATCTATTTATTAAAATAGATGTCGCTTTACTTTTATAAGTTTAATTAATGGGACAATTATTTGCAATTAAATTACCATAATATTGTAAAACGCCCCTTGAGCGCAGAACTTTGTTTTCCTAATAAAGTAAAATAAATAAGTAAAAAAACGTTTTCCGCCTAAGTTCAACAGACTGCGAGCACATATTAGGAACTACTTACAAACACTAAAATCTTAAAAGTGCCAAATAAAAAGATAAAAAATAAGACACAAGTTTCAAATTAGGTATGGGTTCTATTAACGTAATTTCTTGTTCTGTCCTCGATAAAGACCTTTCCAACTATCTTTTAGATAAATATAACATTTTGGGGACGATAATTTATCACCTAGACAGCTATTATTAAAGTAGCCATCATAAAGAGGAAAATAACTCGTGGCGAGCTCGTAAACACACCATAACTGCCATGAGGCCCCACTCTCGAGGTTCATTCAAAGCCTTCTGATATATTATAGTACCTAAATGTCAGTGGGTAACGTTATTTTAAGAAATATTTTACTGTATACTTTATTAATGAAATTT
This sequence comes from Ostrinia furnacalis, assembly GCF_004193835.3. Taxonomy (NCBI): domain Eukaryota; kingdom Metazoa; phylum Arthropoda; class Insecta; order Lepidoptera; family Crambidae; genus Ostrinia; species Ostrinia furnacalis. The sequence goes on from NW_021136366.1 coordinate 170,885, forward strand.
ATTTTTATGAGAAAAAGTTTCATAATAGTTACTTTAATGAGCATTTTACCAGGAATCATAATTTTTGTTATAAACGGGGATACATTTTAAATTTTCATACTTACGTGTTTTAGTACGTATCTAAGTTTACGTCATCATCAGATCATCAGACGTAATGACAGTAAAAGTATGGACGCGTAACGCCACATTCAAGTTGTGCTGTAGTCACGCTACATCTGTGCCAAAGGAAAATTATTTGGCCAACTTAGAGTTTTATATCTCACGATTATATACAAGTGCGTCATTATAGTTACGATACCAGAAAGTGAAGCTGGTAATTTTGTTTGTAGTCCATTACTTGCTTGCTTCCTTACCTCCATAACAGTCAATTTATCGCCCGCGCCAAAAATGTAATGCCCTAAATGGTATAATGGTTCCCAAATAAGAAGAACCATGAAGTAATGGGACATAAAAACGCCAAGCGGATCCTGAAAGGGTCAAATTGAATCAATATAGCAAATTACTTTGAAATCTAACCAATTTGTGCCGTAAAACAATTGCCGACCGCCAAATCTGAGAGGGTAAATCGTATGAAAGATCAAAGGTGATTGGGGTTCATACATAGAGGGGAATGACTGGAGCGGCCACACTAGAAACTAAGCTATCCAGCTACTGTCATAGAGTATGATTTTGTGTAGCATCAAATGGATCTGTAATTTTCTGTTCATATGCCAATTTTCAGGAACTTATCTAATTTGAATATAAAATTATGTCTGGCTTTAGTTTTCCCTCTCTTAAGTCAAATTTTAAGAACACAGCTGTTTGAGTTAAATCTGTTTTAGGTATTAGGTGCCCGTATTAGGTAATTCAGTTGCAAAAAGTTTAGGCTTGCACCATCTTTCTTTATATTTGACCAACAGCAAAAATCGGTCAAATCCATTCAAAAAACACCGGTTAACGTTATAGTTACGGTTAAAGTTAGATGGTGCAATTCAGCCTAAATAAAATGTAATCCAAAAAATAAGTGGTAATAAAACTTACCATGAAAAGTTTTACATTCTGTAATACATTACTCAAAAATACAAAAAAAAGTGTGCCGAAGTGCTGAATGCAAAGGGGCAACCATCAAACGACGGCACTCCGTGTGCGAATCTCTCCACTCATAAATTACCCTTCATGTCGCTCTTTCATAGACGGAAAAACATATTTTTATCACATGGCATGAATAGCGAAACAGCGGGTCTCAACGACGCGTCGCGAACTAGCTGTGTTAATAAATAGTTCTATATTCTAGAACTTTCTTTATTAACATACTCATAAATATGTAAGTCTAGTTTAGTTGCTCCGTAATATTTACTAGGTTTTGTAGTAAGTTTAGTAATAGAGAAGGATAATGCATAATAAGATTATTTCGTCAGAACGATCGCAACTGAGCCACCGGCTCTACATAATATAATGTCTGTATACTTATGTATGTAAATTTGAAGAAAAAGATTCATCAAAAGATAAACGTGTACTGGGAAAAATAGTCATTTATTTAACTTCGAACTCCTCATATAAGTTCTTCTACTTTCCCTCGGGCCACATTTGTCCTTCACTGGTTGGGTCTTTAGCGGTCAAGCTTTAGATCCTGACTACACAGAAGTTGCAGCGGTGGGAACGAGAGGTGGGAATAGTCGTAGAGAGATTATTTGATTCAAAATAAAAACCAAATAATTTATTCTCCCCTGGAATCACTCACAATAGTGCGATTAAAATCTAACTGTACGAGTTGAGAGTGGGCGAAGGCACTTACTTGGAATAGTCTCGCCTATTCGTGCTTACTCGTGCATGATTGGAGCTTGTGCTTTACCTGAAATCGTAGAGCTCACATAAATGGCATGTGTGTACATCGTCTGCTGATGTGAATTGATGTGTTTATGCCTCTACTTTCGGCATCGCTTTCGTGGATTAAGGGTTGCCAACACTTTATTGATCGACGTATGATAAAAGATAGTCGCAAAGTTTTAGGAATATCTAGCCCTACAATTTTCACACCATTATAGGTAGTAGGTATATTTTGGGAAAAACGTAGCAAAATTACAAATCAAAGTAAGTATTTCGTATCGCCGAATAAGCGTTATTTATTTACGCTATAATCCTTTGTAGTTTTCTATTTCCGTACAGAATTTATGGGGATATCTATTATGCCAATTTTTTAGTCAACTTAGTATTTTCAAACTTGTGTTCGTAAAATTCTTAAACACCAGACCTACATTAAATAATTTTACGCAATCTTTATTATCTCATACAACCGATTAATGTTTCAACCCGAAACCTCCGCAAGAATCACGTCATTCAAAGTTGGGATTATCATAATAACGCCGGCTTAACCCGTCGACAGCTACATGCAACCCGCACTCGGTAGAACTCGGGACGGATATGACCGGATTAATTGAATCAATTATTAATTTGTTATTAAGACACATATATTTATGGAACTCTATCATGAACATTAAAAAAACATTTGATTTGATTTGATTTGAAAACATTTTTAGCAAAATATTTTATATCCTATACTAAAATATTGAAACTATTGAACAACATTATAGCATTTTGTTCAAAAATGACACGTAATAAATGAGTATAATACTATGCTATAGCTTAGCTTGATGAACCATGACAACTGCATAAAAACCGCAGCAGTACTAGCGTTCGTCACCGCTTAATTAAATAATTTAAACTAGAAATTTGTTGTTTACAGTAATAAAACACCGGCATTAAGCCTTTAATGTGTAATCCTGTATTAACAGCTTCATTATCCCCTGGGGGCAGTAATCGCGCAGGATTTCAATTATCCCCGACCGGTAGAATATTAAAATTTGGGCAGCGCAAACGTCGCGAAAAATGATGAACCCTGCGAGCCTGTAACGGACGGTTTACATTGAAAGAGCGAGCGATAATCAATATTTTTTATTTTCAAATAGTCTAAGTGGACAGTGAAAGGGTTAAAAAACAAACTGTACGTAACCTGTATAGATCCAAATAATAATTGATTTAGGTGCAATAATAATTAATTTACATATCACGTATTGTAATTTTTTGAGAATGGATTTGGAATATGAATAATAATATTATGATGATATAAAATTGATTCATTGGATGAATTCGATTAAAACTCACTCTAGATTTATGTGTAGTAACGCTTCCGCGTTTGTCTTTCCTATAGCCTCTCTTTAATAGAATTTCCGCGATAATTTGCTGTGTCATGCATGTTACACGGATTTGGAAGCGGCCCGGGGGAAATAGTGGCCGCTTCCAAAAAATACCCTTCGACTTTTTGGGGTTAACTGAAATCTGTTTCTTGTTATTTTATTATTCACAGTAGTAAGAGTTCGTTTGCGCAGATTGGTATCTCTCTGATAATTGGATGTGTCTGCATTGCACATGGATTTGGAAAGTCTCGGGGGTACTATTGGCCGAAACGAAGTGTTTTTTGTCCCTTAAAATAGCCATCGAATTTTTAGGGTTAACTGAAAGTAAATTGTCTAATTATTTTGGTTATTATTGACCTTAGTAAGAGCGCCATTGCCCGTTAATTGAACATTTGATAATTCGGATTAGGAAGAAGCCCTGGGAAACTAATTGGACGGGAAGCGCTTGCATTCGTATGGCCAAAGAAATCACTACGAACTTTATAACTGAAAGCTATTTTTTTTACCATTTTGAATAAGGAAGAGAACAAATCATGTTACAATTAAAATAGCAACACCAACGAACACCAGTTAAATCACATTCGTTAGAGCGAGTGACAGCCCATACAAATCTGATACAAAAGCTTTAATTTCGCTATGATATTTATCACAGCGTCCACACAATCTTTTTTATTTGTACACAACTTTTCATTTGATTAATAATACACAATCTATTTCGAATATTCCAGCTCCATACGATTTACCACTCACACCACTGAAAATTTCATAACTCATTTTATTGAGAAATTTTCTCTGAGGCCGCTGCATTCTGATTGCAAATAAAAAAAGCTATAGCTTCTGCTTTCAGCCTCGCTCGTCTATATGCTTTGTTATTTTTATGTAGGTATGTACAAGCTTTAGTTATTTTTCGTGATAGAGAAATTTAAAATAACATCCATCTATGCCTTTTCTTTGCCTTTCACATTTTTATGTGTAGGTAAAATCTATATAGACAGGCCAATTACGTTTGAACTGTAAAATTGGATATTTACTTATTCTACAAAATCAGGTTTTCTTGACTTTGACAATATAATAGGTATAAGTACATGAAAGTCCTCGAGACAGTGATTTCTACAACCTAGCATATATTGTATTTTAGATAAATATCCAGTCAGCTTAATTACCAAAGTTAATTCTCGAAACGGGACTCAATTGAATTATTTTACAGTTGATTACATTATCAGAATCTGGTTCTTATTAACTGTTCTGGCTATTCAGCTTGGTGTTTTATGACCCAGTGATAAGGTTGCGAATCGTTTATTTCAGGAATCTTTTGTAGTAATAAAATGCGGCGGGTTTAACACGCAACCGTCTTCATTAAGGCGAGTTAATTCTGTAGACTGTCGCAAATCTTGCCAACCGTCAGATTCTCTAATTGCCCGTTTTATTAACCCCTCCCCTGCAAAAAGTTCTTTAAATTAACCGTATAAAGGGAGTGTCGGAGATTAAGGTCTCGTAAAAATGGTAAATATCGTTGGATTTCTTTTACACAAGTCAGCACTAATTTTCAAATGTGTGTTTTAAAGACTTATTTTAATTTTATACACATTTATATTTTATTTTTTATGCACTACTTAATTGCCTTTTGCAGTTGTTGCAGTTGATCCGTGTAAAAAAAAACAAACAAGGTCTCTAACTTTAAAAATATTTCCAAAAATAAATTGTACTACTACAAGTACGCTGTTCGTTCGGTACCTAATGTCTGCGATGGCAGGGCAGCGGCGTCCGAGCGGAAAATACGGCGTTGACCTGGCAACCTTAATGTGCAGCCACGGGTTAAATGTTGCCGGGATATTTTGCGAACATTATATCCTTGCACTTCATTTATTTATAGCCTTATTTTTTTAAACGCAAGAACAGCCATCTTGTTTTCTTTAAAAATGCCAGCATCCAATCCTGGCTGATGAGACTATGTAACCTATTTGGATGGAAAAATAACAAAGGCTTTCGTTCCTTGCATCTAATTTACTTTTTTTGGGACAGGAGGCAAATGAGACAGCAGACAGGTTCGTAAATATATTGGCAATTTCAAAATATTGCCAGCCTTTAACGACCATATTATATTTCAATAAAAACTCATACAATGATAAAATGTAACCTTATAAACTGGTGATTACCATGTCACCGGTAGCGCAGTAAAGATTGGACACTGCCAAAAGGTATATTATTTATGAACTCGACTGTACCTGTTTTTTTCTAAAAAGCTAGGGAAACCATTTTGTTTTCTTTAAAATGCCTGTATAAAATCCTGGCGGATAAGACAATTAGATACAAAAAACAAAAGTCATAAAGCTTTTGTTTTTTGCATATATTTGTCTTATCGGCCAGGATTTCAGAATTAGATGCAAAAATCAAAAGCTTTATGAAAAAACCTTCTGTGAATAGTTTAAACATTTCTCTTCTTCTGTCAGATTCTTTAAACACTGGCAAGTAATTTCAAAGCAACAAGTATTAAATAAAAAAATACTTGGAACTAAAAGTTTTTGCAAGGAACTCCAGTTATTTTCTTGTAGGTAGGTTTTGTCGGACTCGACTTCTCGACATCTGCGACTTTTCTCGACTTCTATTCATCTACGTTTTCAAAGGTTTCACTAAGTATTTCGTTCGTAAACAATTTTAAAATATTTCTCATATTTTCTGAAGAAGGTATTTTTTGCGCCGAGTGGGCGGACAGAAGGATTTAATAGAATTTTCCAGTTGAATAAAACTTAATTAAATTACGATCTTAATTATAAATTTTCTGTATGTGACTTACTCGTGCCTATTCGACCGTTATTAATTAAAAGATCTTTGGGAGTTTTCCAGAGAAACGTGGTTTATTGTGGGCTTAATTACCTTTTAAAAAATGTGACGCATTTTTTTTTTCAAAAAATATTCAAACTATTATAGAGAAAAAACTTAACTATTATAGAGAAAAAACTTAACTGTTAAAGAGAAAAAACTTAACTAGGTTGGAGTTTCTGTGAAGTTATTACAAAAGTAAAAGAAAGAAAACGACGGAAAAGGAAAAAAACAACTTATACCTACTTAGATTTAGATTTAGTTAAGGACTACCACCTCTAAAGTGTTACTAAACCTACATTGTTTCTGATTACAACAACCGCAAGCAATCAGAGTCTACGTCGCCGTCTCCTGTGTACGTGTAGTTACGTTTGCGGTCAAACAAACTTGTGTCAAAGTTCATGTTAAACTACCTTCAGGTACTTTGTATTCTGCACTAAGGGAAGAAGAGACCATGTACTTAGTTTGTATAGGTCAGGGGTGGCCAACTTGATTAGACATAAGATCTACTGTTTACTAACGAAACCCTGGGTGATCTATCACTTACATTCTTCTTGAAATCTTAAATGAAACAGCATAATTTAGTACACAATCATGTAGTGTTTTTGCCTTGCCACGATCGACTGGACTAATATTCGCGATCGACCGATTGGCCACCCCTGGTATAGGTATTATTATTTGGCAATATTTAATTTATTGTAATAATAATATTCTTTTCTTTTTGCATTTATTAATTTACATTGTTATACCTTTTTTTGTCATTTTATATCTTCACCATTTTCCCCTTTGTTTCAATCAACTGATCTTCTCTCTGGTTGTCCGGAAGATACATTTCGTTGCGATACGCTTAATTATTTTCTTCGCCTATTTAATATATTACTTGTGGTTGTGAAAAAATATCTGGAGCTGCTGTAAGAAGTAGATATTTTATCTATTTGTATACAATGGCCTTCATTTCACCTTCGTGCTATCATAGGAGACAGCCACCACAACAAATAAAATTTTCCTAGACAAATATAGAAATCACAAAACATGCGACATATAGGTGGCACAATGTGGAGGCATTTGTGAGCGAAATGTATTGTAGTTCCACGAAACATTTTATGAGTATTTTTCCATACGTTTATTATTTTTCACACCAGATAAGTAAAAGATTTTTAAAAATTTGCAAAGAAAAGGTTTCTTAGCAATTCGTGCTGGAATTCCCGTTACGTCTTTCGATTTCTTCTGTACAATGTCAGTGTTTACCAAATCCTTAGAGACACTAGCGGGGGATTTAAGTTTTAAATCGCGTTCGAAACTTTCAATCCAATGCTTCCCGTTCCGTTTGACTTGAGAACAAAAGATGAAAGTTTTATGTGGGTTTCTTGGTTCAGGAATAACCGAACGGTTCAACTAGAAAGATAGGGGTGGTAATAAGTCTTTGGGATCCATTCGCCATGCTTTACAGAGATTTTAGGCAAGGATTTTCCTTACCACGATATTCTTACGTATATTCTGGCCTTTCACACTCCGTGGAATGATGTATTTACTATGTCGTCTCCCATCTCTATAATCTTTTCTTATGCAAAAGCCAAAGGTAGAGCCCGATACGAAGACTACACGTTGCAAACAGTGGTGTGAAGTAGAAGTAGCTTCTAATACCTTATCCATAGGATCCATCTAATTTGATTTCAAAATTAGAAATTCAAACCTATTTACAGGTTAAAAATGATACGATTCCTTGGATTCCATAAGTACTTATTAAACTCCTAGCTCAAAGCCAGTCTTCACAGATACACCATGATACGTGTTGAGAAGCTTGAGCCTATTATAGCCAGGTCCTCAAGGATCTGAGAGTAAAAAAGATATCCAATTAGCCTTTGGGACGGCAACAGAATGGATATAAAAAATTCAAGCGCAACTCGCGCCCCTTCAGAATCCATTATTTGCGAGAAACTTGCCGACTGCTAGCCGAGCTAACAGGGGTTTGTTGTCAACAGAATCTAATGAAAATCTTGACAATCTCTGGTTTATTATACAAAATATAATAACCAACTAAAACTATGACTAAAATACTCGAACTTTCTTTTTGGCTTCTTTTTGACTACGCTAAAAAGGATGGTCGATCTATATTTCAAATACGAATTATACATATTTCGTAATAGTTTTACTATTTTTTGTGTAAAATAGAAAAACTAGATATTTGTGGTGGGCTTGATGTTCTAAATATCTCTGTTGCCGAAATTTTTACACAAGTTTATTTAACATTCGGTTCGCAAATCCGTTTTTTGTGTAAAAAGTAACTAACGTTTCAGTATCAACAAGAGACTTAAAAAATACTCCTTACAAATACAACAAAAGGTGTTTTTGTGCAAATTCACATGTCTATTTCCCTAACTATTATATTTCTTTTGTGTAACGCCTATAATTAAGATAGCACTTTACCTATTATATAAGCATGTATAATATTGTATAAAATGGTGTATATCTTGTTGNAAAAAAAAACCATACATATAGAAATTCCTAAACACATAGTACACCAGATAGACAAAAAACCATACAAAAAAACTTTGTGCAAAATGTGCACTATTATTTTTAAGATATTTATTTTTTATTTAAAAATAATAATGACTAGTTAAAGCAGTAATTTCATGATTTTAATACAGTATACCACCACGTAATATGTGACTATTTTTAAATGAAATCAAAAATATCTAAATTTTAATAATTCCAAATTAAAATTGAATATATTTATATTTTTAAAGAAAGAAGTACATATTGTTTTAACCACATAGATAAACCTTTTTTTAAGGATACTACAAATAGTTTTAACCATAATATTCATGCCTGAAACTTAAAAAATGTTACAAAATACATGCCGGGACAAAATTGACCCAGCGGCGCTTTTAGGGGGGTCGTAATCTTCGGCACTTCTAGTGTTAAGATAGCACTTTACCTATTATATAAGCATGTATAATATTGTCTAAAATGGTGTATATCTTGTTGGTGTTAATAAATAAATCAATAAACTACCAAGGACTTAAAAAGTTTTAGTTTTAGTTAATTTATACAATTTAAGACACTGGTTTAACTTTGAGTTAAAGCTTATTCATTTGGAAAAAATGTATTAACGCGCATCAAACTGAGAAACTAGTGATGTTCCAAAAATCCATCCTCAACTAAGAAAGGAATTTCCACGAACGCACCATGGCTGGAATTCGTCCTAGATGAATAGTTTGCGAGCAGCCACTGGTTCCAATTCCGTCACAATTCTCGCGTGCTTAGTTCGGACGATGATAAAGCCACGTCCACACAGGTCTTAATGGACACTGGTCGCTAAAATTGTGTTTTCAGTATGTCGTTTGTAGTAGTTTCTGAGTGAATGTGTTAAATTTTTGTACAAAAGTTATTTTAGGAACAAAATCCCGCGGTGCTAAACCTTTAGGTTCTTAGTAGTGGTCTTCGAGTGTTGTCATTATCAAAATCCCCAAGATAAGACAACTTTGCAAAAAAAAAGCACTTAACACTTTATTGTTTAAAAATAATTTCATCGTTGAAACTGTACCATAGGCTACAAATAAAATTTAAACAAACGGAGTTTGACAAACTTTTGATGTTTTTTAAAAAGTTCAAGTAAGATGGTACAACCCAGCCTTAGTGTATTTGGTGTAAACGCCGCCTAAATCTATGAAAATTTTAATCTTTCGCATCGGCACTATGCTGCCTTCATGCAGCTTATGTAAGCCCCGTGTAATGGAAGAACTATTCAGATTTAATGCATAAATTGCGAGTGTACGGATAAAGCTGGCTGCTGGGTTTATGACATGACACTATACTTAATTTACGTTTTGTGGAAAACGGCGAACAAGTTTTAGTTATCAGGAAAATCTTTGACTCGTTTTTCGTAGAATTTTATTTTATAGACAAAAAATGGAAAAAATATAGTGAGATGTTCTTTGTTGGCCTTTGCTAGATGTGAATTATTTAATACTTAACTTAATTACAAAAATACATACCTACAAATTAAGGGTGATGATCAGTATGTTATGGATGATGACTGTAGTGCGACTTTCTCTTGCTATCACCAATGTGTTTAACAATTTATCGTGATGGTGAGATTTAGTTGCCCACAAAGTTTATATCAGGCTTAACCATATTTGTTCTCCTTTCTTCTTACATTCACATTTCAAACAATATACTGACTAATAATGATTATTACAATTCAATGGAGCGTGAAAATCACTGACGTCATCGCACAGCCTATTATCCGTCGATTAAGCGGCACACGCTCGCGTCCGTCATCAATCAAATGTATGTTAATGCGTATTTAACATCAGTAGTTGTGTTATAAGAAAGTTATTAACAGGATGGTTTGCTAATTACATTTTTCAATAGCATTCAAATCTCGAGAGAAAATATTGCCTTTGTGAACGTGGAACTTGTATACTTACTAGAAAAAAAATTATACGAACGAAATTGGGACCTTTCTTTTTTTCTTGAAGTCGGTTAAATTGTGTAATAAAACATTTGAAAACTTAAAGCTCACTCGCCTTTGTGAATTACAGCAACTATATTACGAGTAGTGTAGGTAAAGTTTCCTCAAGTTAATATAAAATACATATTTTGAACAAGTTCACATCATTTCCGTCCATGCCATTAATGATTATTACAATTCAATGGAGCGTGGACAGCGGTGACGTCACAAGCCTATTATGCGTCGATTAAGCGGCACACGCTCGCGTCATCAATCAAATGTGCATAATGATTAGCCGGCTGTAATGTAACTATATTATAGCAACCATTGTGGGTTTGCTGTATGACATCATTGTAGTAGTTTTCACTTACGAGTATGTAAGTTTAAGCATAAACGTACATACGTCCGTATTCACAAACATATACTATGAGGTCTCACAGTGCGCGTGGACACACGAACACGAACCACAGAGCTCTATTCAACGCTGTGCGTTCGAATTGCAACGTTTGTGAATACGGACGTAAACTTGTTTCAGTAGGTCACTTAGATATCGCCAATATACTTATGTGCAATTTCTTTTTTCAGCATTGTAGTTCGATCGGTGATCGGGGGCTAATATATGGTGCGCTGAAGTGCATTATTAGCACAGCGAGGACAATAAATTGTGTATGTGTATTTGAAAAAAAAAAACTCGATGTACTATGATAATGCAACTTATTTATCGAGTTATAACCTAAAATCAGTTGAATTTAAATATTTGGATAGGTACACTGGCTTTAATTTCTAAAAAAAACTTTTTTTTTGTAAAGTCGTTAATAGGGCTTGAATANTTTTCTTAACCAACTCCGGAACTAGAACTGGAATTCCGGAGTTGAGTGCCCAATATCGGAAATCAGTTCCGGAATTGAAAACCATCCGATATTGCAAGCCCTAGTCGTTAACAACTATAAGGGTAGAGCCATCGCATTATACCTGCTGATCTGATACACCATTGGCAGCTCGATCCATCGTTACCTCGTTAACGGAATCGCTATGGCTGTCGGCACACAGAATTAATGTAAATTCGCAAATTGTCGGCAGCGACACCTACGCTTAATTGACAAACTTCGGATTATCGCCCGGGGAGGCAAGCCACAGTTACATTAAGAAGTTGTTACGCGTGATTATGAGTTTATTTAGCATGCCTGAAATTCGTGTAATTTTTGTTTAACATACAAAAAACGCATTGGGTACCTATATCCGAATGAAATCCGAGAATGGCGGTCGGAATAACTTTTACAGCTAACTGATCATAACTGATTTAAACACAGAATTCATGGGACGAATGCATTATTTATATACCTGTTTAAGAACTTTTTGGTTAATCGTTAATAAAATACTTGAATATCGGAGTGAATATTATGTTCTGCGAAAATACGAATTGATGTTATATCTAAGGTTTTAGTCTCATAACGTCAATATTAATATAGGTAACGTTTTAAGCACTAACTGGAAACCGATTTGATGGATACTTGCAATAGGTACCTGGAAATCAAACATTTAGCTTTACTATTAGTGGTTATAGAATACCGTCCGTTGAAATCCAATACGCAAAATGATTTCATTCAAAATCAATCAATTACTTCGGATTTTTATCAGATCCAATTTTGTGTTGAACCACTACAAAAACATTTCACGTTCATTTGTTTTCGATTCACTGGTTTCTGTGTAGATAAACGGGCTTTATTTCGGAATAAATGAAAAAGTTGTGTGTTCTTTTTTAATTGAGAAATAAAATCAACCTAACACTTGTTCTGTAAAATGTTAACTGGATTTTCCAAGCTTTTAAGCCAATATTCGACTTGAGTGTTATTGTTTCACTGTATATTTTTTAAATTGGCTGTTCATTTTTTATCTGTAGTGCCAGGATTTGTGAAATAAACAATATTACTTATAACAAGTTGTAACCGAACCGCAAAGCAGTTTAAAAATCTTTATTTGAGTAGGTATATTCAGTAGTCTCTCTCAAGCTAATATGACATGTAATAAGTAAGTTGAAGTAAATATCGTGATTTACTTTTCTTTAGTCAAATCATAGGTGATAAAGGAACACAAACTTTTCAGGTTATTTGTAGTAAACATGCCAAAAAATATCCTAAATCGTATGGTGCCCTAAAAATGTATCAAACTTGCCCGAAAAGAATTAAAATGGAAATAAGAATATAACTTAAGGCACTTACCTAGCCTATCCGTCCCGTAATATCCACGATACCCATCTCATTTCGGGAAAACTTTTTCCCACATCGAGGATTTACACCCCGCTTGCCTTGGGGCGGCATGGATTGAGTTATAAATAAGGGCCCACCTGCGTACACCCAGATTGATAGATGTAGCGTCTAGAGTGCTCTAATGAATTCCGCGTGGGTGATGCGATTACCGCTATGTCATTAAGAATTCGGGAGAATTTTGCATGCTTTTGACCCTCTTCAAGGAGGATTAAGCAACACTTTAGAGATTATGCTTTTAAATTAGTTATACGGGTTGCATTAGACAAATTATCTTCTAAATACCTACAATACCTTTTTGTATTTTTAAGTATAACAAGGCAGGTATTTGACCGCAATCGCCCCTGGTGTTAAGTGAGATGCGGTCTAGTATGCAGCTAGTCTAACGCTTTAAAATATTTTTAAATGCTTATCCAGTCAAGATCTTTAGTTTGAAAAATTGTTAATAATTATGTAAAAATGTATGAAGCAAAATGCCCGACCCAAAGTCATTATACCACGCGGACGAAGTCGCGGGCACAGCTAGTTAAACAAATAAAAATGGTTTCAAATATTTACCAGGCTAAGGGCTGAAATCGAAATAACGTAGAGTAGAGATTGATAGATGGGGCGTTTAGTGTCCCTTATGAATTTCGTTTGGAAGATCCGATTACGATTGCATGATTTATTGTTCGGGACGCCTCTGGGACATGCATTATGTATGTGTTTAAGATAGAACAATATACATAATGACATTTCTTTCAAATGTATTAGCAAATAGAATTTGAAAACTGTAAATGCTGGAGGCTGGATAAAATGCTCTAGCAGGTACTGATTTCCATCCAAAAATTGCCGATGGAGGTCCATTGGCAATTTGGCGTCCATTGATATTGGTGCTTTTATTTAAAGGCAAGGTTAGTGAATTTTAAATAAACAACTTGAAAAAATCGAACTGCCTAAGTTAATAAGGGGTTAGTGAATATTAAAAAAATACTACACAGTTTAATTCACAACGTTGTCAAAAAACCGAAGCCAAGACTACTATAATCTTCTGCTTCGGCTTCTTAATAACTATCCTACTAGTGATAAATATCCGGGAATCTTCCTACATTTTTCATGGGAAAGGAAGCTTTAAGGGTGTCCCTAATGAATTCCGGCGGACCCTATTACGATTGCATGATTTCTGACTCGGAGATGCCATGACGTTTGGGACTTTGGGATCTTTACCCTTTTCAATTCCTAATCTCCCTTGAAAAGGGTAATAAAATCACGGAGTTATAAAATGTGTACACGCTGTAATTGGTGTAGCCACATAAATGTTGGGGAAGATAAAGGTTCTTGTAAATTACGGGAACGAGTGTTAAATTGTGTAGGACGACAGCACGTCAAGCTAAAAACAGAAATTCTTATGCAGATGTCATACGGACGATTTTACCACAAAAATGTGTAGCATAATGTGCTATTTGTACAAATTAATTCTGCAATGTTATTTGTAGATAATTTACTTACTTTATTGAATTAGCTTGCCCTGCAGACGACATTACATTAAAATATGCACATAGAAATCCATAACCCATAAAAAATTACGCAGTTTTTCCTGAATATGAAATTCCGGGAACTTTCCCAGTTTTTCCTTCATAAAAATCATCCGCGAACTTCAAGGAATTTTTGAAAAGAAATAAATTGCCAAATTTCTTCAGTCGTTCCCGAGCTTTGCGCTCAGCAACAAACACAGTTAGTAGCGATTAAACCTTTTTCAGTCGAAAAAATATTCCCTTAAAAAACAACACTGCTTAAAAAATAACTTGCATTGCAAAAATAAGTATGTATCTGATCTTCACTACTAGATGTCATTTATCTTCTCTATTATGTTTTTTTAAATTAAAATGACAAGATAGTAAGTACTTACATGAACTTTCAAAGCACTAACATCGTGTAATATTTCCTGTTAGTGTATAAACAAACAGTAGAATATCAACATTGACTCGGTTTATTCATATATTTTTAAATTCAATTCGACTCATAGATAAAATGAAAACGAGATTTTCTAAAAAAATAACCAGCATATCGTCGTATTTTCCACGGCTGACCGAATAAAAGCCAAACAGAAATTCGGCGTCCGTACAAAACGCACAAAAATCCGGTTGGAATTTGAATAAGCCGGGGAAGCCAATATTTGCAAACTAGTAGGTGTTGACCGTAAAACACTCGGTAGAGACGGCAGCGTATCAAGCGAAACATTGTACCTTAAGTATTTGTAATAGATTCTATATTGCAACAAAAAGTTTGATGTACTGTCGACTATTTTTAGTAGCAGGTAAGGTGGGATAAGGGGAATTTAATTTCCTATTAGTAAGTAAATCTGAAACGTGGCCTCTCAATATAGGCCTTATAAATAAGCTCAAAATTGCACAGCGTGCTATGGAGAGGGCTACGCTCGGTGTTTCTCTACGAGATCGAATCAGAAATGAGGAGATCCGTAAACGAACTAAAGCTGACATAGCCCAACGGATTAGTAAGCTGAAATGGCAATGGGCAGGGCATATAGTACGCAGAACTNACAGAACTGACAGCTGATGGGGCAGCAAGGTTCTGGAGTGGAGGCCGCGTACCGGAAAACGCAGCGTGGGACGGCCAACAAGGTGGATCATAAAGAAAGGCACTGGACGCAGGCCTCTACCAATCGATCAACATGGAAATCATTGGGGGAGGCCTATGTTCAGCAGTGGACGTCCTATGGCTGTAATGATGATGATGAAGTAAAATACGATCTGTGATAAAGCGAGCCAGCCCAGAAGATGTTTATCGACCCGTTTTGTAAGAATTTTAACATAATCGAAAACTCCATCTTTATATTGGATTTTTTTATAACGCCAGAAACTTTTATATGGTTTATAAACAGGTTTCGCCAATTTAATACATATTATTAGGTTAAATTTATAAACGGCTCTTTTATTTGCTTTTTCCTTTATCTTCTTTAATAAAGAGGTTTTTAATAATATATTTCACATTAATAAAGAATGATTAAATTCCAGTAGGCCTAAGATGCGCGCCGCGATAAGCGGTTATCACGCCATTTTGTCGATTTTCCCCATACATTTTGACGTCGATAAAAGTTATCACGGCGCGCATCTTAGGCCTACAGGGAACTCGATAAATACCAACTTCCCAATGCATTCAATATTCAATTGAATTCTGGGTATTCGACATGAAAGAACTTTTAAAAATATTTTATATGCGACGCTTTCTAATTAATTCACAATTTCACGTTATTTCCACGTAAATCCTTTGTTAGCATCGGAACTTTTTAAATATAACTAGCAAACAAGCTTTTGTTATGTCAAAATTAATGCCTTTGCTAAAACTGAAAAACTGAAACATGCTCGCATGTGAAAGTTTTTGACAAACGTTAATAATTCCAAAAGCTTTCAGGAAAATGCTGTAAAAATTTTCATCGACGATTTTAAACGAATGAAAATTTGAACGATGACTGGATTAATTATTTGAAGTGCCCTTTTTTGCAGTTATAGTCCAGTTTTCACGATATATCGCTGTTCACAGGCAAATGTAATTGGGTATCTGATACCATTATCAATAATCCCTGCACATTTTATGAAAGAAAACAGTACATAATATTTTAGTCTATTCTGACTGTGTGAGAATACTACAATAGTGAGAAAATCAGTTACCAAAATAGTGACTTCATTGGAATGCCATACAAAATCTATAGCAGTATGGCGCCGTGCTTGTTAGGTAACCTACACTCCCTTCGTCTGGGTACAAAGTCGCAAATTCAGTATGCGAACCATCACGCTATACAGCCATAAACTTAAATATCTTTAGGAGAATAGTACTGAATGGGAAAATATTCCCATTCCGACATTTCACTAAAACACAAAACTACTCAAAACCTATAGTCCCAACCTTCCCAAACTTTAGTTCTCAGAACTCAATTAGCCCCGCATACTTAAGGACGTCAACAATGGCGGACGGCCCCAAACTTAACCTGATTAAATTGCTACGTTCATTATCTCCGCTAATTTGTTTGTTAATTGTGATTAATGTTGTCGACACAATACTGCAGATCATGGCGCTGAGTTTATCATTAGATATAATTTTATTATTAAGTCACAAGATATTTTTTCATTCAGGCGCCTAGGCGTTGAGATGCAAAATCATCGTGATTTCTCAATATTTTGCCGACTTTCCCGACTAAGTCAGTTTCTGATACAGGTATCATACTGTAAGGCTTTGTTGCCCATCTTACTTTAACTTTAACAAACGTCAAAAATATGTCAAACCCCATACAAAAAGCATCTAAAAAAGTTATAGTTACCGTTTAAGTTAGGTGGTGCAACTCAGCCTAAGTGATGTATAAATGGTGTTTTGTTATGAGATCACATTTATGAAGAGATAATTACGACCAGCAGCGAACGCTAGCGAACTACATTCTCTACCCGAGGCAAGTAAGGACAATAATACAACAAAATTTAACATCACCTTACTTAAGCTGAGTTGCGCCACCTAACTTTGGCCGTGACTTTGACGATAACCGATGTTTTATTATGGAGTTTGACAGATTTTTGACGTTTGCTAAAGTTAAAGTAAGATGGTGCAACCCAGCCTTAATTGTTACAGATGCAGTTACAGTTGTTATTCTGGAACCAACGTTTTATGTTTGATGTGATATCGACTGTAGGTAGGTACCTATATCGTTCAGTTTTATTAGAAATGTATTTTCACGCTTCTAATAAATACCTACCTAATTAGTCATATTTTATTACGTTCTTCATAGAACTTTGTGAACCCGTAACTGAATATAGCAGAAAATAATAATGTAAACTTACGTAATGGGCCAGTAACCCAACCCGACGTGCTGCTTCGAGGGGCGTAATGTTTTAACTTTTAAATTTAGTGTCTACGTCTGAAGTCCATTACGGCAATACCGACACGAGAGCCTCTGAGTACTTACTCAGGTTTCACCGGAAAAACAGTGACATAAATATTTATTTTGGTACAATCAGTATTCGGTGTCAAGATTCTTTGTGGTGTAAGTTTGACAAGATAAGAACGACAGCGAATAACATTTTACGAAAAACAACGACCGTGAGCTTTGTTCACACATAGACTGAGTTGCATCACCTTATTTTTATAACCGTAACAATACCAGCCGGTGCTTTATGTATGGAGTTTGGCAGATTTTTGACATTTGTCAAAGTTAAAGCAAGATGGTGCAACTCAGCCATAGTTGAGTAATTCTACTTAAAAGAGGTAAGCATCAATAGAGGTAAGTATTGGTAGACTTATGTAGGTAAATCCTACTACTAAACATCTTTTCAAAAAACGTCTTTATTTTTAAATACTTACTAACCTATTCACAATTTGTACACACTTTAATCTTGTGCAACCAGAATAAGTTTAAAATTTTTTCCTATTATGACTTTAGGTAACTCATAAACCAAAAATTTAAAAATATTATAAACTTTACCGCTCTGCTATAACTTTGATTCAAAACTTATCGTCCGATTCTCTAACCACTAGACATAACATTAAAGTAAATGGTTCGATATCGTATCCAGAACGCCTCAAAGGCCAAAACAGTAATTCGCCCGATAGATAATCTCGTTCAAATTTTCTCCTCCACGGCGGCATTGTTCCGACACACGCAGTGGCATAGCGTGCCTTTACGGGCCCTGCAAAAATATTTGGGGGGCCCCTTCTATATTATAAAAAATGCCATTAGATCAAAGGACCCTATTCATCTAAGAAGGTCATTGCAAGATTATAAAATTTTCCTAGAGATTTTTTTTATCCACCACGAGGAAGCTCTTGGCGGTGAGATACACACCTGATGGTAAATGATGATCAGGCCAAAGGTGGAAGCGAGCTTCACCCGGAATCCTCAACTACGGAGGAACTGGATATCTTACCTCTAACTGCCGGAACACAACAATGCTGTTAACATTGTTGTTAGAGCGACAGACTTAGGTAAGATGGTGGTAGCTAGCCAGGCGGACTTAGAACAAGCCCTACCATCAACCAAACCGAACAGAAAAATCTGCCCCCACTGGGAATCGAACCCGGGACCTCTGCGTCTGAAACAGGGTGGTCGTACCACTAGACCACAGAGGCGGTTAGTAGATGCCTACTCTATCTAAGCCTAGCCGCAGAACAGACTTTTAATGAGGGCTATCGTTTTAGCGCTCACCAGTTAGCGCCACTGTAGAGTAAGGTCCTGTCACTTGCTAGTAGCGAAGACAGTGGCACCAACTGGTGAGTGCTAAAGTGGTAGGACTATCGCATTTGCACTCATCAAGATGGCGCCACTGTAGAGTAAGGTCCTGTCAATCGCCAGGGGTGCCAACTGTTAAGTATAAAAACGATAGCCCTCATTGGGTCGGGCTGTTAATCACTATGGACAAGTAAAAAAGTGCGCATACCTATTGGTATCGGCCGATTTTTCATACAAATTAGAATCGGACTAAAAGTCTACAATCTGCGAGGAGTCTAATTTCAAAAAGTCAGGCACTGGGGCCCCTGTATTCCGGGGCCCCGTATCATATGGCAGATACGGCAACGTACGGCAGCAGATACGTCCCTGGACACACGGTTCCTAATTCCCCCGCATGCACTCAGCCGGAACAAACGATTGGGTAATTGGGACGCCATGGGATATACTCGTAGGTTGCGCTTTGAACATCCCCGCTTTGGAACCTGTAAACCCGAGTTTACGGGAAAAAACGGTTTAGTAATTT
This sequence comes from Ostrinia furnacalis, assembly GCF_004193835.3. Classification (NCBI taxonomy): domain Eukaryota; kingdom Metazoa; phylum Arthropoda; class Insecta; order Lepidoptera; family Crambidae; genus Ostrinia; species Ostrinia furnacalis. The sequence continues at coordinate 190,332 of NW_021136366.1, forward strand.
CACGTTTGAGGATGCGGAGATAATTTGGCTTATCGTTGAACATCTAAGATTTACCTAATGAAACTAATATTATAAAAATAATTTTTAAGTGTCTTGTGGATATGTGTGAGGGAGAAATAACACGTCGAGATTATTTCTTCAAAAGGTCTATTATTTCAGATGGACATAAACTAGGTAGTACATTACTCTACTATTTATTACATATTTGTGCAGATTTAAAAGCTTGACTCTACATGTAATGATGAAAATATATTGGTGGGATTTATTTTCTATTTGCGACTTTATTCACGTATCAAATTCAAATAAAATATTTGTCCAATTTATAATGGTACCATCTAAGTGTAGAGGTTCTTTTCCTTAAAACATTTTTTGCCCTATCTGTCGATCTGGCTCACGTCAGGACGCCAGGGGAGTGAAAAAGACAGATTGATCCAAAATATCAAGATAATTTTGCAGTGAAGCGCCTCAGGCACGTACGCTATCCCAAAACGAAATAGTCGTCAAAATAATGTCGTTATTTCGTTCGCTCTCACGTCGATTAGTGTGGTCACCGCTTTACTATTTATAGCGCCTGAATATTAAGCAAATATAGATTTTTTTCATTAATGTTTACTTAAGAGAGTCATTTCCTAGCTCTAGTAACCTAACTCTTAAACCGACCTGAATTTACGTGCTTTGTTTGAATGTGTATTTCTTGCAGATCAGGTTTAGTGCAGAAGCAGAAGCCTATCTTGCTACGCAGGACAGATCAGTTGGGTTGGGGAAGACGATTGTTTTTTTTTTATGCAGACAATACTGAATACTTTATTACAGGTAGGTATTTGACCGAAATCACACCTCATATTGAGATACAAACTAGAATGATAATAGCTCAGTAAATAATGCCTATTCGTTCAAATATTCCCATATCTTTCGCTTAGTCAGCTGCCTTTTACGGCATATTTGGAAAGATTGGTAGGACCACTGTTTCTCTCTTTCTACTCTAAAAGTTGTTTAGTTAAAGCCGTTAAACGTTTGACTGTCTTCGTCCCAGTCCCGTCGGCGCCAAGTGTATCGATTCAGTGTAAACTGGACTGATTGGGAGCGACGGCACGACTGCACCGGGTAATGAAGCTAGCCTTGCGCTAAGAAAAACAGAATTTTTAGCCCTGTCTTTGTAAATAACTGTTTAGTCCGCGGCTTTGCTTGAAAACATTTCGGTCTCACACAGAAAGATAATACATACTTACTTAGCCTGATGTAACTTTCTGCTCGAGAAATAATTCTTTAAAATAGATTCAGAAATCCGGCGCTAAGTGTACTTATCGATTTCAGTGTAAAGTGGGCTGATAGGGAGAGGCATCATGACTATACCAGCTAAAGCAGCCAGTCTTATTTGTATTGTGTACTGAGCTAAAAAAGTAAAGGTCATTTTTAGCCCTGTCTTTGTAAATATCTAACCTGTACCTACCCGTGGCTTCGCCCGCTAATATTCAGCTTGTTTCGGAATGATATAAACAACACGTAAAACCTAGCTTTCTACAGGATAAATAATTCTCAAATGATAGTTTACTGGCGCCAAGTGTATCGATTTAAGTGTAAAGTGAACTGATTGGGAGGGACGTTGCGACTGCACCGGCTAATTGCCTTATTTGTATCGGTTAACTGCGCCGACAAAATTAAACGTCACTTTGTGCCTTTTGTAATCACAATTTGTCTTTGTAGATAACTGGCTTTTAGAACGACCACACACGATGGTTCGTCACAAAAAGTTATAAAGTTAAAGTCAAGCCGTGAATGCATGTAACTCTTATAAAAATGTCGCGTTAAGACCCCTATTTCTCTATTTTAATTGAAATGGAATGCGAAACTTTAAAATCTTATAAGTTCTACCTACTCATGTCTCTCAGGTTTAAAAGTGATTGACGTAGCGACGAGTCTGATAATAAAATTTAGGTAATTAAAAAAGTATTTGTCTGTCGTTTTACACAAAATTTAATTAAATGATAGAGTTAAGGTTTAATAGCGATGAAGTTCGTCTAACCCACACTCGCAGTAGGTGAAACTCAAAGAACTAAGTTTCGAGCTGTCAGCACAGAACTTAGCGGATTGTTAGTTAGTATCTAGAGTTAGTTAGCCTACGTCAACACCGACCGAGACGATGTCGGTAGCAGGGTTGTAGTTATAAAATACTAGCTGACCCGGCGAACTTTGTTCCGCCTTAATGGCAATAAATAACGGGATAAAAAGTATCCTATGTCCTTCTCCTGGCTCTAAACTACCTCCCGGACAATTTTCAGCTAAATCGGTTCAGCCGTTCTTGAGTTATAAGTGGAGTAACTAACACGACTTTCTTTTATANTTGCATAACCTTATTTTTATAACCGTAACAATACCAGCCGGTGCTTTATGTATGGAGTTTGGCAGATTTTTGACATTTGTCAAAGTTAAAGCAAGATGGTGCAACTCAGCCATAGTTGAGTAATTCTACTTAAAAGAGGTAAGCATCAATAGAGGTATTGGTAGACTTATGTAGGTAAATCCTACTACTAAACATCTTTTCAAAAAACGTCTTTATTTTTAAATACTTACTAACCTATTCACAATTTGTACACACTTTAATCTTGTGCAACCAGAATAAGTTTAAAAATTTTTCCTATTATGACTTTAGGTAACTCATAAACCAAAAATTTTACGATATTATAAACTTTACCGCTCTGCTATAACTTTGATTCAAAACTTATCGTCCGATTCTCTAACCACTAGACATAACATTAAAGTAACCGTTCGTAAATGGTTTGATATCGTATCCAGAACGCCTCAAAGGCCAAAACACTAATTCGCCCGATAGATAATCTCGTTCAAATTTTCTCCTCCACGGCGGCATTGTTCAGACATACGCAGTGGCATAGCGTGCCTTTACGGGCCCTGCAAAAATATTTGTTGGGGGCCCCTTCTATATTGTAAAAAATGCTATTAGATCAAAGGACCCTATTCATCTAAGAAGGTCATTGCAAGATTATAAAATTTTCATAGAGATTTTTTTTATCCACAACGAGGAAGCTCTTGGCGGTGATCAGGCCGAAGGTGGAAGCGAGCTTCACCCGGAATCCTCAACTACGGAGGAACTGGCTATCTTACCTTTAACTGCTGGAACACAACAAAGACAACAATGCTGTTAACATTGTTGTTATGGCGACAGACTCAGGTAAGATGGTGGTAGCTAGCCAGGCGGACTTAGAACAAGCCCTACCACCAACTAAACCGAACAGAAAAATCTGCCCTCACTGGGAATCGAACCCGGGACCTCTGCGTCTGAAACAGGTTGGTCGTACCACTAGACCACAGAGGCGGTTAGTAGATGCCTACTCTATCTAAGCCTAGCCGCAGAACAGACTTTTAATGAGGGCTATCGTTTTAGCGCTCACCAGTTTGCGCCACTGTAAAGGTCCTGTCACTTGCTAGTAGCGAAGACAGTGGCACCAACTGGTGAGTGCTAAAGTGGTAAGAGGACTATCGCATTTGCACTCATCAAGTTGGCGCCACTGTAGAGTAAGGTCCTGTCAATCGCCAGGGGTGCCAACTGTTAAGTATAAAAACGATAGCCCTCATTGGGTCGGGCTGTTAATCACTATGGACATGTAAAAAGTGCGCACATTGGTATCGGCCGATTTTTCATACAAATTAGAATCGGACTAAAAGTCTATAATCTGCGAGAAGTCTAATTTCAAAAAGTCTGGCACTGGGGCCCCTGTATTCCGGGGCCCCGTATCATTGATACGGCGTTAGCTACGTCCCTTGGCACACGGCTCCTAATTCCCCCGCATGCACTCAGCCGGAACAAACGATTGGGTAATTGGGACGCCATGGGATATACTCGTAGGTTGCGCTTTGAACATCCCCGCTTTGGAACCTGTAAACCCGAGTTTACGGGAAAAAACGGTTTAGTAACGCGTTCGTGGATGCGGACGTGGAGATAATTTGGCTTTTCTTTGAACAGCTAAGATTAATTACTACCTAGTGAAACTAATATTATAAAAAGAATTTTTAAGTGTCTTGTGGATATGTGTGAGGGAGATTAATAACACGTGGAGATTATTTCATCAAAAGGACTATTTTTTCAGATGGACATAAACTAGGTACATTACTGTACTATTTATTACATATTTGAGCAGAGTTAAATGCTAGACTCTACATGTAATGATGAAAATGTTTTGGTGGGATTTATTTTCTATTTGCGACTTTATTCACGTATCAAATTCAAATAAAATATTTGTCAAATTTATAATGGTACCATCTAAGTGTAGAGGTTCTTTTCCTTTAAACATTTTTTGCCCTATCTGTCGATCTGGCTCACGTCAGGACGCCAGGGGAGTGAAAAAGACAGATTGATCCAAAATATCAAGATAATTTTGCAGTGAAGCGCCTCACGCTATCCCAAAACGAAAATGTCGTCAAAATAATGTCGTTAATTCGCTCTCACGTCGATTAGTGCGGTCACCGCTTTACTATTTATAGCGCCTGAATATTAAGCAAATATAGATTTTTTTCATTAATGTTTACTTAAGAGAGTCATTTCCTAGCTCTAGTATCTTTACTCTTAAATCGACCTGAATTTACGTGCTTTGTTTGTTTGAATGTGTTTTACTTGCAGGTCAGGTTTAGTGCAGAAGCAGAAGCTTATCTTGCTACATAGGCCAGACCAGTTGGGGAGAATGGTGTATTATTTTTTTAATGCAAGCAACACTCAATACTTTATTACAGGTAGGTATTTGACCGCAATCACACCTCATGTTGAGATGCAGACTAGAATGATATGGCTCAGTAAATAATGCCTTCGTTCGAATGTTCCAATATCTTTCGCTTAGTCATGCCTTTTACGGCGTCCACGAAAAGAGTGGCAGGACCACTCTCTCTCTTTCTACTCTGAAAGTTGTTTAGTTAAAGCCGTTAAACGTTTGACTGTCTTCGTCCCAGTCCCGTCGGCGCCAAGTGTATCGATTCAGTGTAAACTGGACTGATTGGGAGCGACGGCACGACTGCACCGGGTAATGAAGCCAGCCTTGCGCTAAGAAAAACAGCATTTTCTGTAATTTTACCCTGTCTTTGTAAATAACTGTTAACCCGCGGCTTTGCACGGGAACATTTCGGTCTCACATAGAAAGATATACGTAGCCAATTGTAACTTTCTTTTCGTGAAATAATTCTTAAAATCGATTCAGAAATGATTTGAGTTCAAAGTGGGCTGATTGGGAGGAGGAGGAGAGGCATCATGACTGTACTGGCTAAAACCAGTCTTATTTGTATTGTGTACTGAAGTAAAAAAATTATCTTCACTTTTAACCCTGTCTTTGTAAATATCTAACTTGTACCCGCGGCTTCGTCCGCTAATATTCAGCTTATCTCAGAATGATACTCAACACGCCACACACGTAAAACCTAGCATTCTACTGGATAAAGAATTTTCAAATTAATGATAGTTTACTGGCGCCAAGTGTATCGATTTAAGTGTAAAGTCAACTGATTGGGAGGGACGTTGCGACTGCACCGGCTAATTGCCTTATTTGTATCGGTGAACTGCGCTGAAAAATTAAACGTCACTTGCTTTGCCTTTTTAATCACAATTTGCCCCGTCTTTGTAGATAACTGGCTTTTAGAACGACCCCACACACGATGGTTCATCATAAAAAGTTATAAAGTTAAAGTCAAGCCGTGAGTGCATGTAACTCATATAAAAATGTCGCGTTATGACCCGTATTTCTCTACTTTATACTTAATTGAAATGGAACGCAAAAATTTAAAACCTTAAAAGTTATACCTATTTACGTCTCTCAGGTTTAAAACTGATTGACGTAGCGACGAGTCTGATAATAAAATTTAGGTAATTAAAAAAGTATTTGTCTGTCGTTTTACACAAAATTTAATTAAATGATAGAGTTAAGGTTTAATAGCGATGAAGTTCCTCTAACCCACACTCGCAGTAGGTGAAACTCAAAGAACTAAGTTTCGAGCTGTCATCACAGAACTTAGCGGATTGTTAGAATTAGTATCTAGAGTTAGTTAGCCTACGTCGGTAGCAGGGTTGTAGGTAGTTATAAAATACTTAATGATTGTTTTCCAATAAACAGCCATCTTGGCTGAAGAAAAAGAAACTAAATTTTCTTAGATTGGTAATTATGAAAACCGATATAAATCTAATGGTTGATAGATCTTTTAGAGGATGATGCTTCTAAAAAGTTTATTAGGAATAAAAGCTTGTAAAACGTGTGATGTAACATAGATATCACGTTAGATTAACCCCGCGTGTAAAAAAAATCATTTAAAAATCCTATGAGAACGTTTTCGACTTCTACGCGGACGAAGTCCCTGGCAAAAGCAAAAGAAAGTTACTAATAAAACTTACACGCGCTTTTAACATTAATTATTTTTATACACTGTTTAACGTGTATTACAACTTTGGTTATTGTTTACCAAATAAACAGTTAAATAAAAAATGAAGGGTTATCATAACTTGTGAGGTGTCGGGACCCTTGTTCATTGTAACACTCAACCTGCCAGGCTGCCTCCGTAGTCACAAGCAATTTAATGTATTGTTTCGTAGCAAGCATCCGCATAAAAATATGCTAGACTGCCTCATAAAGGATCTCAAACAGAATAAAACTCACTCATCTGAAACGTATACCGTGCCCATAGAAACTGACAGTTTTGTCATATTTATAAAGAGAGACTAAACCCTCTCGTACCCCTATTAACATTAATTATTTCAGTACAGATAGACAGTTTGATATTTGGGGACCTAACTAAAAACACTTTAAACCCTTGTAAAAAAATGTGGCCGTTTGTTACTGTAAGAAATAGTTTATACAACAAAGTAATCCAACCTGTGCATATAATTTTTAGTGTCCGACCGAATATGGATTTTCAGCCGAAAACGAAAACGAAGCTTCGGCTGCAGTCTCATTTTCGGCCGAAAACGAAAACGAAAACGAAAATGACCTTCAACTCTCAAATTTCAATCTGAAATTATGTAAAAACTTTGAAAACCGTTAATGTTTTGACCAAAAACATAATGACGTTTTACAGTTGATTTTGATAAGGATTGACTAAAGAAAACCGGCATTAAGACACAAATAAATTAATGATTTTTTATTATTTATTACTAATGCAAACTGAAGTTTAACAATGCGGATTTAATTTTTTATAGGCAATGTCTTTTAAATGATGCCCGTTTTACTATAGGCACTCTCACAGCCGGACCCTTACATTCGCAACTATGCGAGAGCAAATCGCGTTAATAATTTTCCTGCAACTTCACGGCGGATATTTTCTTACAGAACCTGAATTATTTAAGGATTGTTTGCTGTAAACTTTTGACTTGAGATATCTCCACAAGAAAAAGTCGCATGGTGTGAGATCTGGTGACCGAGGCGGCTAGGGTATATCCCAGTACTTGCTGATCATTTATTTGAAAAAAAAAAATAGTCCTCAGTGTCTCCATCGAGGTACTCTCCGTGTGTGGTGAGACACCTTTTTGCTGAAATAGAGTTACGTAGTTGACCGGGATGCAGTTGCAGTTGTGGTATCAGACATTCATTGATCATTCGACAATACATTTCAAATACTCTAATAATGCTCAACTGCGAACGCTCTGCGTAGGCTCCCGACCACTCATGACGTATTTCAAATCCGCATTAGACTCTATTTTGAAACAATTAAACTTAATGAAAACTCTTTGGTTTTATTTGTATTCAATTTTGAACTTGGAAAATTCTCGCTGGACACCCTTTACAACGTAACCTCACTTCACAACTTCAAAAGAGTGTGACAATACCGCGTCCGTTCAAGTCTGATTGGAACCATGAGTGCACCAGATTCACTCCCGAAGATATCGGAACGATAAACGTCACCATCTTATTCACGTATTTCTGATATTCGGTTTGGCCGAAGCTTCGGCTGGTTTTTGGCCGAAAACGAAAATATGGCCGAATGTCTATTTTTTGGCCGAAAATGGCCGAAAACGAAAACGAAAACGAATATTCGGTCGGTCACTAATAATTTTACACCTTAGGCCCAAAAATGATGATAGCGAAACGACTGTGCCACATATTTTGACTAAGTCGTAGAGTTTGTTTAGTTAGGGCTTGTAGTTAGAAGCTTATTTCTACATGAGATCTGACTAACTTTTTCTATAGATATATAAAGAATGTGGTTTCTTCTTGACAACATTTTACATGAAAATATGATTGGTGGGATCCACATATTACACAAACTAAAGGAAGATGTAAAAAGGGGGCGGGACCGGTTTCGCAGCAATATTCCCAAAACAGATCACATTGCTGCAGAAGTCATTGCTTGCGTAGTACCTACTAAAGATTATTCGAACGTTGAGCGAGTACTCATACCGCATTGGATAATGAGCACATATTTTGATTACTTTGTTTGTGTCAATTTTTAATGCGACACTGAGTTTCGAATCGCATTAGTTGGCATCTCTCTATATCTCTATGGTGGGATCATTCATTATTCCATTTAATTTGTTTCAAAAATTGCCGGTGTCTATTGGCACGGAGTATGCTCAACGCTGTCAAAAGAACAAAACCCGTCAACGTAACCCCGGAAACGGGAAATAAAACACAATATTTATCATGAATATCACTTGTGGCACTTAACCTGCGCGTGGAAATTGAATTTCATCGTGTTTTACGATAATTTCCCATCTGAAGTATACCAATTAGCTTAAGTGCTTTCCGTATTCATATTTATTTGCTGTCGTTGTAAAATTAAATCCCATAAAACCGCTATTTACCTACCTGAACATGTTCTAAAAGTAAATTAATATTTTATTATTATGTAGGGGAGACCGAGAAGAGTTGTAACAGAGGAGAGTTGAGACATTGACGATTTTTTGGAACTTATTAACTTTCCGCCCGCGGCTTCGCCTGCGTGGAATTTTTTCTGTCACAGGAAAACTTTATCGTGTGCGTCCCTGTTTCAAAAACCGGGATATAAACTATCCTATGGCCTTTCCCGGGACTCAAACTACCTCTATGCCAAATTTCATCAAAATCGGTTCAGTGGTTTAGGCGTGAAAGCAACACAGACAGACAGAGTCACTTTCGCATTTACATATAATTGAACTAAAAAGCGCACACTGTTACGAGCTCGCTAGTCTATACTTATAATAAATCTGTAGAGAGGTCAATTCTGTACATGAAATATATTTCCAAAATAACTATCAGCAAGGAATTCCCGAAATTCCCACGGGAATGGGAATTAGCGGGAAAATCCTTTTGTATGAAAAATCTAAACCGCTTAAGTTAGCGCTTGGAATTTGGTATGTAGGTACCTTAGTAAACTTAAAGCTTAGTTACAACAAGGAATTCCCGAAATTCCCACGGGAACGGGAACTAGCGGGAAAATCCTTTTGTATGAAAAATCTAAACCGCTTAAGTTAGACACTTGGAATTCGGTATGTAGGTACCTTAGTAAACTTAAAGCTTAGTTACAACAAGGAATTCCCAAGGGAACGGGAATTCTCGGGAAAATCCTTTTGTATGAAAAAAAATCTAAACCGCTTAAGATAGCTGAAGGGGGTAAAACGGGATCCACGCGTACGAAGTCGCGGGCGGCCGCTAGTAGTTAATAAGTTCCAAAAAATGTTTAATGTCTCAACTCTCCTCGGTCTCCCAAAATAAAATTATTAATGTTACACTTATGTTTCTTTGGAACTAAAATACTAATAACATCCATAGGTCCCCACATTTAGAACTACTTAGTAGTTGTTTATACATATAAGTACCTTAACCATTCCATTAGTAGCGTAAGTTGTAACGACTGAAGTGACTGATCCACTGATTTTGATCCAAAAAACATGCTTATAATAATAAAAAAATGATGATTGTTTATGAAGTAAGTAGCCTTATTTACTTTACTTAAACGTGTTTATCGCAAGATTTGTTTACACGCTATAATATTCCTCCTTACAAAATAAAGAAATAAACATGTCTATCTCAAGAGAAAGTGTTGATAACTTTACTTTCATTTAGACACTTGGTACGAAATTGTTTACTACCTTATCCATACGAATGTTCAAACACGAGAACTGGGCCACGAGCATCAAAAGGATAAAATAAAATAGATTTCATGTCGAATGAAATCACAATTTGCCACGTCCTAATCGCCTTTATCACCGCGCAATAAGGGATATGGTTCCCGTATTATTTCACGAGTTCTCTCGGGATTTGCTTGCGAATTTGCTCGTATTACAGCGACACATTATGTAATAATGTAACTGATTTTTTATATTAATATGCGCTAGTCTGTTGCTGAGCTAGTCAATTTTTTAATCTAAGTTTCAAACAAACAAAATAGTATAGTGCTGTCTGCCAAATTATACTGCCATAACCTTCACCTAATTTATGAACAAATTCCTGTGAAATTCAACAGTTTTAAAATTAAATGGGAACACTCTTGTTATACCCATAAACAAACAATTTCTTATTCAACGCATTAATAATCATTAAACTTATTGGAGTCACAAAGAAAGGATGTAAAAGACACATAAAAATTCTCGCAAAGAAAAAGAAAAATAGAGTTATGTAAAGACCACTGTAATAAGTAGTGCTACATCGCACTACTCAACCTGTAATAACACGACCTCGATTCCCGATACATCGAAGCAAATAAAACAGTGAGGTCCTTAATTAAGATACTCAACGCTGTGCCCTCGTAATTGGCGATGCTCTCTTGTCCCGTTTAAACAAATTCCCGCCACTCGAGCTTACGTGCCTCCGGGAGAGCATGCTTTTGTCTTAGCGTAGATAGGAAATACGCGACTCAGCACTATCGATTTGTTGACAACAATGATGAGTAAGTAGGCTTTTGTGGGGTTAATTCTGTTCTGCAGTAGGTATAATAAGAATGATGTTACGTTATTTTAAAAAAGTACTTATAGCCAGCTTTATGAACGACTGAAAATCCCCAGGGCGCAAAAAGTATTTCATATTTGATTCTGTCTACACGCAATTGTAATAAATACTAGGAAGTGAAACACAGTTTAATTCGATCATATTGTGCGAATTATGCTAAAAATTTATCCACCAAAAAAGCTTTTCAGCAAAGCATTTTTCATCAAAAGGAGTTAAATATTCACACATCCAATATTTGCATTACGATTATTATGTTTCAAAAACGTCCCGATTTCGCGTGCTGTAAAATTGGATTTGTCCTCTTTCCATTTCGTGTGAGCCACCAAATGGGGTAAATCTGGGGTAAATCTCCCACCTCCCGTCTAATGGGTCTCCACATTGATTGCCGCACTCTTCACCCCATTATCGCCGATGATAGATGGAACTCAGGATTTATAACTGACGCCGGTCTGTTGTGAACGCTGTCATTATTCGAATGGGGGTTAATTTCGAATCGATAGAATCATTTCGCGCGATAAAAAGGGATTGCGCACATTTTCACGGATTGCGTTGTTAACCCTTCTAAGTCAATAAGTTATTGAATACATTTTATGACTTATTCGGAATATGGCACCGATAAGCAAAGGATTTATAACCGGATTTTTAGCCGCTTAAACTAACTTGCGATTGTTGCTTCTTTATTACCCGACTGCGCGACGAAAAAGAGTGGTAATGTGTTTATTTTGTTATTAACCCGGCGTCAATGACGCTGGGTCATATTGACCCGAGGCATTTTCAAACGTTCATAATTTTTTTTTGCGTCCATTTTGTGGTTCGACCGTTCGTATAGCTGGAGATACAACCTCCCTAAGTCCATTCCGTTAGTTAACTCAGTGTGACTCCGCTTGCGTAGCAAGATACACAGGCTTCAAATTAAAACGGGTCATTATGACCCGGCGTCATCGGTGGCGCGGTGATTATGTGGCTTACATTTATTCGCTTATTTTGTGATTAGTGCTAGCTTATGTTGTCTTTTTAAAGTTTTAGTCAAAATGTCTTTGTTAAATGACCCAGCAAGAATGAAGCGCTGCTAGAAGAGTCGGATTCCGAGATTGAAGAATTTCAGGCTGTAATAGCCAGAACTTAGAAATGGCAACGAATGTGAAAAAGACGCAAGTTATGTGGACTCAGTCTTCGGATAATCTCAACCTTGCATTAGTACGACGCCGGCAAGTGCGTCATGCCACATTTACATGCCCAGACCATTCGAATACATACTGCACCAGTTGCAGCAGTTCCATGGCTCTGAATGATGAAGTAGAAGACTGATCTCATTGTATCTGCATATAAGAAGTTGATTTTATCTCTTTTTCACTATATAACATTGTTGATTCATATAAATACTAAAATTCTTTACCAAAAACAAAAAACATAGACTCGTTGTGTTTTTATACATGTTTTTTTCATGTTTTGTTTAAAAATTAATAAAAAATTGATTTATATTATGTATTAGTTTTATTTTTGTTTAATTAGCTCAGTAAAGAACCCTATAAACATAGACAGTAATTAAAATTAAGATTACTTGTACCATTTCCTGAAAAATGATCGATGAAGTATGGGTCAATATGACCCGGGGTCATCGTCTTTGCAATTATTTTCACGTCATTGGCGCCGGGTTAAGTTGTTAAAAAGCGGCGTGAAATTCCTTTTGAATATCTGTTTTTTTTTTTAATCCGGTGAAACACGAATTTGTGTTCGAAAGAGATAAATTACCCGAAATCCAACTAGGGGTATACCTACCATCGTCAAGAAAATTGAATAGGGAAAATTCTACCTAAACACATCAAACAGTCCTCCACCGCATATGTTTGTCTATTCGCGATAAACTCAAAAACTACTAAAGGAATTTTCATGAAGTTTTTTTTATAGCTACGCTATGCCTCTTGCCAGTGTCGAGATAAAATTTCATGAAGTTTTCACCAATACATAGTGATTTATGAGAAAAAAACTGAAGATTGATTCAAGAACGGAAACTTTAAAGGACTGTCTGCTGAAACTATTTATTCACCACAGAGCATTGTTTTGAATTGCACAAAGGAGTCTCGTTTATTTGCCGCTAGACAGAACCATCTCAAGTTCCATAGAGGTGAAGAATGTGGGCGTATTAAAAATATTATCCTGAAGTATTGTTTAAGGCCGATTTACCGATACCGATATAGACATTTTCCCCATTCATCTTTAAAAAAAAAGTCTTGTGTTACGAAATGTGCTTCGTGGTATCGTAGATACCTATATTCGAGATACAAGGTTTTTTTTTAAATTATAAATAACTTGAAAAAATCGATCTGCCTAAGGCGGGAATTGAACCCACGATGTTTTTCTTAAATTTTGAGTCGTGGAATTGCAAACGTGAGAAAAATCAAGAGACGAGCAAGAGAAGAAAAACAAAAGAACATCGATATTAGTCGTCGAGAAAAGAACGTAGTTTTCTTGGTGGCCAGTGTCGCGCGGCCAAGGAGGCAGCCGAGTGTGTCGCCATTCACTCAAATAACAAAATAGGCACTTAAAAATAACACAGATTAAGCACTCTACAGACATCCTTACCAACCGAATAGGAATGTTCTCCTGTTAATGAAGTGCCGCTGACAATCCTTCATAATTCACCCTTTCATTCCCGCAGGACGGATCCGGAGTTTCAGGAGGATAATTTAATAGCACTTTTAAATGTGGTCAATGATAAATCGCGCTCTCTCGCTCGCTGATGAAATTATTCATCAAAGTTATACTTGAACTGGTATAACGTTAATCGGAGCAACGACCTTTAACGTATAAGTTTAATTAAGTTTTTAGTAAAAAAAATAAACATTTTTTTCAGATACTTGTGTAAGTTAAATAGAGTTTTATTTTGCCTAACGGTATTATTGTTTATGTTTATAGAGCATTAATACAGTAAACTTGAGTAAGTGAAAAATCTAGTCTGTAAACAATAAAACTTTCGTTTTTCATGAATGCCAAACATCTACTTGAAATTCACAAAAGGTTGCTTTTGATAGATTTTCGATAGCATCTTAGTTCGAAAAAAGTTGGCAAATAAAATCAAGTGAATGAGTGAGTGTTTTATTGCTATATAATTAATTGCTTATCTCTAATTAATTTCACAGTCGTCGTCGTCGTTTCAGCCAAATTACGCCCACTGCTGGACAAAGGCCTCCCCCAAGGTTTTTCACAATGAACCATCCTGCGCTCCCCGCATCCAGGCTCTTTCCGCGACCTTTACCAGATCGTCGGTCCACCTAGTAGGAGGCCTGCCCACGCTACGTCTTCCAGCCCGCGTGGTCGCCACTCGAGAACTTTCCTGCCCCAACGGCCATCGTCTCTACGAGCTATGTGCCCCGCCCACTGCCACTGCCACTTGAATTCACAATACACACAAAATTATTAATAGGTAGTTTCTAAAAGTAAATTATTGAAAACGTGGTAGGTTGAGGTGTCATGGTATATCTGATATTTTTTTCACCGAGTCATCTTTATGTAAAAGCAGTTAGAAAAGTAACATGATTGCAAAGTTGCTATGTTTGTTAAAATAATCGACACCTAGTATTTACATATCAAAACATAATTAAATTGAGTTACATCGGTGAAAAATTTATGATTCACGTGGAAAATTTAAAAATAATAAAAAAATATAACTATTTCCTGCAAATAAGCTTTTAAGCTCTTTTGTTTTTTTTTTAACAATAACAAGTAGTTTCAGGATTTCTTTAGTGTAATAAAGCCTCCAAATTTTTTTACCCCCACAATTTGTGTATTTTATATAGCTATATGCTTCATCATTCTTCATACTTTTTATCATTTTAAACTCTCAACAATAAAAAACTGATTGATCAAAATTCGATAATACAGCCACAACGGTCGACCGCGCAACGCAAACCGATCTAGCGGGAATTCAAATGGGGCTATTTGCATAACAACCCCGCCATGATATTGGTTGCAGCGGCTGTGTGTCACAACGTAACGATATTGTGACGTAAAATAACAGAGCGGTATAATAGAGCTAAATTCGAACAGGTGTTAGCCAAAATTGTGATCGAAAGGTAATATTATAATATGAGTAACTGAAAACTTTTCAAGGCGATAGTGAATAGGCACTTTTAGGGTAGATATGAACCATCCTAGATTGCATCTCACTTAACACCAGGTGCGATTGCGGTCAATTGCCTTGTTATGCATTAAAAAAAGCTTCATTATTTATTTTTTGACAAATTGACTAGACCAATGGTGCCTACTCGTTTTTCTTTTTAAATAAGGGAAATAACTCATGAAAAAAATATGTCTGCTATTTGAGTTTGATACCGAAAATCCACAGCCTCCGAATAAAATGCACTTCATTTATCACTAAAATATAAAAATACTTAATTTTTCATATCGCTATCATTTATATAATAGGTCTTCCTATACAAAAATTGTATCTAGGTCCCGTACCCGTCTCCTAGGTCCCATCTATCAAAATTTTCTAAAATTGCTTCTGTTCTGCTGATTATTTGATCAAAAGCAGTAAAAGCAGTAGTAAAACGCAAAATGAAAGAAACGGTGTAAGCGTCATCCTCGCAGATAAAGCGAAAAGTGTTCAGTCTCTTGTAATTCAATTTCATACCAAGAAACTGATACTGTGGAAAAATCCATTAGATGTTAAACTATTCTACAGAGCTGGATTCGTTTTTCACAATTTCATCGCAGAAAACTGTTGGAAACTAGACTTTCTGTCGCGGAATTAAAAGTTAATGCAAATTCAATAACCTGTAGTAAAGAAAAGAAAATGAAAATTATTTCAGAAAGTAAGAAACCCTAGAAAAATTGTACTAAGAAGAACATTGAAGTCGAAATTCTTACCCGGTTACGTTACGTTCGATATTTCAGGAAACTTACCTGAAAAAAAAAGATATATAGTTAGTTACATTAAGCACAGAAAAAGTAACACTGAAAGCTTGAATTAGAATGTGTGTACCTATATTTACGAGTAAGTATTACATAGTTTCTACTCACATTGTCATCAATTGAGATTTCTTAGATAAATTGGAATAATCGTAACAAAAACATGTCTATTTTTGAAACCTACCACCTGATTCCTCTTAAAACAAATTACTGTAAAATGAATGCGTCATCACAACCGATCATCGCCATGGCTGCTCCAATTGAACAAATCCATTGAACTGAGATAATTATTTCTGGCGTATTGAGTGCCGATCTGTAATTGAGACCATCGAGATGGCTTCAAAAATTCAATATCACCCGAAACTCGATAATGATTCTACTGATTCTTTTGTAAGAAGCGAAATCTGATTAAAATGAAGCAGATTGAGTTGCTTCTTTTAATTTGAAGATCTTTTGAAAAGGTTTTATGTCTTCTAAATATCAATGAAATGGAATGTATAATTATTTATTTTTACATTGAAAATGAAATTTTGTACTTCAGTCCTATTCTGTGAATCGAGTCTTATTCTTAAGTATTATTCATTTTAACCACTGTACCTTTACTTTGAGTATATATACAGTCAACAGCATATAAGACTAAAAATAGTATACATTTTTGGACTTTAGAGTATCGTATACGAGTAGATGCTTACATGAAAAAGTCAGTCAGTCGCCATCAGTTTGTGGCGTCAGTTATTTCATTAAATATCAATTCTATGTGACTCTTAATACAATCGAAAGCCACCGTTAAAACCGCTTAAACGAAGCAAACGCCACGTTTATTTCAAACTTCACATTAGACTTCATGAAAGCCAAGCGGCTATGCATTTGAATAGGGTTGCTATCGAGTATATCCGGATAACGTGAATTTCATTTTATAAATACGCTTTCCGAGATTTTTCAATTCCGTTCATATTTTTGTTTTCAATGCATTTAGGAAAATCTTTACATGGCATGTAACTTTTGTTACTTTTAAGACTTTAATAGTGATCCTAAAAGGAGATATTGAAGAAGCGTGAAATTGGAAAAAGCATTGCTAGCTAGACATAACATAGCAATACTTAGTTGAAGTAATTTTATTATTAACCTTGAGAGAATGGTGTCACAAAAAATATTATTTTTGAACTCGTAAAGATTAGGATTATTTTTTAAATCACAATGATAACCACCGCGCCGCTCGACCGTATTTAGATTAGTACGAGGGGTTAACGGCACTGTTAGTAAATTATGCAATACAAATTATAAATATTCTTTAAAAAAATACTTTCCATAATTTGGTTAACAAATTGAGCCTGTGAAGCGACAACCCTATCCTTGCTAAATGCCAGTCGATTCTCATTCCAACAGCCGTTCGGAGACTGGGGATTTGAAGATCGGCCTTAGCAATATCGTTTGGCTAATTAGTATAAAACACCGGCACGTTTGTTCGACAAGTTAATTACTCGAACTGTGTTACTGTTACCATTATGGTAATTGTCAAGTACAGAAAGCATATCGAGATGTACCTAGATGTCAAAGATATTTATTTTTAAATTAAAAGTAGGTATAGTCTAATGGGACACAATGCATAGCATAAATTCATAGTTTAAAACTTCCCAGTAGGACCATCATTAATGACTGGACCTCTCTTCGGGACTAATGCAGAATGTGCACTTCGCAAAATCTTCACTTTTCCATACTAATTTAAAGCCATATAATACTTACATTTGGCATAAAAAAAGTACGCATTTTGCCTAGTGCTCACTTTGCGAAGTGCAAATTCTGCGCCAAACCCCTCTCTCGAAAATTAAGTGCTTATAATGTTACTACCGTAGTTTCAGGCAGAGACGTTACCATAGTATAATTATACAAGTACAAAACTCGTAAACAAGCCATACCTAGTAGCCGCGTGTGGGTTTATTGTTCGTAGCAGGAATGTATACGCTTAGCCCGGACCAAGGTGAAACGTTTTGCTCGTGATTCATCTATTGAGTATGTATTGGGAATTATTGTTATACATTCTGGGATTTTATCACAATTTTTAATTAAAACAAAAATATACAACTTATGTACATTCCAACGGGACTAACGCCCGTGTTCACAAACGATGCTTGTAAGTGAAGCAGCAAATCTTAAGCACAGCGTTGAAAAGAGCTCTGTGATTGGTTCGTGTGTCAGCTTGTGCGTCCACGCGCACTGTGAGATCTCATAATAATGTTTGTGAATACGGGCGTGTTTCTGCATCGTGATGTTTTTTAGACCCGCTAACTACAACCCCATCTAGCTAACTGCGCACCTCGTTGGAATACGACTCTCCCTCACATCTCTCCGCGTTCGTCTGTCCGTACCAGACCGTCCATGTGACGTCACGGCTGCCAGATGCGCAGTTAACTCGACAAGTGTGCCTACCATGAGTTTACGTTAGGTGAGCTCGCTAGCGAATACGTCAAAAAATTCTATGAAGATTTTATTTCTTGAAAGTAGCCGCTAGGGGCGCTGCACAATATGTCATACATTTAAATGTCATTTTTTTACGCAGTCGCTAGCGAGCACACCTAACGTAAACTCATGGTAGGCACACTGGTTGTAATAAAATAAGGAATCTTACTTTGTAGGTTAGCTGAAGGAAGTCGCTTATATAGTGCCATTAAATTAAGTACATATAGTGGTTTGAAGGCTAACTACAAATGGGGACAAAATGCTAAAGGGTTATGACGCGTAAATACTCTGGCGACACATTAGAAACAATGCCGAACCTTTGTTCACCTTAAGTCAGCCAAACCGACGTTATTAGGGGAACCTGTTGAACCTTGGACAGAGTTGTACCTAAAACAATTGTATATATTTTTTAAATTATGCGGTTTTATGAAAATTTGTCTAGGATATTACATACGTTATTTGTCAACATTAACGTGAAGTTAGCTAAGATTCGCCGACGCCGTGCAAGTACAAGAAAAAATGGTAATTTAATATTTTACACTGACGCAGTGAGCTTTTGGAGGTTTACTTCATATCAATTTATGAAAAATGTTGCATGTTTGACAAAACGGTTATAGTTAGAACATAATCTTTATATATCTAGCTACTGGACGATATGAGTTTCAGATCCTAAGCTCAAATGGAAGTGGGTTTATTATGCTTATTAAGTGAAGTAGTCGTAATGTTGTACCTTGACCACCCAACTAGCGATGTACCTTGGTCACTGATTTTCATTACGTTTTAATGATAATTTTATTGTAATAAAAAAAACATGTTATACTGTTATAGAAACAATGCCCCGAAGACCTGAAAATAGCAATTTAAAGTCTGTTTTTGATATATTTTTTTAATTTCTAATATTTTTTAAATTTACGTTTAATGTACTTATCATATGACGTTTTTAACATTATTTTTGTTGATAAAGCGGTTTTAATGGATATTTTGCTAGAATTTATGTTAAATGATAAGAATTAAAAAAAACTAGATTGCAAGTTAAAGCCACTCCAGCGCGTATTTTGTTCTACACGACATAACATTATCAACATTCAACAAAATTTTCTAGAAAAAATGTTGAATATTGTCATATTTTTGTTGATTGTGTAAGGCTAAACATGGACTGGAGAGCCGGCTTAAACTTAAGTGATTTGTTGTCAAAAAATTGTGAAAAATAATTAGTACAAAAAATATGGATGAGGATCTTTTTAAAAAAATACTTTTACTTAGATATTGTTGCTAATAACTGTAATAATTGGTATTTCAAATAATAATTTAACAGAAAATTAACAAATTGAAACGAATATAAGCATTTATTTAAATTTAAATAGGTACAACGTACACGGTCCAAGGTACATCTGGTTTGTTGTACCTAGGACAGTTTTCCCTTTTTTTTTCTAGCAGCTAGTATGCCCAAATTTTTAAAATTATACACAATTTTATGAATGAATTATGTAGTTAATTAAATGATCTTTAAATATAAGTGCACTAGACAAGTTTAACTATCACCATTATTTCTCAAAAAATCAAAATTCGAAAAACTGGCCTAAGTACAACAGGTTCCCCTACAGCACCTAATGGGTTTATTTGATCAACTCTATTATAAATTCTAATTCTAACGACACAATCAGTAAACTCAAACAATAATATTAATTTTACTAATATTTTAACTAGTTTTTACTTTGGGTACATGAGAGTACATACTTATTTGACATTACGGCAGAATGTAGGTATGATGACTGAAATTGAGTTATAACCTTTTTTTCTTTAAGTGAACCTACAAATATCACTTTTCTAAAATCCTTGGATGCGTTTGTACCTATGGTTAGAAGGAATAGCGTGTTATCGAAGCTGAGAATCGTCTCTCGGCACTCGAGTGCTTTCTCCAGCCGCTGCCTCTCAAACGCTACCAATATACCGCTAAAATACGACACGTTCCGTCGTACAGTGTGCTTACCATGAGTTTACGTTAGGTGTGCTCGCTAGCGACTGTGAAAAAATGACATTAAGGCCGGGTTACACCATCTTACTTTAACTTTGACAAACGTCAAAAATTTCAAACTCCATACAAAAACACTGGTTATCGTCATAGTTTCGGGCAAAGTTAAGTGGTGCAACTCAGTCTAATGACATATTGTGCAGCGCCCCTAGGGCGGCTACTTTCAAGAAATAAAATCTTCATAGATTTTTGACGTACTCGCTAACGAAAACACCTAACGTAAACTCGTGGTAAGCACACTGATGGCATAATGTTAAGATTTATAGTTATGTATGGTCGACTGGCCCGAAGCTTATTCAGTATCTCTTCATAGAGGATTTAGTATTTACTCGTACCTCCAGGCTTTAGTTCACCTATGTTTGTGCCTACACACGGGGCTTTGCCTGGGCATTCATGAAATGTGTAATGTATTTCTAACAAATTCTGTTATGAGTAAGCTGTATGGTTAAATGATCTTAATAAATATAGATATGTAACTAGCTTTTGCCCGCTTCTTCACCCGCGTGAAATTTCGTTTGTCACAGATCGTCATAAATTATAGCCTATATGTTATTCTGGCTTATAAACAATAATACCTACTGTAAAGTTTCATCAAAATCCGTTCAGTACTTTTTGCGTGAAAGAGTAACAGACATCCAGACATCCCGACATCCAAACTTTCGCATTTATAATATTAGTAGGATTTGTATCAGTAATTCCTGTTCTCTGCAACAAGTAAATCTTGAGAAAATATGACAAGTAAAAACATTGTTTAATATTGTCATCTTGTTTTATCAGATCATGAAAACAAAAGATAATTTTAACCGTCGTAAATGGCCTTGAAACCTTTGTCGTGTCCGCGTAACAACGGAAACGTTAGAAATACCTCTTACAAACTTTGTACAATAAATTAATCGTACTTATCATAGAATCGATTCCTTAAGTACCTACTTCGTTTATTAAAAAACCTTAGAAAAACCTGTGAAATACCTAACCGGTTTTTCTAAGATTTATACGCACATAAAATTCTTGCGGCATAATATTCAGTTGAAACATAAAATTACGAAGTCGCATCTCATAATATCGATAAAAACAACCCATAACGAACAATGTAGTTAAAACAAAAGACAATGTAGTAGAGCTGTAAGTTCCTTTTGAGTACCCACTTCTCGATATCGACGTCCCAGCAAAATAAAGCAATGAAATGAAATGCTTCAAGTCACCGCACTTATTGTTGAGTGCTACAAATGTTACGACTGTAAAATTTATATTTTATAATGAAAAGGTTTCATGGAATGCTATTAGAAAATGAACGAATGAAAAATAATAATCTTGACAAAATAAATGAGTTTTGCTTTTGGTATGATTAAAATTGTATTGTTGCTTAATCTAATCTTGTAGAAGATGTTTCAAAAGATCATTGGATTTTACTACTCTATTTGTTGAAATAATACGAAAATAATAGGAAAGCTAATACGAAAATATTTAATAATGAGGTAAATATTGAACTGTTTTAAGACTCTGCTCTCTATATCTTTGTAAGCAAAGTAAAATTATTTTGATGAATCGCTGACATCAAAAACTATTCCCAACTCGCGTTCCCACCGCTGCAACTCCTGTGTAGCCAGGATCTACAGCTTGACCGCCAATAAAAACCCAACCAGTGAAGGTCAAGTTTCTCCCGGGGGAAAGTTAAACTGTCATTGGACCCGCAACGAAATTAATCAGAAGAACATAGGAGGAGTTCGAAATTAAGGTTCGACTTCCCTCCGTTGCAAAGCGGATGACAGGTGACAAACAAAGGTTTAGTAACCTTTATGAAAAGATAGATGATGATAGATGCGTCGAATCACTGACATCAGGTACCTTAGAAAGGCATATTAAGTTTGGATGGCATTGAATCTGAGGACATTAAAATTAAACTGAAATGCATAGACCTCGAAAACCAATAGATTTAAATGCTTCAAAATTGAGCTTTAGACAGCTAGACAAACCTTTAGCATATATTAATCATTTTGTTTGTACGAGTATATTATCTGTCCTCGCTCGGCTGCGGATCGATCCCCGTGAAATTCTGCAAACATGTATCTACCCTTTGTCATGGAGATGAGCATTTTGTGATGAAACGAAATCAGTTTCTAGGGGGTGAGGCAAATCGTTTCAAATGTTTCAACGGGCCTCTTTTACTGTGTGATCATTCGTAACATTGCGATGTGAGTTCATTATATTGTGAACTTTTTTTGGTATATCATACGCGTACAAAATATTATCTACCATCAAATAAAGTAAAGTTCATTCTCGTGCTCGTTAAACTATCATGCCATGGGAATCGATTCTACAATATTGTAATCTGGTAGGTACACGAACCTTACTCAATCATTACTAGGTCAGTACCTCTAGTACGAAAAACTTTCGAGTTCGTTTCGTTGCGTATTCAAAGTGTCATCGAAAAATGTTGTATGAAAAATTAAACAGCGCCCCCTAGGGCGGCTATAATATAGGGGGCGCTGTTTAATTTTTCATACAAAATTTTTCGATGACACTTTGAATACGCAACGAAACGAACTCGAAAGTTTTTCGTACTAGAGGTACTGGAGTCTGGAAGTAAGTGAACTCACTCGTACTGGTAAATATTTTTTACATTCCATTTAAAAATAAAATCTCGTTCTGTTTTTAAAATTATAAACGATGGTTATTCTATCACCTCTGTTACTCGTTGCACATTCGGTAATTTGGTATAGCATCGAATAACGGAGCGGGGATAGCCAAAATGCAAATATTCGTTTGTTGTTGTTGACAAACGCTACACACACCTACACAATAAAGTAACTATGAATAGATATCGTGTAGGAACACAAATGCAATTATTTAAAATAGGGCAACAGAAGAACAAAACCCATGTATCAATGGGAACAAAAGCACTTTTATTTATTATCATCTGGGACGGATAAACAAAGAACTACAGTAAAAGTCAGTCATATGGAGCGTTAATAAAATACTGTGCACGAGGATCGTACAATGAAAATCTGTACCCAGGGAGGCAGGGTAGGATTAATAATCCACCACACAAGGCACTGGACCGTGTGTAGTCCCCTATGGTAGTCCCCAATGTAGAATCTAGCGAGGAAATAAATGCGGTCTCCAAGCAGACGTAGTGACAGCTTGCCGACCGCTGCACAGGGTTGCCAATGATACTCGAGATAAGAAAAAACTGTATACTGTTTGTTAATTTTGGCAAAGTTCCCAGNGTGTCCCAGTAACAGTTACATTAGCGGGATTACAGCAGAATTGATGTAAGAACAACTAGGCTGTTAATGCACTTGATACATTACTCGTATTTACACTTTTCCCCGCGGTTTTGTCAGCAAGAATTTCGTTCTGTAATAAAAATGCTTTATCGCTTTTCCTAAAACCGGCATAAAAACTAATTGCACGTTTTTATTTGGGTCTCAAACTATATGTACTCAACTAAAAAATATACCTCCGAGATTATTAGAAACATAGCAACATAATCCTAATTGTCATCTTTTCATTTCTCATTCTTCCTAAAGCATGT
Source organism: Ostrinia furnacalis (assembly GCF_004193835.3). Taxonomy (NCBI): domain Eukaryota; kingdom Metazoa; phylum Arthropoda; class Insecta; order Lepidoptera; family Crambidae; genus Ostrinia; species Ostrinia furnacalis. The sequence continues at coordinate 214,174 of NW_021136366.1, forward strand.
TATTTTATTTCAATTCGAATAAAATGTGAAACTATCATCTCTCAACGCTTTGTTGATTTTATCGTGATATATCCGACCAAAATATAGTTGACAAGTTCCCAATATTCTCTTTGACAGACGAAAAGTGTGTTTTTTGAAGCCCCAGCCCTGGCCGCGACAAACGAGCGGCCATCGGCCATCGGGTTTTATTACAAAGCGGAATATTCTTCGCTGTCAATAACTCGATTCCGCTGTATTGCGCTGACTGACTGCAGCGGATTACGCGATGGTCAATATGGATGCGATGCTGATTGGGTTTTCTATCGTGGTCAGGGATGGCAGTTTTTAGGCGGTGAAATCTATTCATTATCAGTGAGCAAAGCTTTTAAACCATTATTATTGCTTCAAGAATCTAATCTATAGTACCTTCCAAAGCCTCCAGCTGCGATTATGCGTTCCGATTGTTCATAAAAAACGACTATCACTAATTTCTTTCAGTTACAGAATAAGTATGTGGTCTGTATCTACCTACTGTAGGCTATTACTTGTTACACATAGCATCTACCTTTGACCTATCTGAAGTTACAGTATTCTGTTCCTTTTATGGTCAACGATTCCCAGTTCAAAACCAAGTTAAATTCGTAGCTTAGTAGCACGATTCGTCTAGTATTTTAAAAAAACTGTTGACGTTACCCGACATCACCAAAATTCAGCTGAAATGTCGTGTCCGTGACCAGGCACATTTTAGTAGAGTACCTTCACGTGTACTAAAAATAGTTGTAAAAACTCTATCCCCATGCAACGTGCTTCATTGATCTTCAGGTCTATATCGTAGAAGACAGATGTGAAACAACTCAAGCCAACCCTAATTTCGGCTGCAAATGGGCAAAGAAAGCCGATTAATTTATGTATGAGGGTGTAATAAAGAGATCGTGTCCCGCCGGAGATGGTGTCCCGGCACGTTCTGGTCAGGGCTGCTGCTTGGGAAACTGTTCAAAGTCAAAGTCAAAATTCCTTTAATTGCATGGACTATTAAAAATAGTGCTTACAAATCGTCAAATATTAAAAAAAAAAGTTTTGCTCTTTAGAGCCTTCACATGCCTCAATCTTTTTGCCCTAGCAGCGCTTTGAGACCAACATTTGCAAGTGCTGAGAAGCGCCGCAACAAACCCTGTTTCTTTGATAAGAGATTGGAGACAAAGCTAATTGACATTCAAGTGCAAAGCAGTACCACTCTGATGGTAGATATCAGCCAATTTTAACCTATCTACACNGTTCCCAGTAACAGTTATATTAGCGGGATTACAGCAGAATTACTGTAAGAGCAACTAGGCTGTTAATGTACTTGAAACATTACTCGTAATTACACTTTTTCCCGCATAAAAAACCGGCATAAGAACTATCCTACGTTTTTCTGAGTCTCAAACTAATAAAATATTCCCAAACAGTAAACAACTTTATCATTCTTTCACTTTTCATTGTTCCTGAGCATGTTATTTTATTTCAATTCCAATAAAATGTGAAACTAACATCTCTCAACGTTTTGTTGATTTTAGTGAAATGTCCGACCAAAATATAGTTGACAAGTTCGCAATATTCTCTTTGACAGACGAAAAGTGTGTTTTTTGAAGCCCCAGCCCTGGCAGCGACAAACGAGCGGCCATCGGCTATCGGGTTTTATTACAAAGCGGAATATTCTTCGCTGTCAATAACTCGATTGCGCTGTATTGCGCTGACTGACTGCAGCGGATTACGCGATGGTCAATATGGATGCGATGCTGATTGGGTTTTCTATCGTAGTCAGGGATGGCAGTTTTTAAGGCGGTGCAATCTATTCATTATCAATGAGCAAAGCTTTTAAACTTATTGCCTCAAGCATCTAATCTATAGTACACCTTCCAAAGCCTACAGCTGCGGTTATGCGTTCCAAATGTTCATAAACAAACGACTACCGCTAATTTCTTTCAGTTACAGAATAAATATGTGGTATGTATCTACCTACTGTTGTCTGTTACTTGTTGCACATAGCATCTACCTATGACCTATCTGAAGTTACAGTTTTCTTTTCGTTTTACGGTCAACGATTTGCAGTTCAAAAACCAAGTTAAATCAATAGCTTCATAGCACGACTGAATCGTATAGTATTTTTTAATAAAAACTGGTGACGTTACCCGATCACCAAAATTCAGCTGAAATGTCGTGACTCGGAACATTTTAGTTTGCCTCCTTGTGTAATAAAAAGAGTTGTAAAAAAAACTCTATCCCCATGCAACGTGCTTGATTGATCTTCAGATCTATATCGTAGAAGACAGATGTGAAGCAACTCAAGCCAACCCTAATTTCGCCTGCAAATGGGCAAAGAAAGCCGATTAATTTATGTATGAGGGTGTAATAAAGAGATCGTGTCCCGCCGGAGATGGCGTCCCGGCACGTTCTGGTCAGGGCTGCTGCTTGGGTGCAATTTTGACTTTGACTTTAAAACTGTTCAAAGTCAAAGTCAAAATTCCTTTAATTGCATGGACTATTAAAAATAGTGCTTACAAATCGTCAAATATTAAAAAAAAAAAAGTTTTGCTCTTTAGAGCCTTCACATGCCTCATAATCTTTTTGCCCTAGCAGCGCTTTGAGACCAACATTTGCAAGTGCTGAGAAGCGCAGCAACAAACTCTGTTTCTTTGATAAGAGATTGGAGACAAAGCTAATTGACATTCAAGTGCAACGCAGTGCCACTCCGATGGTAGATAGCAGCCAATTTTAATCTATCTAGTTTCTCGATTTGCAACTAGAGAAACGAAGAAATGTTTACAAAAAAGTTTTATGACATTAAATAAATGATGAAAAAACTGTGAAAGTGTGAGTATGAACCAACTTTTTCTTGGTTGACATAGGTATTTAATTGTAACAAAACCATTTTCCTTTCTGCCACCCCTACCAGTGGACCACGTCCGATGCAAGGTCGGACCGAAATTAAGATATGTAATGGGAGTCTAGTGGAATCTCCGAGGAGCGAGGACGCCACGCGTGCCCTTTATTGCAACGCACGTGTACCATGCTGTAGTTTGTCTTTTGTCACGCCACTGCGTGACGTGAAGACACGTTGGTCTTTTTTAACTGACTGCAGAAAAGTGAGGTATGTTTTAACTTATAATAATTATTGTGTTTATTTGATTACAAGTGGAGGAGTGGAGGAATCTCCGAGGACGCCAGGCGTGTCCTTTATTGCAATGTGTACTGCTATGCAGTTATATGGGTTGTATGGATGATTCCTCACGAGCCTTAAATCTTTAAGCTAGAGTAGGTTCTACTTATGTTATAGATGTAAATGTAGATTTTTTTCAGTATAAAACTGTAAAAGTAAAATAGTAAAAGAAGGTCTGTCGCCAACTATCAGATATAAGTCAGATTCTGTTTTGCTAAGTAATAGATACTTCATTTGGCACGAAAGCAAGTCGCAAGAGCCTTGCGAACAACGGATGTTCATAATTAATTAATCTGCTAAATATGTCGCTATCTCAGTATATCATGTCCTCTCGGACTGTGTCAAGGTCAAGAATAGTATAGTTATAGTATATAGAAAGTATCCTTCCAGAGAGGTCTACATTTTTAAAGATACAAAAAACATACAGTTGCATTGAGAACCTCCTCCATTCTTTGAAGTCTGTTATTTAACAAATCTCTCATTTGCCAAACACCACGAATTTACGAATTTGGCACTGCATCACACAAAATTAATGAATGTTCTTCACTAATTATTTTTTCTTATTTGGGAAACAACTTCTTCTTAGACATTTTAAGCCACCGCAGGCGTCAGGATGGTCGTATCCGGTTTCCTTCTTTCTTTTATCCTATTGTTTAAAAGAATCTAACCCTAACCATGCGATTCAAGTTAACCACTGTAAAATTTCTGAAGACAATGCTTCATCCGCGTACGATTTTGAAGCACATTTAGACAACTACCTATAGTAGTATACCTAAAGTACCATTTTATTTTAGAACAATCGATGAAATATCGACGGTTTTTGAAAACACCTAAAGCCTGGTCCGTGAGCACGTAAAATTTTGTCCAATGACCCCTAGCTACCCATCCTTATCGCTCGCGCGTAAATATATTGCTGTCGCGACTGTGCGACTGGCACCCGCAGTGAGTGTGCGAGCGCGATAGCAACATAATTACGCGCGAGTGATAAGGATGGGTAGCTTGGGGTCATTGGACAAAATTTTACGTGCTCACGGACCAGGCTTTAGGTGTTTTCAAAAACCGTCGATATTTCAATTCACACTTGATCGTGTCCAAATTTCTGAAGCTTGGACATTCGAATAATGTTTAATCGGTGCTGCCAACTAGACCAAGTATCCCAACGCCTCTCCTTGGATCACTGAGCCGAAAAATATTTGCCCAATATTTACGATAGTTTCAGTATAATTTTGCAAAAAAGTAAGAGCGAGAGATTATTATCGTTAAAAATATAGCTGTAAATGGTGATTATATTGTAAGGTTTTAATTTTTTTTTTATACCGAAAGACATACACATAACACTTTGTGCATCCGTTCCCGGTTTGATATTGAAGTCTGAATTGAGTCCATATGATTTTCCCTAAAGAAATACTCGTAGTCCTTAAATACATACATACTCGTATTTATGATTCAGTACTTTAAGCTATATTAGCTTCATAAAATTATTAGAAATCATTTTCCTACAATATTCCTTCCACTTCATATTGACTTAACGAAGTTGTTAATTTAAAGTTTCAAAACCAATTCTAGCAAAATTTATCTCATTTACTGGATATAAACAAACATAATAATCTCTCTACACTACCTACAATACGAGTGGCAAATGTTCGCAGTATTTAGTACAAATCCTATTTCCAATGTTTATAACGTACAGTCCATAGTCTAAACTGTTTGTTGTAAAATCGCACTTATAACAACTGAATAAGATACCTCAGTGGTCTGCTGTACCTTTGTTCAGTTTTACAGCATCCACTGAAACTTAATTTCTCGTTTAATTTCCGCCCGCCCAAGATCGGGCGTGTGGCCTGAAAGTGGGTCTAGCCTTCCGACAACTGCGGTCTCTTTTGTTATCGGAATAGGTTCTAGATTTCTATAATTCTATAGTGCGATTAGATATCCAGGGAGCTTAATTTCTGGTAGAGGTACGTACCTAGTTGTAAAGTTCTATATTGCAAACGTTATAGCAATATAGAGCGTAATTTTGTTGATGTGGTTTATTCAATTACCTATGTAAAACATATTTTTACTTTTTTTACATCAGACGACCGCTCTATGCTACTTATGGAATTCTAGGACACGAATCCGTCTCGCACTTGCCGTTTTTAATGTATGTCATTCATTGACTTTTATGACTTTTTTATGTAATCTAGTAGTATTCATCTACGTTGGTAAGAATTGACCTCTTTAGTAGTCTATCTATACTATCATCCCATGTATAATAAGACTTTACGAATAGTGACGCGAAGGTACACATTTAACCACAGAAGTCATCGCAGACTGAACATAAAACTATGTAATATCAGTCGGTCTGTATTTCCAAGAAAAGTCTCCAGGAACCTCATACTGGTACTGATAACAGCACTGAACATGCACTGTGCAAACTAATTACTGCTTAAGCAAGTCGTGCTATCACGAATAACATTACAGCCGTACAGGTCCAAGTTTCAACCGCGCACAGACACGATTGTAGTAATATTGTCTAAGTATTAAGAAATTAAAAAGCTATATTCAAGACTCTCCTAGAAAAAGTAACATTTGTGTCAGTTTTATTTTCGAAATAGTTTCCTAGAGTGAAGTAACTGCAAAAAAACCGCCGGAGCGTCACGTAATGTAACTTTGTCTAGGGGGCAGGGATTTCTTACACAAATAGATAAGTTGTATGTAGATTATCTGACAGATAATTTTCAAGCGTCAGGGACTTTATCAGCAAGTGATGATACCTTTCATATATTTTCTTGCCTAAGGACGGTAGTTTAAATTATTTGTGTCTTAATTATATTCGAATATATTTTATTTAAAATTGTTGTTTTTCAGTATCCTAAAATATCGTAATTTAAATACCTATATGTACCTAGGTAAGTAAATGATACTATCCTTTGTGAGTGATCGTCATTTAATCCGATTACTTATCAGATAATCCCAGAAGAGAACTTTTGCCGATACCTAATTCATTTGCTATACTTTTCTAATCAAACTTCCAGCCTACTCTGCTATCTTTTACTCATTGTGACTTGTAATACGACTTTGATTAGTGGTAGAACATTTCGCACTAGTACAGTCGACAGCATAACAGACACATTTTTGTGAAATAGTACCTAGTTATTACAACTATATTAGAAACCACAGAATTTAGCTTGACGTACACACGGGCATAGTGTTAACTATTAATTTCCGTTTTTGCTCTCGCTGTCATCAAATGGTGATTCTTTGCGATAGAACTAGACGACATGACCTGCAATGCGTAGTTAACACTGTTGAACACAAATCCTAAAATAATTTCAAGATTTTGAAGAAAAGTATGTAATTACGAGTAAATATACATGTCATTATTATATTTGAAAACGAAGCAACGTATTGTTTAGTTAATTCCCATTTTTACGAGCTATAATAGTAGTTTAATTCGCTAGAAATACAACAATATTGTTTGTTAGATAGTTAAAGAACCCTAAAGCACCTTCACAATTCGTTCGTTCATTCGTTCGTTTCAGCCGAAATACTTCCACTGCCAGCTGGACAGTGGCATCCCCCAAGGCCTTCACAATTCAAAAAATAAATATTATTATATCGCAAACAATCATTATTTACCCTTTACTTAATCTAAAGTGTGTTCAAATTCTAACTTCCGACTCCTTATTTGAAGGTAGAGTATTGTTTTCCACTGGCTAACAGCCCGCAGGCGAAACGAAGATGAAATTGCTTGTGTAATTGCAAAACTTTTACTATTAATATTGTAAATTCAGTTTGTTATCAAAGGTCTGGAACTTATAAATGTTAGTTCACAGAAGTTCATCACTTAGTGATAATATTTACTAATGTTTATTCGTGCTAAAAATGGTTTAGGATAAGAAATCCGATTCTATTGTAGGTATTTAATAGTCGAAAGCAGGTCTATGAAACGACCAAACTAATTTTCCCAATGAAATATGAACTCTCAATAAGTTTTAAAATCAATTGCGTTTCGTCATTTTTTATCTGATAAGAAAAATAAAAAGAAACAGCTTCTTTACTTTTCTTCTAACAAGCAAGAAGTTTTGTAAGAAAAAGTACGCAAAAATTTTAGATTTAATAGTCCTCTTTGTTAAGTATAATATGGTGTCAAGAACCCAATTAAGCACACTTTTAATATTCTAAGCCAAAGTCAACCAACTATCAGCTAAGCATAAATTAACGGGGAACTGTGACGAAGTTCAAAATCCGCGGTCGCTCGCGGCATAACTTGGTATCGGTATAATAAACTTTGCTGAACGCTACACCACACTGTTGTGATTGGAGTAACACCAAGCAACCCTGTAGCGACTTAAGGGAAGGATATAGATTTCTATATATAGTTTGAGGTAACATAATAAAAGTAGGTTATACTCGTATTTCCTCAGCAAGAGTAATTTCATTTGCACAAATAACAGAAGGAAAATAAAAAGTTAATGTGCCATATGGAAAGCCCACAGAAAGCCTCTCTCTTAGTTATTAAGACATCATAAAGAATACTCCAACACTGTTTTTCAGCAATTTCAGCGGATTCTGTAGCTTCTTTTCAGCTGTAAATATTCGTATTGCGTGAATTATGTCTTTAACGAATACAAATAGTGTAACTAAAGCAGGCTCTTTAAAAGAAATCAAATTTTAGGTTTTGCGATGAGATGTAAATAAACACTTCAATATCACTAAGTTTTTCCGAATTGTGGAGCAATAAAGAATTGAGTATTGAAGAGTCAAGAAGACAGTCTTTTACGAGTATTCATCGTCACTCTGCTCTGACGACAACACAAAAGGAGATAATTTCGTATCACCACATTTACGCTTTTCTCCTTTGGGAAAATTCCAGTCCCTGCGTCTAAATAATACATTTTGATGGCGTTCATCTTATGCATACGCTCTGGAGTACTCGTATAATAAAAATATCTCAAACGCCCCAAAACATGAGTGAAACGAGTGGGTGTTAATGTGAAGAGGAATTTCTTGAATACAGATGAGATTTTTATCTTAAATTAACTGAAGGGGAAAAAGATAATGAATAACAGGGCAAAGAGAAACTAGGACTTGCAACATTTCGCAGTATTCAAGGCTTTGTATGCTACTCGTAGATAGTAAAAACTGGTCAAGTTCGAGTCGGTCCGGGCTCAGAGGGTTCCGTATTCTTACCCCTCCCCAACGTTTTTTACGCTGCAAAAATAGGTTTATAAAGACAAACTGTGATATAGTACTTGATTCTTACAAGAACTCTAGGAGGTTGTTTTCGTTTGCAACAGAACTCTAAAAACTATTCCACGCCACGACCATAGTTTCATGTAACTAAAAAACATGATTCTATAACAAAAGTAGTTACTAAGATTTTGTATTGAATATTATATAAAAAGGCTAGGATAAATGCCTAAAAAATAACCCTCGAATCATGATACAAATCCATGGTTTACTGAATCATAATCTTCCATACTTACGGAATCCTCAAAGATAAATGTTATTCACTTATATCATTTGCCAACTAACCAATGTGACTTGGATCTATTGTATCTATGTATTTTCATTTGTGACTGTACCAATTTGTTTTTGTTCTTCAAATAATGCTGCAGTAGTGGAAATGTTTACTACAATAATTACATTTGCCAACTGATTTAATTTTAAATGTGAGCTCTTACCCGATTGCCACTGCAAGATTAATGCTCTTTTCTGTGAGAAAAAGCAATTAAAATTCATTTGTAATATAAAAACATGAGATTTCGTATAGTTTATGTTTGTTAACCTTGTCTTAAAACAGAAGAATTTCAATTACTCTTTTATATTATTATTAAGAATAAAATTTCAAATAGAAAGAGATTTGAAAGCATTTTTTCTCAAACAACTAGGTACATAGTTTGCGAACTAGTATGTACCAATATAATATTCACGCATGCTTTTCAGACATAATCCTTTGTTTCTGAATCTAGAAAGAATTAGAAACTCTACGTTAATTTTATGAACATAATTACCTAATACGATTACGTATTTATGACTTCAATAAAAACCTTTTTGATAGTTTCGAGTGAGTGAACTCGACATGGGTACACTTTAAACCTACTGGTTTGGGACAATGTATGTGGTGGTCAAACTTTGAAACAATTTCATAAATTACTAATGTATCTAGATAGGAATATTCTGCTCTTTTAGGTACAATGGTTTCGTAGGGTCTACTAGAAAAATTTAGATAAAGAGGCTCATCCATCTTCTTTCCCACACAACATAATATTCTGTCTAAAGAACACAAACGAAATGTGTATAGGTGGGCTATTATGGAAAAACACAGCAACCTCCTATTATACCAACATCAAAACTAAAGAAAAATTTCGTCATACTACATCACCAATTGCTGTAGAAATATTTTTCCAGATTCCGTCTAATATAATTAAACCGCATTATAAGGGCTGTAACAACCTTGTGCAATTTATTGAGATTCATCCTATGAATGTGAATAAATTGCACAACAAAAAGGGGGAATTCTTTCCCTTCAAAGTGAGAGAGATAGTAGGGTGAAAGACATTGAAATCGTGAAGTGTAGAGCCTCAGGTTAGGATTTAGTCTTTTATCGCCCCTCGTCACAAACTGTCACGTACTTGAAGTGCTCCCGGGATTTCAACATTGCATAAGCTCTACATAAGGACGTGACAAATGATTACTACATATTTCATATTCATGTTTGTATAAATATCACTTAATCATACTAAGTACGAATAGGAGCTAGATATTTAGAAAACAGTGACACATTTTTTATACATAAGGAATAAGGAATTTTGTTTTAAAATACCATGAGATAAAAAAAATAATTAGACTGAAAGTATTTAATTTCAATCATACTGTCAGCCGACTCTACCAATAAGTACTAGACCCACGTGCCTATGACCTAAGCCACCCCCTAGTAAAGGGTAAATCCAGTGTCATTCAATAGGACACATAAAGGCTTACTTTGCAGTCACAAAAGGGACAGTAATGAATTTGTGCGCCTTAATAAGCCTTTTTACGAAGCCCACAAAAAGGATTTTAATATCTCCAAAAGCAGATTCATTCTCATAACACGTTTCAAGGACGCCATAAGAACAACAAGCCATATAAAAGCAGATGTAAAGCCGTATTGAGTGTTCGCCGTTATCATTTAAACCCCGGATAATACGTCACATAACACATAATTCTAGCTGTAACAGGAACATAGTACCTAACGGTTTATGGCCCACAGTTGCAAAGAGAGCCCTAAAAGATACGACCACTTACTTTTTTATGCCACTGTAAAACAAAAATAACGGAAAAAGCAACGGAAAGGCACGGAACTCGCATTCTTCACGTACGAAACATATCAAACTCGAGTCACGACAAAATGTGACTGTTTTAAATAGGCGATATATCAGAGATATAGCTGCTTCAGAACGGATGAGTCAGAGTTACAACACTTTCTTTCGACACGATCTGAAGTCACTGCTTTACATGTTTTTATTTGATGTTTCATTAATAATAAAAGAATGTTATTGAGAAATGTTTCGCTTGTATTTCAGGGTGTCATTATACTCTGTATACTCGTACCTTAGGTACCTTACTCTGTAAGATACCAATAAAAGCATACCTAGGTACTTAGGTAAAATTCTGAAAGTTATAAGTTATGTACAAATTCAAAGCAAAATATAAAGGATAGTGTCAACCACAAAAGCATGAGAATGACAAGAGTGCCTTTGTAGAGAAAGCTAACTACTTTTGCGTCAACCTTTTGTGGGACAATAAACTGAACGTAAGCAAACTACTTTTGACTCAACGTTTCGTGGAACAATATAGTAGTACTAAACACGAACCAACAACATAAATCCGTACAACAAAGTCCGCACAACTACAGTGTTTAGGGCCTTCTGAGGTGCGAGCGAGCGAGGCGGCTAACCGCAAATTGGTATTACTATAATTTGTTCTGGCATGGGACTATTTCCACCTCTCGATCCCACCGCTGCAACTCCTGTGTAGCCAGGATCTACAGCTTTACCGCCAATATAAACCCAACCAATGAAGGTCAAGTTTGTCTCGGGGGAAAGTTAAACTGTCATTGGACCCGCAACNATAGATAAACTGTTTATTTGTTGTAACACACTTTTTTTAATGCTTTTAACACACACATTATGTATAGTTGCTATTGAAATTCAATTCAATATCGAAATAAAGTTAGTCAAGAAACACACTAGGTGACACCACTGGTATTTTGTTACACAGGTTTTTAATAATTTCAACAGTTGCAACATAACAAAAGTGACAAAACAACATAAGATAAAGATGACTAGCGTTTCAAATAATTCCCTGCGTCAGAGTGATGTGTGCCGCAGCGATGCAAAAAGCAAAGAGCTCAGTATAAACACTACCCTCAAAAGGGCAGAACACTGATTTTCAGCTTTTGCTGGAGAACGCATGAAGCGTACAGGTACGGAATGAACCTGCTCGCTTTCGGAAACAATATCTACATTAGTAGGTATAAAATATATGATGAGACAAATAATCTTATGGTATAGTGTGCTTACTTACATTTTCCGGATAAAAAAAATGGTATGCATTTTCCGGATAAAAAAAGAATAGTAAACAGGAAAAGTTTGTTTTGAATAGAACCGATTTGAAAAAATCTCTCACCATTAAAATTCTTTTTTTTTTCTGCTGAACATAGGCTGTATAAAATATTCTCAAAATAGTAAAAAACCTTTGATAATTTACTATTTGATAAAGAATTTACGTATTTATTATTGATTAGGACTAATTTATACCATTATTTATAATTATAGAGTCGGTGTTGGAAGATTTGAAGATTTTATAGTTTTTTTTGGGCTGTCACTTGACAGCCTGGCACACTTTTACGATGGTGGATCAAAGTATTTTGGTTTGACTATAGAGCGTGAGAACACGCACACAGTCACAATTATTTTAGTGTGAATAAAAATAGCATCGAAATTACCTAAACTTGACATGCCACCCTAGACGTAAACGCTCTTAATGTTATAGATTAATTTTGTATGCTATTGTATATGTCCCAGCCATCTGTTTATATTTGCCAGTTAATTGGAAGCCAACGCCTGAACGTTTGAGTGATTCTAGTTCAATTAACTATCGACCTAGGAATCTAATTACTTGGCTAATTTAACCAGATGGCTGCTACGTACACATTACTTAGAATGGCATCATTATTGTCATCAGGTCACTTGGTCTCCACTGTCAATCATAACTCAATTACCAGGCAAATGGAGGATTTGTCCTACACTCCCCATCTGCACCCTCGTCAGACGGGTTAGAGAATCCTTATGTTCACATATTTGCCCTTCGAGAAGTAGTTTCTTCTTCTTCCTCGGCCCCTCACTGATGATGATCGCGACCATATGTATCTTAGTGTTCCTCCACAGACTGCGGTCATTTTATGTGACAAAAATAGACGAAATATTAAGGCTGGACAAAACATACCAGTTATTGTCATAGTTACTGTTAAAATAAGATGGTGCAACTCAGCCTAAGACTGTCACTCTTCACGCTTTTTAGTTGGGCTGGGTTGCACCACCTAACTTTGACCGTAACTATAACGATAACCGATGTTTTTTGTATGGAATTTGACAGATTTTTGACGTCTGTTAAAGTCAAAGTAAGATGGTGCGACCCAGCCTTAGTATCTACCTTTTTGTGTGGAAATGCATTATAGGTACGTATGCATTATAATGCTATTAGTAAAATACTTTTGACAATGTCGTTACCATATCGCCTATAGTACCTATACCATATTATTATCCAACTGGAATGTTATCCAAACGCTTATCAAGATATCAATGTCCAGAACAAGCCAGTGTAGCTAGCATCTGCGGCCGACTGCTGTAGCGATGGTGCGAATGATACGAGTATTTGCAGCTGCCTTCCAATTTAACCCTAACCATCGTCTGGTTAGGGTTACCAAAGCCGCTACTTATTCTGAAGTTAACTTTAGAGAAACAATAGTAATCGAGTTTTTAGAATCAAACGTGCATCGAGGGTCGATTGTCTTGTTGTGCAAACGCTATGAATACATATTGTAAGTACCTATAATTCAACGTTGGCAAAAATAAGTCTATTTAAAAGACATTTCGTTGCCTTTAACAAAAGAAAACTCGAGTCCATTTCAAATATGTTACCCATTGAGAAATGCACGGAAACACACAAATGTATACGAAGTATCTCTACGTATGGGTAGCATCAAGATCGTTAATATACGAACATTATTGTCAAGATGAAAGGCGAAAGCTTTAGAAATCTCGTTATGAAAGTATATGCTCCTGACTAATGAGAATCGTATTGATTGTTCTGGATAATATTACGCTTTGATAAATCAAAGTCCTGTAATATCTATGTCAAAGGACTGTGTGTATGGTACTTTACTGTCGTTGTTAGCGCTGTAATAATGGAAACACGTGAGTAATGTTAACTGTTACCTCAGAACTAACTTGTCTGAAATGCTTCGTAGTCCAAGCAAAACTCTCTTGAAATCTGAACGTACGTCTTTAGCGACATCGGAGGGACTAATTGTGACGCGGGCGAGCACAGACAAGCCACTAAACCTCAATCAGAGTACCCAAATCGCCTAATCCCTTGTCCCTCTGAGCTTCACACGATGTTGCCTTCGGAGGGACGCGTAGAGTATTCTCTGATGGCCGATTTCAATTACAGACACAGATTATGTCCAATTAAGCCGGATGAGCCACAGAGGAACTGTTCTGTTACAGATCACTAATCTGAGGCGGGGTAGTGACCTACTTATTCATAAAAAAATAATAATAAACCAGTCTTAGCTGAAAAACACTGGTCATTTGTGAATTTTTCGCGCTTTATTCGACCATTTATTTTTTATTAACTTTGCTTCTTTTATTAAAGTTAAAAAATGCAATTTTGTTGAGTAAGGAGGAAATACTTATTCAAACCTGTATAAAAGTTGGGATCATCAAATCAGTCATGGCTTGTTTCCTTTATTCGCCCTTGTGATTGTGCTTTAAATAAGTCATGAGCTTGTTGACAATGAATTAAGTACTAAGGTTTTGAAGTATGTATCACACACCACAAGTTGCCCAATTTCAATCTCTGCTGGGCAAAGAAAAAAGCCGGGGAACGCCACAATTATCTTTCCGTCTTTCGACAGCTAAGTTTCTTTCTTCTCGGATAACCTTAATTGTTACCACAATCTTTGGATAAGAACGCGAAGACTTATTACTTCTCAGAAATCGAAGGAAAATGGACTTGACCCCAAACTTCAACGATAGCTTAGAAATTCTTAGCATCTCTCCATGTTTAATTAGAATTAGATTGATTGAATAACACTTTATAAGTATTATTAAAAGTTTTCAAACGCTGGTTTTGTGTTAAAACAAAGCTCAACTGAACTCAGACGCTTCTTAAAAATATAAATATAGTTCAAGTGCGCACTCCTAAATAGTTTGGAACATTAGTCGTTCGTTCATTTCGAACATGAGTTATGCCGAATGTTCGTATCTGCGAATGGTATAATTGGACAGAGGCCGGTGTAGATCACTACAGTTGCTACATTTGTCTGTTAGCGGTTTGGGGTTCTAGGTAGAAAGATATAGAGCTTCGATTTCCATCAGTATCAAGTTTACTGCTGACGGCTAACAAACTTTTTCGTATCTTAACTATCTATCTTCTTACTTTAGTAATTGATAACGACTCGTGTACAACTCATTAGAATCGTCTTGTTCATCACCAAATATGAAAACCAATTTTTTTTCTACTGCCTCTTAAGTGGCTAAAATTAATCCAAAGATAGGAAGCTTCTCTCGCAGAAAGTGCGCTAGATTCTACCTCTCAAGGATTGGCATAAACAACGTTAATAAAGGTGCACCTCCTTCATTGGTCAGATATTATGATATTGTACCTTACTTTTTTAGGCAAAAAGAGAGACATCTGTATTTCTTTTCTTTTTTCATCTACATAAAAGCAATTTCAGCAATAAGAAAGCCTAAAAATCCAATTTCTTTTGCTAGTTTTGATTTATCAGATCTACGTGTCTGTCTAGTGTAGATGTTTATTAGGTACTAACCTATCTATACCCTACTCCAAGCTACGTTATGAAACCAACAAACATTAAACGGATGTGTGAGATCCTATGTCAGCTTAATTTAAATTATACTGTTTGGCAATGCGCTACTAAACCCAGCATTTTAATTTATCGTGGAAATTAACAGCAAGAAACAAAATTTGCTATTAAAATTATTCCGGCGGCACATTAACCAAATCCTGACGTGACGCCCTCGATTCCCGTCTTATTAATTGTCAGATCTAAATTCGTATTGTCCCAAAGTATAGTAATTTAGGGCGCGCTCTAACTAAATAATGGCCGGCGCAGTGAAGAATAGACTCACGCCTCAAATAACTTCGCGATATGAATATTAAGAAAGCATGCATTTAATTGCGGGTGCATCGCACTTTTCATACTTGCAGTGGAAATGCAGTATGAGGGCCCCCGTCAATATCACGTCTATAAAATCAAATGATGAATCGGAATAAAGCTTTTTATGGGAGTATTGGAATTGTATGAAATTAATATACAAACTTGATGTTTGACATGACCGTTTGTTTGTAGGTAGCGTCACTGATTTAAAGGTTATTTTTTACTTAAAATATCAGCTACATCCAATTTCTTTATAGTAAACTGTCGAAAAAACGAATACAGCACGAAATCTAAACTATTGAATAGATAGATAGTGGTTAAACCGCGTCCCAGGTTGGGGTGACTTGAATTATGTAAAGTTAGTGATTGTCATAAATTTTACCCTTCCCAACCACTTATTCGCTTGGTGTGTCTAAATTTTGAATTTGGTAAATCCTCTTAAAGTTATTGTGCCAAATAAACCTTTACTTATTTAGGGATTCCGCACACACAGCTGTACAATGATACAACTTATTTTTTGCACTTTACAGAAATGGTGATAAAAATGTTCAAAATAAAAAAATCAAATCAAAATCAAAAATATTTATTCAGTTTAGACCACAAGTGGCACTTATGTTGTTGATCATAAAAAGCCATATTCAGCTTTTTTAAAGATGTGTCATTTAAACCGCTGTGTGTATATTCGTTTAAGTTCTGAAAATAACCCCTTAATCACGTTTTATTATGACGCATAAAAATAATAACAAAAGCGAATGCAAAAAGGAAACGCACGTAACTAATATAAATGTACATTTTTATGAAGACTCTGGAATTACCGCCCGCTTTAATGGCATTTTTATAGCGCCACAAATTAATTAAGGTTTGCGAAATCATAGGTACCATGGAATGGTGAAACTTCCATTTCACCGAATATCTTGTCAGGTAGGTAATGGGTTGTCAACAAATAGGTTTCTACATTATTATCCTCAGTTGTGACAATAAATGGTTTCTCACGCGCTCTCTCTTTCTATGCTCTATTTACAAAAATTTCCTACTATAGAATTGGCCAAAAACTGGCCTATCTCAATTCTTTTTAAATCGTAAAATGTCGCACGTTTGTTTATTTTCTTTCAATGCATATTCTACAGCTTCAACTAATAAAATATAATTTAGTAGGTGAACGCCGAAACATCTCCGTGTGTTCAGATGGCACGCCCACGCAGACATTTTAATTTGGTGAACGAAATAAATTCAGAAGAAGATAAGATCCTCAGCATACAAGAAAATAATCAAACGTAATTGATATCACGACAATCTGTGGTGCGATTGTGTAAGGCCGGTTACTTTTCGGTCTTCATAGAATGGACAAAATTACACACTTATAGCGCGCGACGTTTTACCGCGAACTANTTACGCCTATACACTTCGAATTTAGTTATACGATCGATGATCAATTGTATTCATTGTCCATCCATGAACAACTTTACACAATCGCACCTCTGGAGTGGGCTTCTTTACAATTAATTTAATGAGCTGTTTAATGTTTTTCTGTACCCTATTGAACAAGTGTTGCTATTTTTTTATGTATGCCTACCTCAGCAGTACGTATACACATTTTTAAACCAATGATTCTTGCTTTAAAATAAAATTTTAAGTTCTCTTAATTATATTAAATGAGAAGACGTAAAGCGATTATTTAAACGTCGTTTGGTTGCTGTGTAAAACATATGAGTTCCTATTGAAACGCTAAACATTTTGGCATCATAAGTGCTATAAAATCAAAACCTTTTTTCAAAGCATTTTCTACGGCTTTTCGTTCACCAAGTTAATTCCGCGTATCAGCTGATATCGACTGGCGTCGTTGCTAGGCCCGATCCAGAGACATTACAATCACGGCCGTGAACGTCATTGTTCCAGCTGTTTGTTGACTGTTTTGATTGATGATTGTTAACTTCTGTTGTCTATTGAATATAGGGCACGTCCTGCGAGTAATTTACAATAATTAGGGTGGCGAAAGTTAAAGTAGCTATTTATTATACGAAAATGATTCTGATATCTACTAAATAACCTACGTGAGACGAGACGTTACAATCACGGCGGTGAACGTCATTGTTCCAGCTGTTTGTTGACTGTTTTGATTGATGATTGTTAACTTCTGTTGTCTCTTCAATATAGGTTACGTCCTGTTGCTATTTGATATACGAATTATGATTCTGGTATCTACTAAATAACCTACGTGAGACGTTACAATCACGGTCGTGATTGTTTCAGATGTTTGTTGACTGTTATGATTAATGATTGTAAACTTCTGTTGTCTACTGAATAGGGCACGTCCTGTGAGTAATTTAGAATATTTGTAATGACAAAAATGATCAAATTAAATCATTTATTGAGTACTTAGGCCCTTTCCAAATATTAACTGGGCTTTATTAAGATTGTAATTATCTACATACTCGCACCTTAACTCATTTGAATAGGTGAAGGACTTAGCCTTAAATTATGACAAATATTTATTGTAACTAAATGAAGAAACAGTGTGTTCAAAATGTATGTAAAAATTAAATAAAAATGTGCTTCACAAAAAAAAACTAATCCGTAAATGGAATTATTCGTCGTAGATAATTTAAGCGACCAAAAAGGTATCCCACTGAATTTATCACACCAAGACATTACACTGTCAGTAAATATCACCGACAATATTCACTGAACTCGAATCTAGTTTCGTATTACCGTCGGGTGAAAACTATTTGCACACACTAAAAAGCTTTCAGTGCCCGGCCATGTTTTCCGCCCATCGCGTCGTCATTGGCGCCGCCCGCCCAACAATGTCGGCTCTACGCGCTTGATAAATGTCCATCTCCGCCCATGACACCAACGTGATTCGGAACCTAACCAAATATTCTCCCTGACAATATTTCATCATAGCGTTATAAGGCTGCAGTTAGCATGGTTACCCAACTTTCATTGTCGTAAAGTGAATTATTTTTATTTCATAGCATATTTTTTCTATCCGGCCAGTTTTATGAGAGATCTTTTTCAAAGGCAAATATATTTTTTAATATTCGATTGGATTTCGTAGACAGGATTGGGACTTCTTTGTAAGAGTTAGTAGAATCCACTCTTTATAACATTTACTTCAC
The DNA here is from genome assembly GCF_004193835.3 of Ostrinia furnacalis. Classification (NCBI taxonomy): domain Eukaryota; kingdom Metazoa; phylum Arthropoda; class Insecta; order Lepidoptera; family Crambidae; genus Ostrinia; species Ostrinia furnacalis. The sequence continues at coordinate 232,904 of NW_021136366.1, forward strand.
AGTTGTTAATACGAGTAAATAATTTATCAAAGATAAAAGTAGGTTATATTCCAGGCATACTTTTAGAAATAGACCTGGTAATATTTTTAATGTCACCATAACCAGAGTTAAGTAGCCATTTTTGAATTTATTGTCCTTTTACTTTTTATGCCTACGCGTAAAATATTTTACTTCCTCGTACAAGATTCAGAGCTCGAATTCCGTTACACACGTGCACATAAAACATCATATTATTATTTGGGCTCAATGGCCTAATGTCATATTAAATACTATAGAAAATCTCTATTGGAATTGTTAAGATATTTCTGAAGAGCTTTGGATTTTTCAAACAAATGGTTGCATTTCCCTAAATTCAATTCAAACAAATACATTTTCTACATTACCAAAAATTTACCTACATATATTGATCTGTTTTGTGGTGTACCTACATACAGCACAGCCATCAAGTCATCCGTGGCATGTTATCGAGTTACGGGACTATTCCCACCTCTCGTTCCCACCGCTGCAACTCCTGGGTAGCCAGGATCTACAGCTTAACCGCCAATAACAACCCAACCAGTGAAGGTCAAATTTGTCCCGGGAAAAATTAAACTGTCATTGGACCCGCAACGAAATTGATCAGAAGCACATAGGAGGAGTTCGAAGTTAAGGTTCGACTTCCCTCCTTTGCAAAGCGGATGACAGGTGACAAACGTTAGGTTATCTAGTTATAGTAAGTACCTAATTTTGCAACACATTTCATGCCTAGTCAGCAGGTGTGCTGTCGACCGTATAATCCATCTATCAACATCCGTAACTCAAACCTGAACAAACAACCCGACTGAAGCCTCTCAATCAATCCCCGACTTTTCCCCAAACCTCCAACTAATAAAATCTCACCAATGTCATTGTAAAACGATAACCGTTCTCGTTTTACACCGACTGACTGTCGGTAGGATTTGAGCTTTATATATCACGAAATAAGAGTCAGTGGGTTATAGGCCGGGCGGTGGAAGAACAAAGGTGTTGATCTGTCGATTCTCAAAGAAAGCTTAGCATAGTGTTTAGGTATGGTCTTTATTGATTGATTAAATGTAATTAATCTAACCATAACAATTAAATAATGTAAACTGCTACCAAAAAGAATGTTCAAATTAAATATCATTTGAGAGCTATGTAACATTCGTTTAAATAAACGTTTACGTTTATAAAAAAGGGCATAAGCTGGTTTAAGATCTTTATTCTCATTAAGAATTACAAAACTTCGCTTACTATGAGAACATAAAACAAACATAATGGTTACACATATGGTTAACAAACATATTTTATTACGTATGGCCATTATACTCATAGTACCTACAGTCTTTGCTTAGATTAGGTCTAAATGGCGCTGTGTAAAAATGTCCAAGAACAATACCTATTTATTGATTCGATATAATTCGAAAGGGTAATGAATGACTTTCGTGTACCCAGCGCCTGACCTCCACGCGGGACTAAGCGGGCCCCGCGGTCGGAAGAGTCGTGCCGGCCGCCGCTCGGTAATTTCCTGCAACCCATCAATAACTGGAAGCATTTACACCACCAGACTTTTGGGTATGTACTTTGACTTAGCATTAACATCCCATAATTTTTCGCAGTTTATTAGTGAACAGTAATTATTGTTTTATTTACCTCCCAAGTGCATCGAAAATAAAATTACTGCAGAAAGTATACATATATTAAAATCTCAACTCAATTACGATCTTCGGGCTGCAATCGCCTAGACTATCAATCAATATATCACACCTTGTAATCTTTACGAGGATGCATAATTTATTTGGCGATGATGGATAGTACAAGTGATTTCTAATTGATCACGTATAACTGAATAATAATTTAATAGAGTAATTGAGATTCGGTAAATACTCTCTGATATTATACGTAGAATAACGGAGGTTCGTTACAGAGAAGGAAATGTGAAATGATGGTTTGCATGCATTAGCTGAAAAATATTTTTGTTTGTTAAATAACATGCAAAGTTTGGTTACCAAATAAGCATTCCCAAAAGCGACATTGAGTTATCGATTGTCATTGTTTTTTTCATTTTGAAAGTAGAAAAACATAAAACAGTCGTAAATGGGTTTCGATCAACAACCGCTAACCGTGTCGTGAAAAAACCGTTTCAGTTTGGGAAAAGTCGTCTCATGAAAAAACCGTAACGGGTTTTTGTGGATCTGTTTATCTGAGGGGTTCTTTGGTCGTACTTTGCCCTTTTCGTGTCTGATCAGGCCCGATAAGAGATTGGTGGAGAGATAGAGCAGGATTGCCGCTCATGTAACGTATGGCTAGAGATACACTATCACACTCTCCTTGAAGGTTTCTCGATACGCCAAATGACCTATTCGGATTCTTCCATCTAATACGGGAAGGATTCTCCAGAAGCAATACGAAATTGTAGAAAAATAAAAGTAAAAACACTTAACTAACTACTACATTAATGTTCTATGGAGATAAAGAATCTACTCCGTATTTCTATCTGATATTTTGCGAAAGAATTCTTTAATCATTAATTTGAACGAATAAATTATTTATAACATTATAGAGAGCCTTATTCGCCCTCTTTTAAAAGCAATTTAACGGAATCAAGTAATCATTTCAATTATTAAGGCTTTCAAGCAATGTTGAGAGAAATATTTATTACATTTCAGATTTGATTCAAGGTCCAAGGCACTTCAAGAGATGTCTCCATGATCTAATGGTTACAATGTTAAATTCCTCGGTTGAGAGGCCCTGGATTCGGTTCCCAGATGGAACGAAAAAATATAATTTGTGTAGGTACTTATTGTAGGTTTAATTAAGCTCGATTAGGCTTGAAACAATCAAATGTGACTTCGAGTTGTGAAAAACAGTAAACTGTCTGATATCAGATGCATTAAGAGGTTTCTAGTCTAGAGTCTGACACAGGCTTATGCCTCTACCAGGGTCGTCTCAGTCATCAAAACGATAGAAGATAGTGAATCTGAAAATTATAATTTTGTTCCAAAATACGCCCGTAGGTATTAAATCGAACACACAGCGTTGAATACAGCTCTGTGATTGGTCCGTGTTTCACCCTGTGCATCCACGCGCACTGTGAGACCTCATAGTAATGTTTGTGAATACGGGCGTTAGTTTATCATTAGGAAAGTGCTCTTCTTACGGAAAAAAAATGGAAAAAGGGTTATTCCGAAAAAATCATCATCAGATCCGACTGCCCACATACAAAAACATATGTGCATTACATAAAACGGAAAACCATATTCATTTCAATATTTTCATGGATAACAATGGCTGAAGCGATTAAATAAATATTCGTTTTGCGTTTCAGAATAAAATTATTGCGTAAGTAATTAATTTACCACTCGCAATTATATTTGGTGCGAAATGAGATTAGTCCAGTCATTTAAGCTTAAATTAGGTAAGAATCTCGGAATTAGAGATACCCAGCTGTAAGTCTGTAAATACTTGTATATTGACACCCTAAAAGTTGTCTCAAAACCTACATATGGTAGGGTGTAAGCAACTATTAAATTTTAAGGTCAAAGGTCACAAAAATAGGTTTTTTGCGCTTTTTTTGGAAATATCTCATTTCCTATGGGTTTTTTGCTATTTGTATTTATTATCAATATTGTAGAATACTAAATTCTCTACAAATTTTGTTTACACACACACACACACACACACACACACACACACACACACATACACACACACAACCTGCATGCAAGCCTGTTTCTTTTTTTTTTGCCCCTTTGACTGTTTTTTACGAGATTGTAATAATATATAGAATCCATTATTGGCTGTAAGAACAAAAGTACCTGTTTGTATTATTATTATAAAGAGCTGTGGTTTTCTGAATAAAGAAAAATAAAATAAAATAAAATTATTTTGAACGAATAAATTATTCATAACATTACAGAGAGCCTTATTCGCCCTCTTTTAAAAGCAATTTAACGGAATCAAGTAATCATTTCAATTATTAAGGCTTTCAAGCAATGTAGAGAGAAATATTTATTACATTTCAGCTTTGATTCAAGGTCCAAGGCACTTCAAGAGGTGTCTCCATGATCTAGTGATTACAATGTTAAATTCCTCGATTGAGAGGCTCTGGATTCGGTTCCCAGGTGGAACAAACAAATTTAAAAATTTGCGTACTTGTTGTAGATTTAATTAAGCTAGATTAGGCATGAATAAAAAAAATAACTTCTTGTTATGAAAAACATTAAACTGTCTGATATCAGACGCATTCAGAGGCTTCTAGTCTAGAGTTTGACTCCAGGGTCATACCTCTATCAGGGTCATATCAGTCACCAAAACGATAGGAGATAGTCAATCTAAAAATTATAATTTTATTCCAAAAATAAAGTGCTCTTCTTGCGGAAAAATGGGTTATTCCGAAAAAATCATCATCAGATCCGACTGCCCACATACCTACAAAAACATAATGTGCATTACATAAAACGGAAAACCATATTCATTTCAAATATTTTCATGGATAACAATGGCTGAAGCCATAAAATAAATATTCGTTTTGCGTTTCAGAATAAAATTATTGCGTAAGTAATTAATTTACCACTCGCAATGATATTTGGTGCGAAATGAGATGGAAAATACGTAGTATTGAATTAGGTTTTTAATACCACCTGTATAGTAGTTCAAGTAATAGCTATGCTGTTATAAAACACTCTTATAAAAGCAATGATAAGTAGGAGGACTAATCAAGCTCTACCACCAATCAAGTCGAGCTTACCAGTAGTATTTCCTTATAAAGAGTACGAGTATAGTAATCCACAGGATTGCATTTAATTTTAGTCAGAAATGATTTTTTTTTTTTTTTTTTTTATCCACAACGAGGAAGCTCTTGGCCTGTATCTCACCTGATGGTAAGTGACGATCAGGCCGAAGGTGGAAGCGAGCTTCACCCGGAATCCTCAACCACGGAGGAACTGGCTATCTTACCTCTAACTGCCGGAACACAACAATGCTGTTAACATTGTTGTTATGGCGACAGACTTAGGTAAGATGGTGGTAGCTAGCCAGGCGGACTTAGAACAAGCCCTACCACCAACCAAACCGAACAGAAAAATCTGCCCCCACTGGGAATCGAACCCGGGACCTCTGCGTCCGAAGCAGGTAGTCTTACCACTAGACCACAGAGGCGGTTAAATTATAAAAAGCTTAATCTTGTATTAAATTAATCAAATGCAAAGAGCTTTTTCAGGGATTGCTAATTGTATTAAAATATTATTTATTTCTCGATTCTACGTATTAAGAATAAGAAAAATACTCTATGAACAAATAGATAGGTACAGCACCTAATCCAACTTGTAAAATATATTTTAATTCTCTTTGTGAGCGAACTCTAAGGAACTTGGTTGAAAATTAATTCGAGATACATATTAATAAGAAATTATTCAGCTTTGAAATAAAGCAGAGGTTTGAGAGCATTTTCAAATTGGTATTTAACCTCAAAGTGAATATTAATTAGTTTTAAAGTCCGTATTGTAAAGTATAATCGTTATAGATAGAATCGTTATTGTATACCACACAGTACTGACAATCAGTATAAATTATACAATTTAGGCGACCTTATCGCTAGGCAGTGATCTCTTTGACAGTGTATTGTAAAACGTAACTCAATCAGACAGCTGCTAAACGTTTTACAATAATTATTCAAACCCTATTTCAAAAAGTAATATCTACCAGTTAACCACCAAACGATGACTATAAAAGAAATATAATTAAGTAAGTAATGTATTGTTATGTGGATTGCATTATTTACTTAATTCATTAAAATAATGGTGATGCTTTTAGTTTCAGATTCAGCAAATGATAAAAAGCTTAGCTTTTCTAAAGTATCAATTCCGGTCTTATCTGGATCAGAGTGAACGCANAATAGGTACGTAGTATTGAATTAGGTTTTTAATATCACCTGTATAAAAGCAATGATAAGTAGGAGGACTAATCAAGCTCTACCACCAATCAAGTCAAGCTTACCAGTAGTATTTCCTTATAGAGAGTACGAGTATAGTAATCCACAGGATTACATTTAATTTTAGTAAGAAATGATAAATTATAAAAATGTTAATAATCCTACTTCCTATCCTTTTAATATTATAAATGCGAAAGTTTGGGTGTCTGGATGTTTGTTACTCTTTCACGCGAAAACTACTATACGGATTTTGATGAAACTTTACAGTATTATTATTTATAACCCAGAATAACATTATAGGCTATAATTTATGACGATCTGTGACAAAGTAAATTTCACGCGGGTGAAGCCGCGGGCAAAAGCTAGTCTTATAGCAAATTAATTTAATGCAGAGCTTTTTCAGGGATTGTTAATTGTATTAAAATATTATTTATTTCTCGATTCTAGGTTTAAAAAAAACACTTGAACAAAGAGATACAGCACCTAATCCAACTTGTAAAATATATTTTAATTCTCTTTGTGAGCGAATTCTAAGGAACTTGGTTGAAAATTAATTCGAGATACATATTAATAAGAAATTATTCAGCTTTGAAATAAAGCAGAGGTTTGAGAGCATTTTCGAATTGGTATTTAACCTCAGTGAATATTAATTAGTTTTAAAGTCCGTATTGTAAAGTATAATTGTTATAGATAGAATCGTTATTGTATACCACACTGTACTGACAATCAGTAGAAATTATACAATTTAGGCGATCTTATCGCTAGGCAGTGATCTTTTTAAGAAAAATCAGACAAACGGCTTCTAAACGTTTTATTAAAAAAAAATTTGGTACCTGATGATCACTTCTTCTATCAATGAACATGATTGTTATTTATCAAATAATTTAAATTATCTAAAGCACATGAACGAAGAAAAAATAGCAATTCAAACTTGATGCTAAAGTGTAATATCTACCAGTTAACTACCAAAGGATGAAGATAAAGGAACTTTTAAGTAGGTACCTACTTTTATTGTTATGTGTAAATTAATTAAAATAATATTGATGCTTTTAGTTTAAGATTCAGCAGATGATAAAAAAGCTTTTCTAAAGCATCGATTCCGTCTTAACTGGATCAGTATGAACGCAAACATGTTATGCCCTAAACCTAGATCATTCAAAGATAATTAGTCTTAGACATGTTTTATTGGCTTCTGTTGGCAATGGCGAATGTTTTTTAATCGCTCGAACGTCTCATTGTAGTGCGACGTAGCGTCTGCACACGATAGTCGGAGTCGCAGAGAAACCGAGTAGTAAGTGAGTAACAAGGTGTCAAAACCTTGACATCATTCCGTGGTTTGTTTTCGTTCTTCCAAGAATATTAACAGACTCACTGCCCTTATCCAAACAACAGCTAAGTGCATACCAAATGAAATTCCCCAGCTATTTTTAAAACGGAAGCGATCCGAACTTCTGAACTGACGAAACTAAATCATACGAAAGAAGATATCAGCAGAAGTTACTATGACCAAAATACTGTACACATTCAAGGTTGAACGTTCGCATTCTATAAAATGGCCGTAACAGCTTGTCGGGTGATTAAGACACAACATGTCAGAGTGATCAGAGAGTGTACTTACTGGTGTGTCGCGGGCGCAATGGGCGGGGGTCACTCACACTGGGTTAGCACTACACTATCAGTGGGTCAGCGGTGGTGTATCAGAGTCACTGGCGTGTAAATTTAGCGCGTTGTCGCGTTGTCGCGGAGCGTGGTCGCGGCGCGAGCGACGGCCGAAGACTACTAGGGCGTCTCGCCGGCGCCCGCCCGGCCGCCGCCGCCCGCCCGCCCCGCGCCTTATCACACGAATAAAATTTATTTAATGGATAACCGGCCGACGATGGGATATCCATTGAAATTTTCCCGTTTTACGACGCGATTATTAATGACTTAAGTGGTGTTTGGCATGTTTTTTCCGATCCGTTCCCTTTATGATTATGGACGGGTGTTTGCCTACGGCGTTTATTGCTGAATTCAAATTGAAATTTGGTATCGGCCGCATTTTTGCTTTAGAGCAGCACACAAAGATTTAGGTTATAAATTAATCATAAGCCAAGAGTTTTCATGCCTACAAATTCAAGAACATTAAACCATGAGGTAGGCTTAATAAGTAGGTAGACTAGGTACATTGATTTAAAATAACATGAGCTTATTAGATTATTTTTCAATATACTGAAACTATTTCATTTTACATTTATTAGGAAGTACCTACTCAACCTGAAAATTTTACAGTAATATCTCGTTTTAGATTAAGCTATTAAAATATCTTCATAATTAATTAAGCTCACATTCCCCCTGCACTGCTATAAATTCATGTAAAATAGTTCTCTAAATCTTTTACTACTACTTATTTACGACTACCTACCTTTGAGACGTAGATGCTACTACGATAGGGCGTGGGTAGACATACTATTACCTCTACAGGGTGTTAGGTAAATGGGTATATGAGCCGACACTAGCCCATGTTAACATGGGCATATAAATGGTATGGTGAAGTCAGAAAATTGATATCTTCATTTTAATTTTCATACAAATCGGATTTTATAAAAATTAATTTGTATGAAAATTTTAAAAAAATAAATGATGATAATAAATTTCTGACTTCACCAATTTCACCATACCATTTATATGCCCATGTTAACATGGGCTAGTGTCGGCTCATGTACCCATTTACCTAACACCATGTATAGATCTCAGGCAAAAGGTCAAAACACTTTCTGTATGAAAATGCGTGCCATTAGTCAAGAGAGTTCGTTATATCCTGAACGACCTCGTTTCACCCAGGATGCGGTGATGTTTTCAGTTTTCATAAAATAAAGGGTACAAGTTAGAATCTACAACCAGTCCTTACCCTACTGTTATTTAATGGTTTTTTTTTTTTTTTCATTTTGTTTGTTGGAAGTTACAGTGTAGAGTCCACACTGTAAACAAAGTGCCATTGAATTTAGTGATCGCTTCACGTGGTGGAAAAAGGTCATCATCATCATCATCATCATTTCAGTTATAGGACATGCATTGCTGAACATAGGCCTCCCCCAATGATTCTATGTTAATCGATTGATAGCGGCGGTGGAATAAGGTAGGGTTCACAAAAAAGTATCAAAACAATCACGAAACTGTATATGAAAGTTATTTTTATAAGCAATAGGGAAATAGGTTGATTATTATGTCGTTACATTATAAAAGCTCGACTCACACTCAAGCATGGCTGCAGTCCTGTGATTAGTTGAAGATCAATGATAATGAATGCATATTTTATATAAATGATATTAAACAGTTTATATTCTGAAAAAAAAATTGTCGTAGTATTATTTTGGTCCAAGTTTAAAAAGAACTTGACTTACGAGCTTTTTGGTCAATAAATGATTCAAAAGAAAGTAATGTTTTACCCACGATTAGTTGAAACCTTTTGTTTGTCTGTCGCTCTATTACACAATTGTTACTATACTTCTCTACCTTTTGCATGTTTTATCACTGTTAATGTGTTTCGAGTACTTAGTTACCTTTTTTGGATACGACTTGCGATTGATGTCTAAGCCAAAATAGACTCTATGTAGACTTTTTCTTTTGGTGTTATCAGATTAAGTAAGAAGATCTAGGTAACTGTATCTTACATAGAAAATGTGCTAATGGATCGTAATGGATGCCAATTTAAATAATTATCCTAGGACATTTTATATTAGTCAACGGATATACTAACATGCTTAATTACTCCTGTTTAGACATGTCACCCTTCAAGTACCAGTGAAACGAGACACAATAGAAATCGATTGTTACTAAGGTCTCATGCGACCGTCTCATGCTTAGGGTACTACGGGATAGCCGTATTCACGATGCTTGCTTAAGTGAAGCAGCAAATCGAACGCACAGCGTTGAATAGAGCTCTGTGATTGGTTCGTGTGTCACCCTGTACGTCCACGCGCACTGTGAGACCTCATAGTATTTTTTGTTAATACGGGCGTAAGATTTCCTACGTTAAAAAACATCCATATTAGTGACATAGTTGTGGAAATTAAACGGGCGTGAAGGAAGTATTAATGACAATCTTAAATTAGTAAAATGTTGGTTATTTCATGAGATCTAAAAGTTTGACGACCTTTGTTTAGTGTACGAGTATGTGCCTACTTCTAGACTAGTTCAATAGCTCGTCTTTTGCTCATTAAAACTTTTCCATCAAAATGGACTGTTCCACATAATCGGAACTTTCCATTTAATAGTTTGGTGTTAGTAAAACAGAACAAAATTAATTATTATTTCGCTTAGTTTCTATAATCTTTTGTTTTATTAATTTTCATGAGTACGGTTGTGATTTTATTGCATTAAAGGCTGCACTTCTTGGCCACGCAACACTATGGCCACCGAGAAATGTCATTCTTTTTTATCTACGAAAACGTTTTTCTTTTGTTTTTCCTCTCGATCTCGACTCTCAAATCCCGCACTAATACCACAGAATAATAATAAGTAGGTACCTACCTACTACGTACAGAAGTTTTACTTCGCGAAGGTATTTAAAAAAATGTATGCTCAATGTCATTAACAATATGGTGTAGTGATCGGCACTGCGCCGAAGCTATAGGGCTGACTTCGGTAAAATGATGTGACGTGAGGTGCCAAACTGCGGAAAATGGCGGAGGAAATACATGATTTAGCATGAATTATCATGAATAAAACTACTTATTTACCTCTCAGTGTCTTGAGGCAACTTAAAAAAGTACATTGTGTTTTTTTATTATTATTTAGGCAGTTAAATACTGCACAGTATTTAATACACTATTTTCTTTATTTTCTTCCATCATACACAAGAATACGTGTGCGTGAGTCAATGTTCGCTCGTATGTGAGGCCTTGTCGAATAGTATCCTGTAGGTGGGCCATCGTGCGTGTTATGTTTTCGATGTAAACTCGCGGAGATGAACAGGCCTGCTAATACTCGTAAAGCCTAGAGAATCTAAGTGAAGTTTTTACCTCAATTATTGTTGTTCGTTTCAGCCAAATGACGTCCACTGCTGGACAAAGGCCTCCCCCAAGGTTTTCCACAATGAACGGTCCTGCGCTGCCCGCATCCAGGCTCTTCCCGCGACCTTTACCAGATCGNTTTGCTAATCGCGTCGCTAACAACGGGCGTAAGATTTCCTACGTTAAAAAACATCCATATCAATGACATAGTTGTGGAAATTAAACGGGCGTGAAGGAAGTATTAATGGCAATCTTAAATTAGTAAAATGTTGGTTATTTCATGAGATCTAAAAGTTTGACGACCTTTGTTTAGTGTACAAGTATGTACCTTCTTCTAGACTAGTTCAATAGCTCGTCTTTTGCTCATTAAAACTTTTCCTTCAAAACGGACTGTTCCACATAATCATGTTCCAACTTTCCATTTAATAGTTTGGTGTTAGTATAACAGAACAAAATTAATTATTATTTCGCTCAGTTTCGTTTAAAGTTGCTTGGTTATTAATTTTTACTCAAATAAAACATTTGTTTTTATAATCTTTTGTTTTATTAATTTTCATGAGTACGGTTGTGATTTTATTGCATTAAAAGCTGCATTCCTTGGCCACTAGCCACCGAGAAACGTCATTCTTTTTTTTATTTACGAAAACGTTTTTCTTTTGTTTTTCCTCACGACCTCGACTCTCAAATTTTCCCGCACTAATGAAGCCTAGAGAACCTAAGTGAAGTTTTTACCTCAATTATTGTTGTAAGGTAATCAAATTTTGATTTTTTACCCACAGGCAGACAAGCACCAGAACTAAAAATACTAATACCTATTACATCTTGAACCTAATAAAAAAGGTTACGCTACGAAGAATGCGCGTAAGTATGTCCATGTCATTATAAGAGTCCCTTTTGATGCGAGGCCGTCGCACTTAGACGCTACCATAATAAGCAAGTGTGTATAGTATACAGGGTGAATCTTTCAAGTATTCGTGGCTTAATAAGTATAAAGGAGTATTTATGAGGATATTTGTTACTCCTTTACGCAATAAAGCAAATACATAAAAGCATCCCATACGTATTTAGGCAACCAAATGTGTAACAAGCAATTTGTCGAATCAAATTAACTCCTCTAAGCAAACAATAATGTGTACGTAAGTATGTATTGTGTTATGAGTGGGTTCACCGCAATAGTCCAGTAATTGACGGGGATTGAACTAGCGTTCCTAGAATCTTGAATACGCAGTTGAATTATTTTGTTGCCTTAATCCAAAACAATATTTTTGCTCTTTAGTTTACCTGTACACCTATTCTCCAGGACTCTATCTTCACAATAATTTCTACTCGGTTTGAGTAAGTAGGTACCTAAAACATTTTATGGAATTCCAATTTCGTACTATTGTTATTGACCAAAACTGGCTCTGAGGGCCCTCGTCCACGGCGACTTTTTGTAGCGATGCAGCCGCGCTGCTGTAACTCGTTAGTAGCGCGTTGGCATCACTTCTGTAGTGCGTTGCAAATGCGACTAACGCGTGCTAGTAGCGATGCTGTTGTTTACGAAACGCGCGACAAAAAGTTGCAGTGGGCGAGGGCCCTGATACTCCTTCAACAATTTGTCGTGATTTCTAATAGTTTTGTTGACCAACCACGCCCTCCAAGATAGCTCACCCTGTATGCTATTTTCGTAGTGATACCATTTATGGAATTTGGACCCAGAGGACCGCCCGCTGCGGTTGACCTGCACTCGCCCTTTGACCTTTTTGCCCGTATTCCTTACTGGAGATTAACGCTTGCTAAAATATCATACGCGGCACGACACGCTGCCTAATGCTCCGTGACTCAATACTTTTCCAACCTACTTTGCAGTTTTTGGGAATGGCAACCTTCGTAATGTGTCCACAGATTAGGTAAGCCTTTTATGTGAACACCTAATTTATGATCAATCTCTAATCTGGATGGCGCGTTTATAAAAATTGGTAGGGCGGAAAATATTGGATGGAAAATTTTCAGTGCGTGAAGTATGTTACCACTCTTTTCGGTTGCATACAGCTAGGGATTGGAATTCGCTGCCCGCCGATAATTTCTCCGAGACTGCCTTAATTGCTTTATAACGTAAGATTAAATAAATAATAGTTACTGCTCATTTCCTCATATGTGATTGTCCTGCATACCTACTACATTACTTACGAGTACGTACAGTCGAATAAAAAGTACTATAATTAGGTGCTATACTCAGTCCAATATTTATTAAGGACTCTGAATAGAAATCTTTCAAATTGGTACTATCCATGTTATAATTTTGCTACACTTATGACCCAGAATCAAGACAATTAAAGGTGCCTGTATTAAAGGTTTTCAACGCTTGCTGATAATTCAGAGACATTTTCAAACAAATACTCTGTACTCGTACCATTTCCCACTCCAAAAATCGTAAGAAACACCTTTATTGCGGTCGCAAATTGACTTTCACATACATTTTCTACTCGTAAGTTGATATATCCAGTTCCTGCTTATAAATGAGTTCACGAGCCCCATATTTCATGTTGATGGCTACCATATTCCCGCTTGTATTGCCGAGGTTATGCGTCACGTGCTGTCCTGACCCTCGCGGGGCATCCTTTTATACCTTCTAAATGATGGAAGAAGGCACAAGTTACTTAATGTGAGATTGAGTATTAAAATATTTTCATACCCATTTAAAATGTGACTTCAATTACAATTCTAATCATCATCGTAAAATTATAATATACAACGTGTTTACAACGAAGATTATTTTCTCTAACTCGAGATTATTCTGTAACATAGTTTGAAAAGGTAATATGTGCTCGCGATTCGTTGAAGGAATCAATTTGAAAACTGACGAACCTTTTCATTCCGCGACTGTACAATAGAGTTGTACTAAATTTTCAAACTAATTGGTGGTCACACTGGGTAACCAAGAAAAAAGCTGAAAGTTTTCGTAGCTACGCGGACAATGTAGCGGCCGTAGTAGTACCACGTAGCACGGCGTAGCTACGATATTTGAGAAATTATTGAGGAAGGCGTTCGTTGAGTAGTAGACCTAAAGTCCAGGATAGCAAAAATATTAATTAATAGTACCTAAGTTCACGTAAAGAGCAGTAGGTACAATCTATACTATCACCTCCATCGTTTTGCCATAAGCTTTATGACTCCTTTTGAAGATTTATCCTACATAATGCTAACACTGTCTAATTACTGATTCACAATACTACTATTTTCAGTTAAGTTTCTATTGCAAACACAGTTCTCGTAATTTTTTATCTTGTCTTCTGTATAGGTCATTACATCGCATCTCGCTCTTAATTGACAGCTCTAGTTGTACTTACTCGTATGCAATTCCGTTTACATAGTTTGATAACGCTGTATCTCAGAACGAACCCATTTAGATAGATTTTCTCGTTCTGACGACGTTCCTCTCCCCATTTAGATAGATTTTCCCGTTCTGACGACGTTCCTCTCCCCATTTAGATAGATTTTCCCGTTCTCACGACGTCTCTCTCACTACTCACTAGGATCAAACTCGATCGCAACGGATCATGAGCCGTCAAAGAAGTTTGCTGTCCTACTTCACAAGTTTCGTTTCAATTTATAACTTCAGTTGAATTTACATAAAGTGCTTGCAATCGCTAATTAAAGTCTGAAACTGCATCTATTGACGTCACTATTTGCTTATATCAGAAAAGATAAACTATGACGTCTGGTTATGTAATTCAAGTAACTTAAAGTAACATCAATTTCTACGCCAATTTTGTATTTCAAGATCAACCAGCTTTGTAATTAAAAGTTCTAGGTGTCTACTATTTCACGTTATTAAAATATCTTCAAAGTTCAGTCTCAGGCCTGTAATTAGAAACGAAGCTCAAAACCTACCTAAAGATAATTGTAGATTTAAGTCTATAATAGGCTAAATTCTTTGGCTTAATCCATAGGCTTCTTTAAAGTATTCTTGAGTGAAGCTATATTCCTTCTTGCATGTATCGCTTAATCAGGGCTTCAATCGCCATCGATCTTTCGGCTATCTGCTAATGTTATAAAGTGTTGATCACACCAAAATTATTTTTTTCTCATTATTCCTGAAACGCCTTTATAATTTGCAATTGATGCGGTTATGAGAATAAGTTAACAAGTACGAAAATACCGACCTTTTTATTCAAAATGATATTATGATCAGCTTGATTTATGGGATACCTACGAAAAAAACAGGCTGCTGTTTACATTTGCAGTTTACAAATCGCTAGTCTCAGAAAATTAAATGTAGGTCAGACTCACGACACCATAGCCCCAGCATATTGCACCGACTTGGAATTAATCCAGCCAGACCACATTATCCGTGTTAGGTACAAGGTAAATCAATGAACAGAATTCCTATGGTAGCACATAAGACCCTCTTTTTTTTGTATAAGATAATAGTCAAGTTATTTTTTGGGTATTGCTAGTCAAACTGTATTTTCTACCACTTTTACTTAGGATTAGACTGATGCCTAGAATGTTATTTTATATTGAAAATCATTATCATCTTCATCACCATCATTTCAGCCACAGGACGTCCACTGCTGAACATAGGCCTCCCCCAATGACTTCCACATCGCACGGTTGGTAGCGGCCTGCATCCAACGCCCTCCTGCTACATAGTCAGGTCGTTGGTCCACCTTGTGGGTGGACGTCCTACGCTGCGTTTTCCGGTACGTGGCCTCCACTCCAGAACCTCCAAAATCATTACTCTATGGTGTATTCACGATGGTAGATACTTTACGTTGATATTATTAATTGTTCGACAAAGGCCTTCCTTCCCGAATGCCATCATAAAACTAATGACCGTTAAAAAACGTCCAAGGCTTCACAATCGGTGGACCGAAGATCTTTACATTTAAAAATCAAGCCTGCTCAAAATGTCAAAAGTTTTCGCTTAAATTGTTCCATAAGCACTCAAAGGCTCAATTTACATCGTTTTGTAGTCGATTGCCGAAAGTGTCCTCAGTGTTCCCCAGTAATCTGTATGTTCATTAAAGTTTCTCGTTCACGGGTCATCTACTGCTATTAGTTTGGGAAATTTTCCTGCTGTAAAGTGTTCCCGGGAATACGCCCCGAGGGCCCGGGCCAACGAACCGGGCAGTTTGAACACTGTTGGGATGAAAGATCTTAACATTGTCGTGCCAAGCAGTAATAAAGATGGTTCTTTTTTCATTTATTTACCAAATAAAATTACAGACCAATTATTTGTTTTGACAGCATTCAGAAAACCACTACTTAAAGTACAGTCATTCATTTAAATTGTATGTAGTGTATAAAAATGCCAATTTCCAATGTAACTTGACTTGTACAAAAGGGACAGAATGTGCATAAGGTAGAGGTAACTTGATCTTTTTCCAATTTAAGTATTAGGGCTTTGACCGTCGCCAATGATCGCAGCAATCGGTATGCTTACGACAAATATTGAATATTCAGAGAAGAAAGTCGTTTTGCAGAATCAGTTTGAGTGCTCGCCATCCTTGACCTACTAGCTACGTGTAGGTAAGATTGCACGCACATTGCTATCCGAGTGAGAAGTAAAAAGCGTCCTTAACGCCTTTTTCAGCCGTCTTGGTATTTGTTTCGTGCTTCCACTTTGCATTCTGCCAAGCTACTACAATTATCCTTAATGCTACATTTAAATGCAAAGACCTCACAACTCAGTATCACAGTAGTGCCGTATGCAGTTTGAACGAAGGAAAACTGCTCTAAGTGGGACAATAAATTAGCATTCCATCTGGCTTCCTAATTGGACGTTAATCAAAGTACAGCACACGGCACATTAAGGCTGGGTTGCACCATCTTACATTAACAATCGTCAAAAATCTGTCGAACCCTATACAAAAAACACCGATTATCGTTAAGTTAGGTGGTGCAACTCAGTTTAAGCTACACCATGTCATACAAGTAGTATAATAGAACCATTTTGAAACAAAAATGTAGGAGTCTGATTGAACTAACTTCAGACCTCGCACACTTGGTAGTTTATTCTTAGCGCAATGTAAGTTCGATTTTATATAGCAAGCTATAAGCACAAATTACATAATAGGTACTAGTTAGGTAAATATTTGGAACAATAATTTACACGTTTCATATTTTCTTATGAAAACTGAAAATAACTTCAGCAAAAAACGATGTCACTTCAGCAAACTAATTGCTCTAATTAAGTAGGTACAACATAATTGCCCTAGATCTATGGAATAGTTTTCTTTTAGATAGGTTAGTATGACATCTATTGAGTGCATTTTGTAGTTATGCATTTAGCATGAATTCGTTATAGACAATTGTCGAGCAGCTGCTGTTAAAATTAAATGCTATAAAACGAGTATGTTTACACTGAAAGGTTAAAAAACTAGTATACTCGTAAAACCACAAACACGCTGTATTTTCAGAGTCAAAGCATTTTCATTAACATAGTTGTACACTACAAATCCAATTAGCATAATGCGTAATAAGCAAATAGAGCTTTCTATTATAATTTGTATATTACATTTAGTTAAAAACTTTCAGTGACTCCTACTTATATACATGTAACTTTGTCTAAAACCTTTTAAGTAGGTACTTTACAATGACTCTATCAGTCCATAGATAGATTTTAAGTAGGTAAATAACTTACAATCATACAGAAAACAGAATTGAGATATTTCCATGTCGCGTCGTATCAAATAATGATAAACTTCATAAGTTTCAGTCGGGTTAAGTATTTTGTGTTATGTATATTGGTCAATTAATCGAGAAATCTTTAGATGTAGATGACTATAATTAACAACGCGTGTCCAAGCTTCCAACTATGTATTTGCCCTTGGTCAACCCGATCTCCTAATCTTAATTTCGTAGCCCTGACATCACCCTCCAGTTGTGTGACGTCATGTCATTAACGTGAGCAAACTCCAATTCATCGAGGGTCTAGACGATTTTTCATTATCATTCTCAACATCAATCTAACGTATTTACACTACCTAGTATACTAATACAAGTATATTTTTCATACCTTATACCTACTACCTAGGTATGTTAAAATATTGCTATTTGTAGAGAATTGAAAACTATCTATCTTAAAATAGCGCGGGAATATCAAATATCCCGCCTATTCCAGATTATGTTCTCGTTATTTGCACGTTTAGTGAACGATGAGAGCGGTCTTAAAAAAATAACTCTGTGAATGTAATCTTTCATTGCCCTGCACATTAGATAACAAAATTACCTTGCTTGAAAACCCATTGATGATGATGATCACAAAGATCTTTAAAAAATTAACATTTGTTGTTTCCTCTAAGCTTTTATCGCTACAAAAATATTTGGAGAATCGATTACACGAGTCCGATTAAACGTTAAAATAGTAGTTGTTAAATTAGTAGGTTGATGAATAGCTAGGATTATTTTTATCAGTTTATCTTAAATGAGAAAATTGTGAATGAAACTAGTCATGTTCGCATAAGAATACTTATCAAAGTTTAATTCTATAATGATATTATTGTTATTGTGAAACTAAACCAATCGTGTATTCACTACCGTAAGTAATAAATTAAAAATACTGTGTTATAATATTTCCTATGCCTGATTTCTATTTTGGATACAATAATTTTAATTCTATAATACATGTAACTATTTTTTATGTGATGATAACGATAATTTTGTTTAGAAACATAATATTTGAGAATTTTTGTTGATATTATGTTTGCGCACAGTAGCGCGCTCACTCAAGGTGGATGCTTTTGGTACCATTTGCTAAAATCGTTTATAAGCATCAGTGTAGATTCTGTAGATGTCTCTGCCTAAGATTAGAAAACCGCTTGCAATAGAATATTGAATAAATTAATAAATTATGATCTAAAAAAATTGTTTTAATTTTATAATCAAATAAAATTTAAGTTTGTATATTTCTAATAAAGGGTTATTTTTTTCTTAATGCTCTTATTCATTAGAAATTGTACCTCAACAGATGGATTCCTTACTAGAAGTACCAAACAGTGAATTGCCAAAACTACGAGATCTCTTTCGAACTCACTGGCCGCATGGAGTAGAGGGCTTTTGCCTCCTCAACGCCAATATTTTATATCCTGCTCTTACAGAGTTTTTTAGTTTCAAATTCTATTGCCCAGGCGGCAAGATTGCTAATGGATTGGTTGCAATTAGTGATAAGGTAATATCCTGACATTCAAAAATTATTTTTTCATACATTGCTGCATTGTTTAGATCTACGTACGACTAGTTAATTTCATCTTTTTAGGAATACTACCAAGTGTATATTTGTCCTGTAACAGAAGATGTATCTATAATGGAAAATGCATTGTATAAAACATCTGTCATTGACTGGAATAGAGTTGTCACTGTGCCTTCAGCTAGTGCCAATGTTGTGGCAGCCCTGAAAAGGCTTTGTAGTCGATTGGATTTAAAAATTATATACGAAAACCGATGCTGTAAACATCTACTTGACAGAGATAATAAACCATTTGATTTAAGGTAATTATAAAAACNGCACTAATTTTTGTATGCTAATTAGTTGAGATCTAACGTGGTGAGGTTACAGTTACGTTGACATCAATATTCGGTACAATACGGGAATTATTGTAGAAGACATTCCACTCGGGTCTCAACTATTCTTGCACTTTTAAAATTTCTTCTAAAGGCACTAAACTTCATTTATGGGCATTTCTACGGGGACGACCGATCGACCTACTGGGGCGAAAAAAGTACCTTTAAAATTGAAGTACGGACTTGAAAAAAATCACACGTATTTATAGGACTCTTGACTTGATGGATAGGCGAGAGCATATTTAGAAGACCGCCAGGTTTTACATCTCGCCTTGACAAAATCCGAAAGTTCAAAAACGGGCGAAATTTGGCCTAAAATGGAGTGTCCGGTTTCCAGAATTTACTCGTTTTTGCTTCATAACTTTTGAAATAATAACTTCCCCATTATGAAACCCACATTCACAGAACAAGGGATAGTTAATAAAGCTATATAAATGAGTTTCTTTATCGTAAGTCCTTGGGTTTTAATACAGTAACACATTTAAATTTTGTCCGACGTGTGTGCCTCAATTCCGTGATTTTTACTTTTGTGCTCCTATATCACAAACAACGCACAATACAAACACCCACGCCTGATTCCCATAAACTAGGAGTTGCACTTGAGTGGTCGAGCAGTATAAAACAGGGCTCAATCGCTTTGAGGAGCATTTTCCAGAGGTTTGAAATCCCTCAGAATTTTTGGTCANAATAAAAACAAAATAATTAATGTTGAGGCCGAATAAGTTTAATCTAATCCAGATGACGCGACGTCACTGTTGTGAAAACTAAAAAATCTACACGGTTCAAGGAGGAGACGCTCTCCTCCTTGAGGGAGTTGAATTTCGGGTCTCAATGACGTATATTAAATTTATCAAAAGACATTAACGTTTAATTTATAGAAAAAAAAAATTTAAGTGCTTATTAAAATTATTTTCCTACTTCCAGTGACCCAGTAAACACATATGTTGGTCCTATGAAACGTGAGCACCTAAAACTAGTGAATGAAACTTGGACGTTCTACAGTGATCGTTCTTACAGCTTGTTTGAAACCTTAATGAACAACGGTCTCACCTACATGCTGTACTCCTCTGAGGACCATTCTCCTCTTTCCTGGATCACTGTGGACGAAGCTGGTGCCTTCACACATCTGTACTGCTTAGATGCTTACAGAAGGAAGGGTTACGCTGAATATATTACCAAGGTGACTGTCAATGACCTCCTCCAGCAAGGAAAAGATGTACTGGCATACACATTAGAGGACAACGTCAAACCTCAAAAATTATTCGAAAAGCTGGGTTTTGATTTTCTTGGATACGTGTGGTGGATCCGTTTGACGAAGGATAAAGGAAATTAATTTCTAAGTACTTCGTTATGTTTTCAAGTACCTAAAGTGTAAATAAATAGTGAAAAGTACAATAATCTTTTATTTAAAAACCCTGTTGATGCAAGAGTATCAAAATAAGATTTGAAAAGTACTTTGATTCTTTATTAGATGTCGCTAGTGTAAAAAGGTACTTTTTAAATTATGCACTTTTAAATCTATTATAAGCCTTAGTAAAAGCACGTAGTCAAAGTTACATTACAGATAAGATTACATTTTAATAAACACTTGCAACATTATAGCAGTAAAATATTGACCAGATAGATATAGCAACATCGGCCATTTTAATAATACTCGGTGACTCATGCGCATCATAACAAAGCGGGCGGACTCGTCCACTGCGTTTAGTCGACGTGAGCGTGACATAACAGGAAAAAGTTTGCACTGTATTTTAGTATCATAAACAAGAATGAGTGATACAGACTCCTTGCAATATTTACCAATGGAGAGATGGGGGGAGCTTGAAGAGGCTTTCAAGACCGACTGGCCAAGGGGTATATCTGGTTACACCGCATTGAGGACCCAACGGGATCTAGTCAGCCGCGGACTGGGCTACGGATTCAAAGTTTATTGCCCCTTCGGCGATGTGTCCAGCGGTATGGTGGCCTTGAACAAGAAAGTGAGTATGTTTTTGTTTCATCGTTTGAATATGTGACGTTAAATATGGCGAAATAGTTGTACACGGTACGAGAATGTTGATTGACTTATGAGTACCTACCTACTACCTACCTCATTCTAAACGGAAAAATAAGTACATATGCCAGTAAAATATTATGAAAATATTTTCCTTCAAAATAGTGATTGCCTGCACATCTTTGACACGACAAATAAGAATACAACAAGAGATAAGTACCAGCATCTGTTTGTTTATTGCGATAAGGAAAATATGTGACATCAAAGCGAACAAACATTGAATGTAATACAATTTTATTGTTATGTTAATTTTTATAAAAATCATAAAAACAGATCATTCCGAATTCCGATCAATTTTAGGGCACACTCAATGAAGTTATAATACAATGTCCAAGTGATGACACTGCGCAGCTCGAAACAGCCGTATTATGCTCGAAGATCATTGATTGGAAAAACAAAATAATGGTTCCGTTCATGCCAAAACACATTCTAGAAAGTGTTCGTAGGATAGCAGAAAACCTTAATTTAGATATAGAAGCGGAAGATACGGAACCGAATGAGCTGTTTCTGTTACCTAAACATACACCAATGTATCCCAGGTAAGCAGAAGAATCTAAGTCTATACACGTTCGTTACATTCAACTAAAAGACAAACTGCTGGACGGTTCTGCACTGCCTGTATCCAGGCAATTTTCAAGACCTTCACCAGATCGTCGATCCATCGAGTGAAAGAACCTACATGTTAGTACAAAATGTAAAACTATTATTATTCACATGGCTCGTGTTTCACTCAATTCTTCTTATTTATTGACTGCATAGTTTATTTCTCGTGTAATTTTGCAGCCCTTCAAATCCTGACTTGGGTATCAAGTCACTTTTGGAAGATCATCTCTCCACCGTCGACTCCACTTGGCGGAACCGCTACGAGGGTTCTCTCTGGCTATTCGGAATTCTAATCAAAGCTGGTTACGGCTATGGACTTTTCAAAAACAATGAACTAGTCTCATGGGTCCTCCTCAATGAAGTGGGAGCTCTCACTCATCTCTTTACTTTAGAAGAACACAGGAATAATAAATACGCAGAGATTGTGCTCAAATATTTGTGCAACTTTTGCTTGAAAAACGGCAAAGATGTCTTCGCTTATTGCAGGAAAGGAAATAAAAGTGCCTGTAAAGTATATGAGAAATTAGGTTTCGAGAAATTCCACGAAGTGCGATGGTGCTTTATAAAACCACAAAATTAGGAAAAATCGTGTTGCTTATTTTAATCAAATGTAAGGTTACCATAATAAATATTTAAAGGTAATGATTTCTTTTTCTTTTTCATCCTTCATTTTATTCTCCGATTTTAAATCGAAATGCAGTCCAGACGATATAGCAAAACTTCGATAAAAAAATACTCGTAATTTTATAATTAGCCTGAGTTCCATAAACATACCTACCTACTGGCAAAAAAACAGTTACCTACCTAGGCACTGTAGCGCATTTAATAAATAAATAGCACGTAACATATTCTCATACATATTTAAAACAAAAGTCATTCAGGACATCTCTTCCTTCCTCCTCTTATTCGAAATTAATTACACCTTTATAATTGGTTTTTCAGGATACACTAAACGAGATTATAATTCATAGTCCGCGGCTTGACACGACCCAGCTTGAAAAGGCCCTAGTATCAACAAAAATAATAGATTGGTCCACACCCATCCTAGTTCCCTGCTTGCCCCCGCATACCCACGAATGTGTGAAGAAAGTGGCCCAAAAACTAAACTTGAATTTCGAGGGAGATGATGAACACACTCCTCATGATCTGGTGCTTTATGATGTACACAAGCCCGCATTCGATGTTCGGTAAGTTCATCAGTAAGAAAGAAAATAAAAGAACAACTTTTTGTTGTAAGTAGCTACTTCACCTTCTTTTGTTTCGATCTTCTTTAAAAACGAAAGTTAAATCTCTTGTTTTTTTTGTCTTCAATTGTTGTTAATCCATCAAGTTTTGTAATTTAACACGTAGGCTGAGTTGCACCACCTAACTTTGGGGTAACTATAACGAAAACCGGTGCTTTCTGTATGGAGTTTCACAGATTTAGACGTTTGTTTTTTTTTGGGATGGATTGACTGTCCCTATACGTTTGTTAAAGTTAAAGGAAGATGGTACAACTCAGCTTTTGACATCTTGCGTACATTAGAAGTAACTTATTAGTAATCTGTGGTAGCACGACAAATACAGAAATCTGTAAAAATACCCAAGTACCTATAATCTTTTTGCAGCTTACCTGATGACGTAACCTTTCAACTTCTAACAGAAGACCTAGTAGATGCTATAGACGCCGTGTGGCCGAACCGCTATGACAGTTCCAAGTGGGTTTTCAAACTGCTAATAAAAAACAAAACCGGCTACGGTCTTTTCAAGAACAAGGAATTGCTTGCCTGGGTTTTTATCAACGAAATAGGTGCTTTGGTACATCTGTACACTCACGACGATCACAGAAATAAAGGATACGGGAAAACAGTAATGAAACTGCTTTGCAATAAATCCTTAGAAGAAAAGAAACCTGTTTTCGGGTACTGTATGAGGGGAAATGTTAGTGCCGAAAAACTGTACGAAAGTCTAGGTTTTGAGAAATTTTATCATGTAAACTGGACCATGTTAACGCCAAAATAAACCTTATTAAAAAAACAATTGCATTTTTACTTCGTATTCACTTTTTACTCGTAGGTATGCATAAAAATAACATCATCAAGATAATTTAATTTCTGCTGGAAAGCTGGATTTTTTAGTAGAGAAAAGCAGAATGAGAACAGCAAACCTACTTAGTTACAAATCAGTAATAATCTAACACCTGAGATTTGAAATCAACCTAATAACCGCAATAATAGAACCTACGTAGTTAGTAGCAAGGTAATAATTAGTTAAAACTACGGCAGAGCACTATTTAGGCCATCATCATTACATCAACCACACTATTATGTACTACACAGCTTCTAGCAAGCGGTTTGATTGGCAGTCAATACTGCTTTAACTTGAGGTAAACGTTGAAGACAGCGCAGTTTTTATCCTGTTGTACCTACCTATAATGCAGTCCCAGCTGTTGCCAGTTACTGATAACACAGTTTTATTTATTTCGTGATAACAATTAATTTGTTCTTACGCAGTTATCTAACATCTCTACAATCTTCGTGTACATTATACTAGAACCAATTGAAATACATTTAAGTGCTCAGTTCCGATGCCCAAGATGATGCAGTTCAGATAAACGCTTATCATTATTTGGAAATACTCGTAACTTATGATAGGCCGTAATGATACCATTGACAAATAAATTTCATAAGATATCACGACCATATAAATAATTATGACAACAAAATAACACTTATAAAACCAATTAACCTTAGTAGAATCTGTTGAATTACTACTTACTGTCGCAAAATGGATAGCAAAAGCGACCCACTACAATTTCTACCTCCGGAGAAATGGGGGGACCTCGAAGCGGTATTTGAGGCCGACTGGCCCAGAGGAATATCGGCCTACACAGCACTACGAACCCAAAGAAATCTACTGGACAAAGGACTGAACTACGGCTTCGAAGTATACTGTCCCTATGGTGACGTTAGCAACGGTATGGTCGCCTTAAATATCAAAGTGAGCACTATTTGTAATACATTTATACTACTTTGGTA
Source organism: Ostrinia furnacalis (assembly GCF_004193835.3). NCBI lineage: Eukaryota > Metazoa > Arthropoda > Insecta > Lepidoptera > Crambidae > Ostrinia > Ostrinia furnacalis. Next base: position 258,044 of record NW_021136366.1, read on the forward strand.
TTAGCTGTTACAGTTTCAGTTATTCTAAATCCAATAAATCGAATGTAACTAGGTACTAATTCTAAAATAAGAAACTGAAGCGCTCCTGAACAGATAGGTATAAAATTACATTCCATTTTCCAGCTCATTGGGTAAATAATTACGGGGATTTCAGGGATCGAGTGTCGGTAATAATATTCTTATCATTGTCTACAGCCGATTGATGTCATAAAAATACGGGGTGTCTGGTTATGCGTACTAGTCGGTTTACCTTAGGTAGGTACAGACACATCAGACTATACATTTCTGTTGCATATTGACCCCTATAACAACTACATAAGATCTATGTGGTGTGTACCTTAACGTGCTGGTCGTCTGTTTAGCAAAATTGAATCATACGCAATAATAAATATGATACTTTTGTTTCAGCACAACTTTAATGAAGTTTGGATTCAGTGCCCAAAAGATGATACAGAGTCGCTTGAAAATGCACTTTTAACTACAAATGTCATAGACTGGACACAAGAAATGACAGTGCCATTTATACCTCAGCATCTTTATGACATGCTTCTGAGAGTGACTAAAAAGCTTGGAGTGGTGTTTGAAGGGGAAAACTGGCCTACCTTGGATGTTATTATTTATCAAAAGACACAGCCTGCTTTTGAAAATATTTGGTAAGATAGATTAGTATACATAACTACTAATGATACATGAGTCAGTCATTTTATAGTAGGCTTGATGACGTTGCAACCTAACTCCAAAAGCAACAAAAAAAATTTCAGTCTCATCATTTGAATCTCTCTCTCTCTTTCTTACTAGTATAAATTGCTTTATTTAGTAGTACGCCTTATTCAGCTCTATTATCGAACTAACCTACTTTTAATTAACTTCCCTTGCAGTTTACCAGATGGCATACAATTTAAGTCGGTCTTAGAAAAGGACATCGATATGGTTGATTCAAAATGGATAATACGCTACGATGGCTCGAAAAGCCTATTCAGGCTCTTGGTAAAAGCTGACCTTAGTTATGGCCTTTATAAAGACAATATTTTAATATCATGGATCTTTATCAGTGAAGTTGGAAACATGGCCCATTTGCACACCCCTGAAGAATATAGAAGAAAGGGCTATGCAATCTTATTACTAAAACTTCTTTGCAACAAGTTTTTAGAAGAGAAACGAGATCTTTTTGGATATTGCGAGAGTAGAAATGTAAAAGCTTTAAACTTATACGAAAAGCTTGGGTTTGAAAAACTTCATTATATTCGATATACTGTCGTTAAGCCGAAATAAACCGCCAACATCAATAGCATGTTTTATTAACTTACCATTTAGATCCATTTGCATCCGCATAAGATTTTTAATTCTACGGGAATAATCTTTTAACGATGAGTTGATCCTAGAGCTCTTTCATTTTTACGCTTTCCATAGTAGAAAACATGGAAATGTTCATGCTTTAAAACGGGCAAGGAAAATAAAATAATCAATAGAATTTCTCATTCATTCTGTTGTTGCTAGAAATAGGGATTCAATTTCGTCACCTCCCATTATGGCACTTAATGGACCGAGTAAAAAGCCTGGCTGAATAACTCATTCAGCTTTCTGTCAGTGCATTCTACGTGTGTATCTTATCAAATTCTCACAATCAATATTTACTGCCTTGTCGTCTCAGTTTCACACGGACCTGAGCCTGTGTATTAAGATTTTGAATAATTTATCGCAAGAAGTCTTATCACATGATAATGATTGGATGAAAAAGGTGCGAAATTCTGAGTCTCTTTTGGCTAGGTTTTATAAAGATCCTAGCTGGTAAAATGCACCCATTATTATGGAACTCTACCTATAGTTTTTATGGATTGTGTGGAGCGACTAAATAGTAAATCTCCTAAAACTATGTCAGATATTCCCTACACGTCATCTCACTGTGTCGTAAACGCCGATCATTGCACAAACTTACATCTCACTAATGTAATTATGTCATGTACATTGTACACACCTGCTAGATCTGTGACACGTTGGTTAAGAGTTTTTCCCTCAGTTCTCATGACAATCAAAATCGGTCTACACCGCACGCACTTGCCTATTGAAGTATGCCTTATTATACTACCGATCGTCACTTTTTACCGACTCTAGCTGATCTGAATAATTGGGTTTCGCTAAATAATAGTATGGAATGTGTTTCGCCACTAGACATGTAAATTAGCAAAAAGGTTGGTAAGTTACGTAAAATTCTTGATTTTGATGTGATTTGCATAGATTACCTACATATTTTACATATTTTAGAAGGCCTACATAGACCTAGGCTATTGCTCGTTTTCACCATCAATCCCTAATTTTGGTAACAACAGGACTTTTGTTTTCATGGGGTCACTTAAAAAATAGGGATTGTTGATGAAAACGGGCATTAGACACTGTCAAAATTTATAGCTTTACTAGGACGACGCGGTCAAATGGCTCCAGCTACACCGTGCCACACCGTGCGTTGTTGATACAATGGTTACTCTCCGCAACAACATGTACTAAGAGATTTTTCAATAAACAATCAAGATTATGCAATGTCCTAATAGGAAACAATAATACCAATTTTTTTTCTATGTGATTCTTGAGTGTGTGATTTGTATCAGTTTTGATCTATTGAAGAAGGCAATGGGAAGTTAAAAATCGATATTTCAGGAGGAAAAATGCATACTTAAATCTCTATGATGGGGAGAGTCAAGAGAGAGGGATAAGTGTTTCAAAGGTTTCTAGACTCGTGTTTTTCAGCAAGATTTAGTTCTCAGTGTCTACGTTACAAAATGCAATAGTATCTTGGACTAACAAAAACGGTCATAACAATTTGAAAACGCATTAACCCAGTAGGTGCTACTATGATACAAAGACACCAGCTATTATCTTTGTTAAGTACCTAACCCACCTAACTAAACGTCATAAAATTCCTGATGATAGCCTACCGATAGCGTACAATTGACAATCGTAGCAGAAATTTGCAATACCATCTCCCACGCCCGTTGGTAGGGTTTTGCTGCCGAAAGACTTTAGCTGCGCCAGCGCAACGCTAACACTCGCGACGCCGACGCTCGCGTCACTATGTCGCACCCCCTTTGAGTTTTTTGTTTTTTGTGTTCAGTGGCCAGTGAAACTTTGAAAATTTTTGTGTGCTGTGGAATCCGGATGGACATTTGAAATGTGGAAGTACGTGGTTTTCGGTAAGTTCAATATTGGAGCTTTATTACCTTTATTTTTAGAAAAAAGTACGTTCAAGTAGTCAATAAGTAAGGTTCAAGCCGAATAAAAAAAAAACAGTTATGAAAAGCAAAAAGATTGTATTGAATGTATTTAACCCTACCACGGCTTCGAAACAATCAATCGTATTGATTTTTATCAAAGCCTAGCCAAAAGCTTCACGAGACAATTTGGACAAATAAAATCTGCTTTATAACTACTTCACACTTTACCGGTATTATTCAAACGGATTGTTATGTCCAGTTTCTGTTGGCACAGTTGTTGCTTTTGATTCCCTTCCCTAAACTTACCTAACAGAACTAACAATCACAATCACAACTGCAAACAAGGCAAAGGGTTTGATAGCAGAATACTTGAACAGAACAAACTAGGGTAGAAAAATAGATAGCAATCATTAGAACCAGCGTTGATATGTCATCTTCACTACGTAAATTCAAAAAACCAAATTCCAAGTTTCTGAATTGTATACTCCTACAGTTAGTTAATAATTACATTTAATTACACCCAAATATAGGTACAACCTATGAAAAATTCACAGTCATTGTACAGTAAAGCGTAAATCATATAAACGAGTAAAACAAAGAGCGATTTCTTCTTGATTATTCGAAAAATATTAAGTGTATAAAATAGTCTAAGATTCTACCAAGGATACCATTAAAAGTTTGCACATTCTCTACACACTCTACATGATGGAAGTTTACGGGTTAAGTTTGTATCTTATTATTGCACCCTATGTATATACATGTATGTTCCCGTACGGGTCTTGGTAACTGTAAATAAGCACCATTATCGCGAAAGTTGAACTGAAAGAATGGCACTTTGCCGAACTAGACGGGCCCAAAGCCTTAATGTTAAATAATATGTTACTACGTAGGTATATTATTAAGCATAGGTATCATTATTTACTTCTTTTTCAAATAAGCTTGCCCTGGAACGCCTCCGAAACAACATAACAAGGGCCGATATGAAGCAAGTTGCAAAAATAGATTAGTCAAAATTCGTCATTTGTTTTTGTTTATTTTTACAGGAAAAAATCTGTTTGAGTTTTCTTTATATCTGCAGACAATCTGCGGAATTGTGTCAAGTCTAGGCTGTTTATTTAGTGGCATCATAATCATCATTTCAGTCACAGGATGTCCATTGCTGAACATAGTTCTCCCCCTATAATTTTCACATCGCTCGGTTGGTTAGCGGCCTGTATCCAGCGCCTTCCTGCTACCTTTATGAGTTCGTCGGTCCACCCACAAGGTGGACTGGTGGTGGTGGAAATTGGTTTAGTGGCATACCAAATTCAAATTACTGATTACCACTAATACCAGACATTTGCTTGGTTTTTTTCTAATAGCCTAATTATGCAACACAAAAATAAATCAAATAAAATCAATAGTAACCAGTAAACATCAAATATAGCCGCATTATGATAATCATTCTTTCAGTTCAAACGAAAGTTAATAAACAAAGCTCATCAACTTCAAAGGGAAGTCATTATTTTCTTTATTTGCGACTGACACGAAAATGCGCGTATCTTTTCTGCCAAAAATCATATTATTTCGTAAGTAACTTTTGATCAATATACGCAGTGGCCCGGGGCACAGAGATTGTCAAGGTAAAGAATGTATACCATTCCAAAGGGAATTCTTCACTGTTTAATGTGACCTACTTATTTGAATATTTTTATGTAATTTATTGTTCTCCGCTATGTGAGATAAGATAGGTAAATGAATATGATAAAGTACTCACAGGCTTATTACAAATTAATGTGCTAATCTATACTAATATTATAAAGAGGAAAGAATTGTACCTACCTATTTTTGTATGTTTGTAATGAATAGGCTCAAAAATCACTGAACGGATTTTGATGAATCTTTACAGTATTATTATTAATAATCCAGAATAACATAATAGGCTATAATTTATGACGATCTGTGACAAACGAAATTTCACGCGTGCGAAGCCGCGGGCGGAAAGCTAGTTAAATATATTTTTAAATTGTGCTGACACTGTATACTGACTGTATTCAACTGTCAGACCTAGCTTCCTAAAGCTTTATGTGAAACTAGCGGCCGCCCGCGACTTTGTACGCGTGGATCCCGTTTTACCCCCTTTATCTATCTTAGGCGGTTTAGATTTTTTCATACAAATGTTTTTTCCCGCTAACTCCCGTTCCCGTAGGAATTTTGCAATATCGTGTTGTAACTAATCTTTAAGTTTACTAAGGTACCTGTATGCCAAATTTCAAGCGTCTAATTTAAGCGGTTTAGATTTTTCATACAAAAGGATTTTCCCGCTAATTCCCGTTTCCATGGGAATTCCTAAGTATACTATAACCTGCCCAGGACTATGAAAAATAATTGTACCAAGTTTCGTTAAAATCCGTCAAGTAGTTTTTGTTTCTATAAGGAACATACAGACAGACAGACAGACAAACATTTTACTGATTGCATTTTTGGCATCAGTATCGATCACTAATCACACCCTGATAGTTATTTTGAAAATATATTTAATGTACAGAATTGACCTCTCTACAGATTTATTATAAGTACCTACCTATATATAGATTAACTTGACACTGAACTGTAAACACTTAAACTTACTCTTAGGGGATAACATTGCCTAAAAGTAAAATAACTCAATAAAATAAGATAAATCAAGTTGTTAAATCAAAGCTTCCTAACGGGCAGTGTACCAGCATAGGAACCAGTTAATCATATTAACAATAGATCTTTATCGTGTGAATTTCAGTTTTAGAAAACCAATCATCTTCATAAATTACGAGTAACTAAGACATCCTCTAATAGCTTTGTCTTCTGGGACACTCGATGTAAAAGACTACAGAATCTTAATCCATAAGTAATTCACTTTCATTTATCAGTGCAATCGCGTAACCTTTAGGAAATTTATATCCTTGTGACTTCCGCTCTATATTAAATCATCTCTACAAAGTATAAAACAAAATCACTCCGTCTTTTTGTATGCTACGCAACGGATTTTAGTGCGGATTTCATCAATAGATAAATTATTTAAAATATTTTATGAGGAAAGTTTCAATGCAGGTAAATAGATAAGGTTTTGTGTTAATCTACTTAAATAAACTCAAAGGTAACTGACTGACTGATTGACGTAGTGATCAATCAACGCACAGCCCAAACCACTGGACGGATCGGGCTGAAATTTGGCATGCAGGTAAATCTTATGACGTAGGCATCCGCTAAGAAAGGATTTTACGAAACTCCACCCCTAAGGGGATAAAACGGGATTCACGCGCACGAAGTCGCGGGCGGCCGCTTAGTTTGTTGAAATAATATAACGACGAGTTAAAGAGGTCGGGAAAACTAAGCCGGCTTGATGCATTAAATCTGTTTGAGATATAAGAAAAAAGTAACGGTGGGGCTTTTCCTCTTATAAATCCCGTCCGAAGCCGGGGCGGATCGCTAGTCAAAATTAATATCCTAATCCATAGGTCGGAGGTGCTTAACACCGAAACTTTTCGCGTCCAATAAATCACGCACTCCCACCGGCAACAACATCAAAAGAATTCCATTAACTTGAGGAACTGTTACGTCACCGATAAATAATCGGGTGATTCACGAAAACACACGCCATTAAGAAATGTGGACTGTATAAATTACAATAACGAATAGGCCTGTTGTTTGGGCGAAAGTCGGATGTCACCTACAAAGGCTAGCTTATCGCCGCCATCTTTGAAATATGCGGCATATGGCATTTGATTAATGATATGCACAAATCAATTAATTATTCTTATTTGTGGAATAGATTCCAGACACAATAGAAGTGTTATTGGTACTGCCAGCGAAAGTGTTAAAAACGATACGTGCTTTACTTGATACCTAAGTAGAGTTTTTTTATCGTGGCTTTTCAAGTAGGTGTAATTAAATTAGAACATTGACGACTCACAAAAAACCCAGAATGCAGGTTTTAAATAATATCAAAATTATTACATTATGACTTTTCAACAGAAGTTAATAGGTACCATACTGTTTTTCTTATGGTTTCCAATTGATTCTGCTATGCCAAAAACGTTGCAAGTGTACATATTATACAAATGAAACGGCTTGGTCTAACGTTATTTTGTTTCATGTTCTTTACACGTGTTATTTCAACAAATCTTCAATAATAATAATCTCTTGTTAAGCTTTTATTTTTTCGTAATTTGTGCTAAAAATATCAGTCAATAATAGCCTAATCCGTTAAGAAAGCAGCTTAAGCGATCATCGGCCCACACTCATGGGAAGGCTAATTGTTTTCATTCAATAGCCAAGAAAAACTGTTAAAGAGCGAGAGTTTGCACACCGTCATTAATGGAAAGCGTTACGTCATCGTCGTTGACGTCGTTTCAGCCAAATTACATCCATATCTCGACAAAACCCAAGGATTTCCATAACGGCCGGTGTTGCGCTGCCCGCATCCAGATTCTTCCAGCGACCTTCACCAGATCGTCGGTCTACCTAGTGTATTATCCCCGTGGTCACCACTCGAGAACTTTTCTACCCCAACAGCCATCAGTTCTTCGAGCTGTGTTGTAGCGTTACGTCATATTTGTGACAAAGTTAGATAACAATTAAGAATTCGGTCCAGATAAAGGTGTGACTGTGTCGACACAGGTCACGGTGGCTGCCATCACCTGGCTAATAAACGTCTATCACTCTATGAATACTAAATATTATGAATGCATTCCGAGCCTGTTTATGTTTACGCATCTTATGTAATTAAATGAATACAGATAGCCGGAATTTGTCGTAAAATATAATAGGCATAATTTGTAAGACATAATAGTTATGCCTACTTGTGTAGGTCAATACGCATAATGTTACGCTTCTAATAAAGTGCAAAATACGTTAAACAAATTGTGTTTTCTGTTTATTTACAAACTAGATTAGTGTAATGCTGGTAATTACTAGTTTTAGCATTATAGTAAATGTGAAAATATATTTTCCCAGTTTTTATTCTTTGTATCTGAATTTTAGTTACAAAGTGCTGATAGTTCTTAATTAGGCCTAAAAGATTTTCACATAGAGGATTTTCACGTCGTCTTCGTGTCAGTAGATAAGTAGTTGACAGTTTGACAGGATAGCAACATATTTTCAGAACTTAGATAATCCCTAACAACAATGAAATATGATGATGCGTAAGGTAAGGTACCTACGCACAACGCGTTTATAGTGAACTCTTCCACGAACTCAATCTAAACCCAGTTTATCCTATAAAGGCTTCATTAAATGGCTTATTCGGGTTTCAGATCGCATCAACGGCAACGGTCCCCTGTAGTTAGTTTGATTGGATTACCTTACACACAACAACCAATATATGGAGCATAAACCGCACAGCACGTTTTCAATATTCGTTTGGGGATATCATAAACCGTGCGATTATACAACAAATATTATTGTCTGCTGCAATTTGCTTGACTGTGTCCGTTTCTATGTACTCATACATTCCTATCACCTATGTTGATATTAGTATAAAATTATGTGTAGAGTTTTCACTATTAAAACGCTATCTAAATTAGAATGGTAGAGCTACTTATTATGATCTTGGATTAAAAGAGGTAACTATTAAAGTATAGGTAAATAAAGAAAGGAATCTATACTTACTAATAAAGCTGAAGAGTTAGTTTGTTTGTTTGTTTACTTGAACGCGCTAATCTCAGGAACTACCTGTCCGATTTAAAAAAATATTTCAGTGTTAGATAGCCCATTTATCGAGGAAGGCTATAGGCTATATACCATCACGCTACGAGTAAAAGGTGCAGAGCAAAAAATGATTTTTACCCGTACGAAGTCGCGGGCACTGCTACGGGACTATTCCCACCTCTCGTTCCCACCACTGCAACTCCTGTGTAGCCAGGATCTACAGCTTGACCGCCACAAAAACCCAACCAATGAAGGTCAAGTTTGTCCCGGGGGAAAGTTAAACTGTCATTGGACCCGCAACGAAATNTAGTTTGACAGGATAGCAACATATTTTCAGAACTTAGATAATCCCTAACAACAATATGATGATGTGTAAGGTACCTACGCACAACGCGTTTATAGTGAACTCTTCCACGAACTCAATCTAAACCCAGTATATCCTATGAAAGCCTCATTAAATGGCTTATTCGGGTTTCAGATCGCATCAACGGTCCCCTGTAGTTAGTTTGATTGGATTACCTTACACACAACAACCAATCTATGGAGCAATAACCGCACAGCACGTTTTCAATATTCGTTTGGGGATATCAAACAACGGGAAACAATTCCGGGAATTTTTACTGTCTACATAAAACACTATTTTGTATTTAGTAAATAATATGGACATCAACACATCAAGTTCAAAAATAACCTAGACTTTGTAAACCGTGCGATTATTCAAAAAATATTATTGTCTGATGCAATTTGCCAGACTGTTTCTATGTAGGTACATTGCTATAGGTTGATACTAGTGTAAAATTATGTGTATAACTGTATATGCCAGTTTTCACTATTAAATTAGAATGAGTAGCTCTACCATTCTAATTTAATAGTGAAAACTGGCATATACAGTTAAAATACAATAATGATCTTGGATTAAAAGAGGTATAAAAGTATAGGTAAATAAAGAAAGGAAATGCCACATGAAGTTTATCTATTATGTACTTAAATATGTAGTTCAGAATCGCACCCTATACGAAGTTACTACAGCTATCTATCATGCTACATAAAAGTTACCGGCCTACAAGCGATATGGGCTGAAACTTTGGAAGAACACTGAAATATTGTATCGTAAGTAACTACTTTCTATCTAGGACATTATGCTACAATATGTTTTACTAAATCTATCCATTTGTCTTAGCTTTGCGTTTATTGTTCTCAAGAAATGAGCCTCCGAAAAGCGCTGAAGTAGGTAGTGCTGAAGCTTTATGAAAGTATCCGCAATGATTTAGTAATAGTTAAGTACCTATAGAAAGCTAACATTTGCCCGCCCTTCTGCTCGTTTGTGTTTCAAGTTTAATACAAGATATTGAACTTAAAACTCAAGTCCCTTGGTACTAAATGCATACAGTTAAGATTTAAAGTCAGTTATAAACTTCTACGAATAAGTATAACCAGGCAGTGAGTTAACACTTCAGAAAAGTTCTGCTATGATTTTCCTAGCGAAATAATTTAATACAAACATTCTTCCTATTTACAAAAACAAACATTTCATGCAGCATCATTATGATGATACATGATGATTTGTCACAACACCCTCGGGAAGCTTGTAATCCTAGGATAAAGTGGCTTGAGCAACAATAAATAACAATGGGTTATTATGCCCTTTAAAATAAACAAAACGTTTATGTTGCCTATTTATCATTGGATTTCCCGTTTTACGTATGAATAGAATTAGGTAAAGTCATAACCAAGTAGGTATATTATTGAGTGTTAACCATAATTACGATTTTCTACCAAGACACGAAGCAAGTATCCAAGTAGCATATTGAATCGCTTTTTGCCACCTGATTACTGAACGCACAAAAACCATGTGAACTATCTCTTTGGCACATGTTTGCAACATAGTACGCATTGTGGAAACTACGTGCCGATATATTGAACTATGTTTGAGGACAAACTAATTAATATAATGATTATATTATAAGGCGAGTTGAGCACTTTTTACTTACTTGTTATTCTTGAGCAAGACTAGAGGCAATGATGTTTATCTTCCGCAAATTCTAATTTCTATAATGAGTAGGTAAATCTCATTCCCAGAACTTCGCTGTTCTTGAATAACCTACTTTACTTGATTAAGAATGACGTAATTAACTTTATCATGATCTTAATTAAGTAGGTACCTAGTTAAACTTATTAACAAATACGTCCTGAAAGGAATATCAAAACAACTGCCCAAAGTTTAGAGATACTAGACTTTGACCTCATTTTAGAACGACCATCACATCAAGAACTAATAAATTAGAAAGAATACAATAACTTGATTGTGTTGTTTACCAATCGATCAACGTGGAAAGCATTAGGGGAGGCCTATGTTCAGCAGTGGACGTCCTATGGCTGAAATGATGATGATGTGTTGTTTCCAGTGTGTCTACCCATCTCCTGGGCCACAGCTCAGAACGGCAGAACGTCAGCTCATCAGGAGCACGGGCATGGCTGGGACATCCGACTGGCGGTGCCTGGTGAACCTGGAAGCGACTACCCTACGCTCGGCGCTATTCCTAGGACATCCTTCTCTTGCGCTGGAAAGGCACCAGGTTTGTATTGTTAGAGTTCAATTTAGCGTCGTCGATCTTTATTATCTCATGGTTACCTTAAATCTACCAAATAAAGTGTGGCTGAATAATAATGGCTTAGCTATACTACCTTACCACCTTCGAGCTCCACTGCGTGTTAACCTAATAAAGCTAATTCTTATGAAATCTGCAAATTGTTTTTGTCACCATGTTAGTATTGTTTTACACCTTTTGCAAGTGACTTACCTACACCTAAAAGTATCAATATCTACTGTTTCAGGATACTACGCTGACTTGGAAACCAATTGCCAAGTGTTCCGCGTTTGCACCCTCGGATCTACTTACGGATTCCAGTCGTTTCTTTGCCCGAACGGAACACTCTTCAACCAAGCTGTCTTCGTCTGCGACTGGTGGATGAACGTGAAGTGCCAGGAGTCAGCGCAACTTTTCAATAACAACAATGAGAAATTTGGAAACCTAAGACTTGGTCCCCAGCTCATGAAGGACATCAAGAAAATGCTCACGCATCCAATGCGAAATCCTTACGATAAAACTGCGATGAAGAGCAATCTTGTCGTGATGCAAGATTACAAGCCACCTTTTGGACAATTGTTCCCCAATGGAGCTCTAATAGCTGGTCCCGAAAGACCTCCCAACAATATTTACGTGCCAGCAAAGCAAGTGCAATTCAGTCAAAATAACTTCGGAGGCAATGATATCGCATTTGCTGCTTCCACTCCTGATCCCCGATACCTTCCCGCAGCATTCAATAATGGCCAAAGAGATGCTGAAGTATTTCAACGGCAACGGCAATATGGTCAATACGCTCAAAACCAAAGACTCCAAAATGCTCCAGGAACTGTTATTTCTAACGGGCATGCAGGACAATTTACACAAATGATAAGTAACGCTAATCTACTATCGACGCGACCTACTCAGAGCTATAACAATGGAATCGTACAATACGGGCAAAGACAATTAAGTAATACGCGACCTACTCCATCAATTTCCACACAAAACGCAATAAACATTCAGAGAGGACAGCTGAATCAACTAAACTCACAATACACAAACTATCAAAATCCTGCTAGATTGAATAGTGGGAAACAATTGTCATTTGGTGAACCTTTAACAAACCAACAGTACAATTCAAATCAAGTTCGACAACCCTACACATATCAACAACCACCATTGCAATTTTCCAATGAAATTAATGGTAAAGTTGGTAATGAGGCGAAACAAAACCTGGTAAGTGCAGACAACGAAATACCTTCTACAGTTATTACTAAAACACTAACACTTAAAAGAGTCATTCAGGAACCGAAACGTGGTGGCCCTAAATCCAGAATTACAGTTAAGACTTGGATAGTGAAACCATCTAAAAGTGCTAAATTAATAAACCCTACACCTTATACTTATGAGAAACCTACGCAGCCTCCAGCGGAAAAGCTGATTGACACTACTCCTTATGTATACAATAGACCAACTAGCCAGTCAGCAAAATTAACGAAAGAAGCTGAACAACCTTACGTTTATAATAAACCAACAACACAAACAGCAAAACTAAGATCAGAATCAGAACAACCTTATGTATATAACAAGCCTACGGCAAGGCTTGTAGCAGAAAAAGAACAAGCTTATGTTTACAATAAGCCAACAGCAAGACTGGTAACAGAATCAGAACAGCCTTATGTTTATAATAAACCTACGACAGCAGCAAAACAGATAGTTTCGCCATCTAAGGAACCATCACGGGCTTATCTAACACCGACCACACCCCGTCAAACCTTATCTCGCTTATATCTAACACCGACATCATTGCCACCTACGCAAGCTTCACGACTTTACCTTGCTCCTACAACATACAATCCTTCTTCAAGACTTTACCTGCCACCTTTACAAAGCTCACCTGTCCTATCTCGGCAATATCTAGCACCACCTACTCTACAGCAGCCAGAGTCATATCAAAGTGAGCAGTTAAGAGCCGCTCCCACTACACCATCGCCAACTTATGCAGTTCCAAATGCTGAAGTATTAAACAGTTCAGCTTTCCCACAATCAAAACAATCTCAAACCGTTACTAATGATAAAAACCTTACGTTTACTGACATACTTACTAAAGAAAAATTAGATCTTACAGTCAATGATATTGTAAAAGATACTAGAACATTCTTGAAAACTGCATCTCCTCCCCAGTTTGGGGAGTACCGAAGTGATATAAATGTCGTAGATTATGTTGATGAAAATTATTTACCACCCGAACCTACTAGTACTGACAGTGGGGAAAAATTAACTTCTCAGCTTCCTACAACGGAGCTTAAAACTGCTCGTCTGGTAGCTACCCCAGCCACTGACCTAGAACCTCCGGTTGAAACATTTAATAACGAAAATCAAAACTCTAATCAACTTTCAAATTTGCCATTTTATAAAGAATCATTAGTTCCCACGAACACTATCGAAAGAACTGTTTCATTAAAAATTTCAATACCCGAAACAATTGCCACTTATTTGTTTAAAAATCAGAGCGAAAACAATTTTGATCATCTTGAAATATTAAATACTGGCAGCAGTAACTATCTAGTTTTAACTAACAATGCAGAATCAAAGAAAAATGGTGCAAGCTTTATACCTATTGGAAAAATAGTCGTGGATAAACCAACCAACATTTCTAATTCACAGGCACTGGTGTTTTCACTCCTGGCCGACTCAATCAACGTAGCCAAAGAATACAGCAACACAGCACATCAAGAACAGTCAGCACAGTTACGAGCACCAATTCAAAACATTAATAATGATGATTTAGCGCATATCACAAATAAAATATCTCAACTCACATCCTCACAATATTCAGGAAATAATCAGGCATATAAATCTGCGAACATTGTATCCACAGTTCAAACTACAACAAAAGATCAGGGTTATCAGTATAGAGATTCTGGAACAAATAATTTGTCACAAAACCAAATTCAATCAAGCCAAAGAGTTCAGAATAATTATGGGTCGACACAAACCACTAATCAACCACAGTCCGCGCGCTTACAAAGCGGCACAGGCGTGCAATATAACACAGTACAGTCTAATTCTAAACAAGTATACAGTGGCCAGTTATACCAACTTCCAGTTCCCGAAGTGACTAATCAGTATTACAATGGACAAAATAATGGAAATGTACAGTCTAGTAAAATCCAACAACAGGAAAACTTTTCCAGCCAAAATAACAATGTTGTAAGTAGTAATAACAATAATAGAGCCCCTGATGGTGATGTGGAAATTATCAAATCACAGTCCATCCCCATCACATCTGGAAAGCTACAAGCATCTCCCACAACTGAATTAGACGAATTTAACAGTCAAGAGAACTTTAGTAAATTCATAAGTACAAATAATGGCATCTCTGCTCAGTTACAAGATAAAATTGTAGGGACGATAAACCATCCGTTATCAGACAATAAACTTGTGACCTATAAAAAGGATGAATCGTACTATGTCTATACAAAACTAGACAACTCATTTCCACAAAATATACAAACTAACGGAAACCTAGTGCAACTGAATATTGACGGTAGTCAAAAGAGTGCTAAATTAACTCAGGGAAACGATTTTCCGAATGTCGTTGCATTCCAATTTATTCCTTCAGTTAGCTATCAGTTAGAAGATGAAAAGGAACAACAAAAAATTTTAAATGCTTTCCAGATTGATGAGTTTGGAAGTCCTAAGCAAAAGCTAGTTCAAACTTCTAGTGTAGATTATTCTGTTGATCACACGCCTTCAGCTAAGCAATTTGATAGGCAGTTTAATGAAGTAAATAATTTATATGCCGGTCCTTCGTCATATTCGGCTCCTCAATCATCAGTTGGGAAACTACAGTCGAGACAGGACAACGTTAATGCGAGATTAGAGCTTGAAGAAAATAACAATGGTTATTCTAAAGTTGTCCCATCACGCCAATTTACTTTTTAAGACATAGTTGTGAGCAATTTATTTATTTAAGAAAATATCTAATAAGTACATATTTTATTATTGTAAATAAAATCAAATTATTTAAGTTTTGTAAGTTATGATAATATTAAAAAATCATTATATTCATTGTATTTTTATTCAAATTCCTATTCATGTATAAGTTTCCAGTGCATAAAACTTTTCGTAAGCACCAACTTTTTTTTATTTAAAACGGGGCCGTCTGGCCTAAAAAGGTCGCGGTCGATCGCGGGTTCAATCCCCGAACAATACAAAATGGTGTACAGCTTAGTTTGGGACTAGATGGGACAGTGTAATGTCCAAGGATTAATTTATTTCTGTAACGATATTATACTAAATTAATTTTAATATTCAATAATTATTCTGAATTTCTGAGGTATTTTATTTCCCTCATCAGGTGGCGCCACTATGATCACTCGCCGGTGGCGCCAGCTGGTGAGCGGAAACATTAATTTCATGATACAATGCCATCTATTAGTTCTAAACAAAAACAAATTGTCTTTACTTAACCCATAATAAATAATGCACCGCGAACAGAACTATCTACTTGGCCGCCCAAAGTTTGACTGGAAGATAATGTCATACGGAATTAAGTTCGTCTTTTGCACTCCTTGATTATTATGCAATAAAGTTAATAAAGTTTTCAACAAATAATTATTTCAGTGGTGCACTCTGTCGTGGTATCATTACAACCGCGAAATTTTGTAACTGTCAAAAACAGCTGTCACAATTGTTTCCATTGTTAATAAAACGCAGTTGGCGGTTTTCTCAAGACTAACTTTTATTGCCATAGACAAAAACAATAAACAATGACCATAGATTATTTTGTTATTTTCACACCTGCCCTTAACAAAATAATCAAGTTAAAAAATAGAAACCTTTAACTATACATACAAGGCACTTTGTTACACATTACCAAGTACACCATTATGCTAAAAAACTAAATTACTATTAAGAAACAGGAGAAATGCCTAACTTTTTCATAAAATAGTAATGCTTGATCGTACCTAAGCTTTTGGTTAAAATGTCAGCGGGCATTTCTGCTGTTTGAAGATAACATATAGCAATCATCTTATTCTGTACAGCCTCTCTTACAAAATGGTACCTTATGTCGATGTGCTTCGACCTTCGGTGGAAAATTGGATTCGATACCAATTTTTGGGCGCTTTGGCTATCATTAAACANTACGAGTAACCAAGACATCCTCTAATAGCTTTGTCTTCTAGGACACTCGATGTAAAAGACTAAAGAATCTTAATCCATAAGTAATTAACTTTCATTTATCAGTGAAATCGCATAACCTTTAGGAAATTTATATCCTTGTGACTTCCGCTCTATATTAAATCATCTCTACAAAGTATAAAACAAAATCACTCCGTCTTTTTGTATGCTACGCAACGGATTTTAGTGTGGATTTCATGAACAGATAAAACATTTTAAGAGGAAGGTTTCAATGCAGGTAAATAGATAAGCTTTTGTGTTAATTGGTTGAAATATAACGAGTTAAAGATGTCGGAAAAACTAAGCCGTCTTGATCCTTTTATAGAGGACGCTACCTAATCTGTTTGAGATATAAGAAAAAAGTTACTGTGGGGCTTTTCTTCTTAAAAAGACCCACATAAAAGTCCGTCCGAAGCCAGGGTGGATCGCTAGTCCAAATTAATATCNGCTTCTGGTCACCGCCACTACGTTTTCTGCAAAAAAATCAAAGTTGTGCTTCAGTGTGCTGTCTACAACCTACTATTTTTTGAAGCTCACATATGTGGCTACTTCATATAAAAAATCCAGCCCGGGGACATGAGGGGCCATGTAGTTCCTGGTCTCGCAAATACAGAAAAACGTGAAAAAATAATAATTTTCATTTTATTTCTACATGTATCTTAATTAATTAATAGGCTTTAGGAACATTTTTTTGGTTTAATATGTAATACGTACCTTCTACTTCACGATCCATAACAAAAATTTTCACAATTGTATTAGAATTAATCAGGAGACACTGATATATCAACCTCAAGAAAGTGAATAATTTGATCGTAAAATACTCACTTGTTCAAGTTCGTCTTAAAATTACTAAATTATCAGAGGATAGTTGCTAAAAATAATGACTGAATCGTAACCTCTGGTTATTAAGCTATCGTTTTTGCTAAACGAATGAAAGATATGCGATGACCCTTTTTGTCCAGCTAGATTGGGCTTTTGGTTCATAGTGCATCGTCGGGTTTTGAGTATGGTATTACGCGGGCGGCGGACATCGCACCAGAGACGAGGTGGCGTACTGGTTGAAGTGCTTGTCTATGGGCACCCGGTCGTCGTAGAGCGTGGGCGCCTGCAGGATGATGCCGGCCGTGCCCACTAGCACGGCCAGCGTGAATATCCATAGAAATAATCTGTCGAGCACCATTGCAACGTATTTCCAATCTTCTTTTACCTGTTAAGATCGCAAAGTATGAGTTTGGGTGTCACCACCAGATTGAAAAGTTAGGACCTAATCTTTACCCACAAGAATTCGTATAAGTGCTCTGGAAAGGGCCTATTTACTGAATAAACTATTTCATTTCTATCTCTAACAAATAACCCTGCTCTTTCGTTTCTACTGCTTCTTTCAAAATCAGATTAGAGATCACCCCTAAAAGTTTTCAGTGAGTATAATTAAATTAAGATAGCGAGGAGAGATGTGAAGTCAAGAGTATAAAAACTGCCTTCTGCCTGCCCCGAGTGTAATGGTAACTGTTATTGTCGCTCGTTATTTTCTACTTTCCCGTTATGGCTATTTACTGTTTACGATACAAAGCTCTTGAGCAGCAATGTGTTTTATTTCTGCCATTACAATAGCTATTACATTATGGCAAAGGATACTGCACTCATTGTATGCTATGAATAAATGATACGATAATTCCAACAATGAAATTGAATTAATGTAAATGAATCTACTGCGGTTAATTGTAGGTACACATTTTAAAATGCGTTGTATTTTCTGTCATGGTCGGTTTATTTATTCAGGGTAAAATGGATTAACACCTACAATAAATAAGTTGTCCGGTCATTCGTACTTTTAAGCCTTACGCATTTTAAAATTCATCTCCCAACAATAGGAATTATAACAATAAATATTTTGCCACATCTCGGCAGATCCGACGTGCCGCAAAACAGTTGGCCACAGAATTAAACATTTATGCCGTGTCTGCGAGTAAATAAGAACGGATAAATAAATATACGCCAGACAGCCAACATGCTCTTACGTCGAGTAATGGTTTTAACGTTTGTCCAACTATAACTTACCAGACCGTCTTCAATGAAGATAAATAATTTAAAATGTCTTTCTTAAAAAAGTTTTACAGTTCACATTGCAATTGTAAAATATCTTAATTTCATTGGATATGTCGCCAGTGAGCGACTATCGTACTATTATGGACATAATATTTGTTAATAAAACGCAGTTGGCGGTTTTTTTAAGACTAACTTTTATTGCCATAGACAAAAACAATAAACAATGACCATAGATTATTTTGTTATTTTCACACCTGCCCTTAACAAAATAATCAAGTTAAAAAATAGAAACCTTTAACTATACATACAAGGCACTTTGTTACACATTACCAAGTACACCATTATGCTAAAAAACTAAATTACTATTAAGAAACAGGAGAAATGCCTAACTTTTTCATAAAATAGTAATGCTTGATCGTACCTAAGCTTTTGGTTAAAATGTCAGCGGGCATTTCTGCTGTTTGAAGATAACATATAGCAATCATCTTATTCTGTACAGCCTCTCTTACAAAATGGTACCTTATGTCGATGTGTTTCGACCTTCGGTGGAAAATTGGATTCGATACCAATTTTTGGGCACTCTGGCTATCATTAAACAACATAATAGGTTCTGAACTTCCTACAATTTCAGCCAACAAATTCTTTAAATAAATAGCCTCTTTACTGGCCTCTGACATTGAAATGTACTCAGCTTCAGTACTTGATAATGCTACATTTCTCTGCTTTCTACATTCAAAAGAAATTACTGAGTTAGACAGAGTAAAGCAGAACCCAGAATATGATTTCCTATCTGTCACATCTGAACCCCAGTCTGCATCTACAAAACCTTTAATAGAAAGATCATCTTTACTAAACACAAGACCATAGTTTTTAGTATGTTTCAAATACTTTAGTACTCTCTTTACATGTTTCCAGTGAGTTTCATTATAATTATTATTGAATTGACTTAAAAAGCTCACACTGTATGAAATGTCAGGTCTAGTCATTACTGCTAAATACATCAAGCTACCCAAAAGTTGCTGATAAGGACATTTATAACAATCATTTTCTGCCTTATCTAATTTAAGATTAATCTCCATAGGAGTACAAACACTTTTACATTGTGACATATTAAATTTCTCTAATAAACTTTCAATATACTGTTCTTGGTCAAGAGATATTACATTTTTGCTAATTTTGACTCTCATGCCCAAACATTGTTTCAACTGGCCAAGATTTTTAATTTTAAACTTTTTACTCAACTCTTCTACCAATAAATCCATAGCTGATTTACAATTGTAGAACACAAAAAAATCATCTACAAATAAAGCAATTATAACTTTTACATTTCCTTCAAATTTGGTATACAAACATGGCTCATACTTTGAATTTTTATAACCTAAACTCTGCAAATAATTATCAATTCTATCATTCCAAGCTCTGGAAGATTGCTTTAGGCCATAAATAGCACGCTTTAACTTTAATACCTTGTTATCTAACTGTTTACAATCATCAGCAATAATAGGTTTATTCATGTACACTGTTTCTTTCAGAAAACCATTTAAAAAAGCAGTTGTCACATCTAGGTGACACACATCTAAATCTAATTTTACAGCAAGTGCAAACAACAGTCGCAATGTGGAATACCGAAGCACAGGGGAAAATGTCTCATGATAATCTATACCAGCCTTTTGAGAAAATCCTTTGGCAACTAACCTTGCACGGTATCTCACATTGTTAGTACTGTCACACTTTTTTCTAAAGACCCACTTGCATTGAACCACAGTTTTGTCATATGGGCGATCAACTTCCTCCCACGCGTCGTTGTCTTCGAAAGATTTCAGCTCCTCCTGCATGGCTGCTCTCCAGAATTTGCTTTCAGGTCCATTGAGAGCTTCTTCGAGTGTGATGTCTCCTGCATCAACTTCAGTTTGGTCCTCTACAAAACACAGATTATTAAAACCATATCTATCTGGTGCTCTTCGAGTTCTCCTTGGTCTCTCACATGCAGTACTTGGTATCATCTCTACTTCTGGGGTAGTATCATGAAAATCATCTTCAGTACTTACCGAAGAAGCATCTAGATCTGGTACATAAGAGCTGTCTCTGTCATATTCTTCAGAATATGAAGTCTCTGGTCTAATCTGGTCGTCTGACATATCTGGCCTGCACTCTGGTATTACTGGCACGTCCTCTGGTAAAGATTTACTTTCAACTACTATGTCCACGGTGTTCTTCTCTGGATGTTCCATGATAATGATGTCTCTACTTGTGGTCACAGAGTTAGTAGCTGGATCATATACCCGGTATCCCTTCACGTTCTCAGCGTAGCCGACGAGAATTAGCTGCTTCGCCTTCTTGTCCCACTTGTTGCGTCTCTCCTTTGGGATATGTGTCATCACAGTACTTCCAAAAACTCGCAAATGGCTCAAGTTTGGCTTCTGGCCTGTCCAGATCTCGTAGGGTGTCTTGTCATTCAATCCCGAAACAACAGATCTATTTCTGAGGTAAACCGAGGTGTTCACGGCCTCTGCCCAAAGCTTCTTGTCAAGACCGGCATCAAATAGCAAACACCTTGCTTTCTCCACTACTGACCTGTTCATTCGTTCACACAAGCCGTTCTGTTGTGGTGTGTAAGCATTGGTCTTCTGATGCACTATTCCTTGCTCTGCTAAGTACCTCTCAAACTCAAGACTACAGAATTCACCTCCATTGTCTGTCCTGATAGTTTGGATCTTCCTGTCTTTCTGTTTCTCAACCATAGATTTGAAATACTTGAACTTTGCTCATGAACGCTTCAAACTCGGTACTTCTTTCCCAATTCCATAAAATTCAACACTTAAATTGACAAAAAATTTTAAAACAGGTAGTTGAAACAAACCACAGCTAATTTTCATAGTGGACTGTACTATGCGATAAACATGTCAGTCAATTTGACAACCTTTGTCGGAAACATTATTCAATGAAAATATTGTCCGAACCCTTAGTATTTCTCTTCGACAAATACTTTAACACATTGTAAACCACTTTTCTTTCACGACTATAATAAGATTTTAGCAATTTAATTCACAAAATCAATTGTGCACATTTAAAATAAAGTTTGTTTACACTTTGACAGCAATAGACTGACATGCAAGGTGACATGACAATGAAGTTTTCAGTTACTGTTGCCATTAAAAGAAATTAGTACCATTACTTTTCCGCAACATGGCGAGGGTTTTTATGTTCCTGTTATATTCTGAATTTCTGAGGTATTTTATTTCCCTCATCAGGTGGCGCCACTATGATCACTCGCCGGTGGCGCCAGCTGGTGAGCGGAAACATTAATTTCATAATACAGTGCCATCTATTAGTTCTAAACAAAAACAAATTGTCTTTACTTAACCCATATTATATAATGCACCGCGAACAGAACTATCTACTTGGCCGCCCAAAGTTTGACTGGAAGATAATGTCATACGGAATTAAGTTCGTCTTTTGCACTCCTTGATTATTATGCAATAAAGTTAATAAAGTTTTCAACAAATAATTATTTCAGTGGTGCACTCTGTCGTGCTATCATTACAACAACCGCAAAATTTTGAAGCTGTCAAAAACAGCTGTCACATTCTCTAATCCATATCTGTGGTCACATTGTTTCCATGACATCCACAACTTGTTTGATTGTTTACAAATAAACGGTTCAGTTGTTTCTTTGCTACTTGGTTACTACTAAACTTAATTTTATTGATTAGTTTTAATAACATTAATTTAGAGTTTACGTTATAAATGGCAAAGTAGGTGATAAGTCTTGTGAATTCAATTCAAAGGAATACTGATTTGCTCAAGTAAGTACATTTACATTACAATTTCATGCAGAAGTTTTAATACTTCAGCAGCTCATACTCAATGTTGAAAGTAACCTTGATTGATAAAGAGCAAAAACTTAGCACTTAACATAGGTTCATGCTATTCACAATACATGTATTGCTGAGCTTCGTGGAATTGTTAAACGTAAAATTATTAGTTACCTACTCATGTTAGAAATTTTAAACATTGTGAAGAGCAGCTTTATCCTAGGACAAGTTTTTAAAAACTTAAATGGATAAGGCTAATTTGTAATGACAATGTAACATGTGTTTCATAATAAAATATTTGTATTTTGTATTTGTATTTGTATGTTCAGACGCGATCTCAGAATACAGAACATTCTGAGGACGCGATCAATCTGGTAGGCAACATAAGTAAGGTATGTATTGTATACTACTTTGTCCTCCTATTCTTCAACAAGATTCAGTATACAAATAAGTAGGTAATCTGAGTATTCAATTACGTTAGTTATTATTACTGTTTACTATCATAGGTACCTACTTACTTCTTTACTTTCTCTATGTGACAAGTTTTCAAAGCAATTTATATTCCAATTAGAATGGATGCAGACGTCGATTCAGTGTCTGATGCTACAGCTGAAGAGCTGCCTGTGCTGGACCTCCAAACCGACCCTCGAGTACTATGGCTGAAGAAACGAGTCCTCTCATACATTGGCATGGACGATGACGAGTTGTTCTACAATATGATGGACACACCCGAAGCTAAAGAGAAGCTAACTACGTTCCTCACTCAGCCGCTGAAGCCTAACGAACAATCGTTGGACAAAAGAACATTTTATGTCACAAAGATAATTGTCGACAAACTTATTCATGAGGACATAGAATTTACGGAATGGAGTAAGTTTTCTTTATATTATTTGTTACAAAGTTTGAATTGTCAAGTACTCAACTACATCTATGTGTTGAGGTTTTCCTGCATAAACGTCTGACATTATCATAAGAATAAATAACTTGAAGAAGTCATATAGTGATACCTTCACTTAACTATTATTCAGGCCATAGCTAAGCTTGAAAATTATAAATATCTTGAAAAAATCGAACTGCCTAAGGTGGGAGTCCTATTTATTTGATGTGAAAACTAATTATGACTTCAGGAATCATCCCCCCTCCTGTACCACCACCGCCTCCACCTAAAAAGAAGAAGAAGAAAGGAAAAGAACCACCCCCTCCAGAGCCAGAAGAAGAACTATCAAAGAAAAGCGCTAAAAGCATGAAGAGTATGAAAAGTATGAAGAGCATGAAAAGCATGAAAAGTATGAAAAGTGTCAAAGGTAAATCCTTATACAGTTAGCGTTACCTAAATAAAATATAAAAGTAGTAGGGGAGACTGGGTACGCTTGTAACAACTCAACTGTAGTAGTAGTTCTGAGTAGCACTTGTATATTTTATTAAATTAACAAAAGTTTACTGCAAATAAATCCCTCTATTTTTGTTTTTTAAATTAAATCTTTTTTTTTATTTTCACAGACATGGAACCTGAAGTGGAAGAAGGTAATTAATTATTAAAATATTTCGGATGATGTAATTTTTATAGCTACAACCACTCCTATTTTATCCTTGTCCATTTATAATTTTATTGATTTTGTTTTATTTCAACTTTTTTCATCGTGATCCTGATCCTGACCTTGACCCTGGGATTTACCTTATCCACATCTCCTAACCCACTCCTGTTGCATCCCATGGCATGGTGGATTGCCAAATGGTTATTATTTATTTTCTTTTACTTTTAAATATATTTATTATTTTGCTCTTTTCTTCTTTTATGTATACCCTTGTATGGTATGAGCCCTTAGCTCTGTCCCACTGTATATTTGACTAGTACAATTCTTCTTATCCTCAGATAGATTTTAATATAATTGTTTCCAACAGAATTCGACATTGAAACTGCGGCGGGAACGATAACAGAGGAAGAGGAAGTTGACCCTAAAAGTACATATGAGTTGGAACACGTCGAGGAAGAAGAGAAACCTCGTATCACAGAGGAGAAGTATTCATTTCCGCCTCGTAAGTATTTTATATTTGCTATAAGCCATTCCATGGTTCTAGATCATCTTAAACCAAATTGACGCCATTCAGTAGTCATTACGTTTGTTTGAAAAGTGTGTAACATCTATAGGACTTATCCAAGACCCCATATTAAGTCTGAAAATATTTTTAAAATAATGTCTAATTTGTTCAGCTCCTGAGGATCTGGATCCTGATGTCGACGGGACTTTGGAATTCTATACTGTTATTGTAAGAGCACACGCCATAATAAGTTATTGTAGCTATTCGTAAAATAAAATAATTAGGCAATACATCTTTCCAGCACACAGTAGGCTTCTCGTAGTGTAATAATGACACCTAATACAGCGATAGAAGATACCACATTGTTTGGCTTGATCTCTCATGGGTAATATTTGACATTCCTATGCACTTCTAGAATGTGATGCACGCATATTACTGCACTTATCTCATTTACAGTCAGTAAATACAAAATCCACCAGAGCCCTCTGTGCCCTGGACCCTAGGTTCAAATCACTGTTTAAAACTTGAGAGCGCAAGAGACGGGAGCCCCCTTCGAAACCCACATTTAGGGGCACGTGCCCAGACCGCCCAGTGGGAAAGAAGTGCCTATTTCTAGCGTCTCAAGGTCGACTTTAAAATATTACTTTAATTATTTCAGCGCTCCATACCCCGTATAATCCAGTACCCAAAACTGATACCGGTATTCGGGGGGTTCACACCTCAGAACACCCATCGCAACCGTCGCTACATATACTTTCTGAGGCAGACGCAAGACGGAATACCACTGCTGGAGAATGATGAGATCACTCAGCTGATGATGTCCAAGTTTATACTCATCGGGTCCACCACTGGGAAAGTGTTGATGAGCTTGGGAATGCGACTTAAAGAGGTAAGATTCTAAGTTTATAATTAGCTACTGCATGCGGAATGAGAATGACTTGATTTATTTTCTTTTGTTACCTACTGTTTCCTACTCGAAACATTAAAAGTTTCAAATTGGCTTGAGCAATATCTTTTACTCTTCTCAAATCTCTAATTATGTATTACAAAACAATGCTCAAACTCGATTCAACCTCAGTCATAGATTCCTGTGATTGGTCCAAATATTGATATCGACCAATCATAACAATACATCATAGAACAGAATCTTTGCTCGAGTTTGATCCAGTTTTGGAAGTCGTTGATAATACGGGCCTGCAACAAAAATATCTTCAATAGTACAAAATAAAGTGAACCTTATACACAATAATAAATAAGACTATATTTGATCACATTTTTATTTTCAGTCGTTTATACCACTATTTGAGAATCAATTCCGGGAGGTAACGGCTAGGGAGCCGGATTCCAGCCAGTCTGTGCTGTCCAGGCAAATATCATTTGCCGGGAAACACCACAAAATGGACGAGACTGCTTCTCAAGTAAGCTAACTACAGTTCATCCACATTAAAAAATATATGTTACTAGCTGACCCGGCGAACTTTGTTCCGCCTTAATGGCAATAAATAACGGGATAAAAAGTATCCTATGTCCGTCTCCTGGCTCTAAACTACCTCCCTGACAATTTTCAGCTAAATCGGTTCAGCCGTTCTTGAGTTATAAGTGGAGTAACTAACACGACTTTCTTTTATATAATAGATAGATTAGACAAACTCCCAATAACAGAAATGGGTCACTGTCGCATGAATACGACGCCCGGGTCTTATGTGTATTATTGTTATAATTGCATCATACCTAATATTTTTTGTAAGAAATCTGTAAAATTTTATTGGTGCGGACTGTATTTTTTAACCTTTTTTGCGAACCCACCAGGTCAACTATCTTCGGCCGTCTGACTACCGCCGGATGTCAAATATAGCAAGAGGGGAAAATGCCGAAAAAAGGTCAGTTTATTTCTGATAGAACCCTTTTGTCTGACCTTTCATCCTAATTTTAAAATGGGATAATGTTTTGTTTCAGAATTAAAAATATGCGCTCTGACTCTGCGACGGAAATGCGGAAATCACCAAAGAGACCGACGTCTGCGTTTGAATCGGTATTAATATTTATATATCTGTCTTCAAACCTGCAACACACATTCGTATGTATTCACAAACGATGCTTGCTTAAGTGAAGCAGCAAATCGAACGCACAGCGTTGAATAGAGCTCTGTGATTGGTTCGTGTGAGCCTGTGCGTCCACGCGCACTGTGAGACCACATAGTAATGTTTGTGAATACGGGAATAAATTGCATTTACTGTAGGTGTCTAACGTAGACTACACACTGTACATATATTAAGAAACACTGGTTCGTTGCATAAAATCCTTTTTTATTCCAGGAATTTGCCATGGCGCCTGATAGTGCTGTAGTGAAAACGGATGAACAAAAATCCACAGCAGAGGAAGTCACCACTGACATCAAAGAACTTGTTTCCATCGTTGATTGGTATGTATAATAACTGCCTTAAATCCTTTATTACTTTAGAAAAAAAATGCATTTAAATGTGTTTGTATATTGACTATTATTCACTTCTTTCTACTTGGCAATATCTCCTCTGATGCCTACAGCTGTAACTCTTGTGTAGCCAGAGCTTGACTTCAAATAAGTATTAAAATATAGATCATTTCATCCACGAAGACGCGCCCCACCATTCTTCGGCTAATGTTTGAGTGTTATCGGTACACGCTAAATAATATCCATGAGTGTGCACTGTGCACACTGCAATAATGATGCTCGGATCAAACGTACCCCGCACCCCGTGCTTCCCTCGACCAAAAATTAGTGGGGCGCGTCTTAGTGGATGAAACGATCTATAACAGACAGCTTGGATTTACTATGAGAACCTGAACTTACTAAGTTTGGTAAAACCTTAAATGCATTTTTTTCTCAACAAAATTGGCTACCTATTAGGTACAGCTTCATGTATGCTTATGTTTACAGGACAATAGAACACATAGAAGGTGAAATCCAGCTGCCCATGCCGAATATGGATTCGTTTATGGAGGAACAACCTGGCCACGTGGGTTTCGCTGACCCAGAGGTCACGGCTCAGCTTGAGGAGGCGGTCGCTATGTGGCAGACGCACATCGATGGCATCCTCACGCAACAGATGGGAAAGGTACGTTCGTTTCGACTTCATGTCGACCACTGACCCATGGATTTATTTATACGACAACCGCCCTGCATTGTCAGCACCCTAATGCTTTCTGCTTTAACATAATACAAATATTTTATAACTTTTGTAAAAATATTTCTTATTTTATTCTAGACGCGAGAAGGCGAAGGTCCTGTTGCCGAATACAAGTACTGGCGTGAAAGAGACGCCGAAATATCGCTACTGGTGGAACAGCTAAAGCAACCCATGGTCGTCAAAATACTATCAATGCTGCAAAAAACCGGCTCGCCCGCTTTGGATGTAAGTCATTATTATTGTACAAAATAGCAAAAAGCCAACATCACGCGGTGTTCCCAGGCGGTCACCCATCCAAGTACTGACCGCGCCCGACGTTGCTTAACTTCGGTGATCGGACGAGAACCGGTGTTTTCAACGTGGTATGGACGTTGGCGAATGGATTAGCGAAATATGCGTACACAATACGCAGCAAATAAGTTAGTTTGTCAGTAAGTCGGTAGGTGGCCTATCACGTTTGTATAAATGTTACGGTCAAAGTGATAAATGTGAAAATTATGAATAATCGCCGGTTATTATGAATAATTACCGCATGATTTGGTTAATGTGATTAATATGAGGTCATTTATGTGTGTATAAAACTAAATAGGCGGCTTAGGGGTGGCCCAAGGGCCACCCCCGCCGCACCTTAACCTATTTTTCACTTTAAATCAAAACATTATGTTATAGGCATCATGGAAAAGTAATATTATGCAAGAAACATTCCAAACTCATTATGCCAAATTATATTAATATATGATATCAAAACGTTCAAAAGTTTGGCTGTACACGAGCACGTACACAAGATGTTGTTCTCCTATAAGAAATTTGTTAGTACTAAGGTTGAATTATTAAAATAATCACTGTTAAATGTGATTAATTTATCACTTTTACCGCGACTGTCGGTAATTATTCATAATAACCGGTTATTATTAATAATTTTCAATTTATCACATTAACCGTAACATAAACATAAGTGTTGCATAATGAGTAAAATGCTCTTCCTTATTTTTTTGTCGCTTAATACTTTTACATTATAGCATTTTCATCTAAATTACCTATTATCGTAAAAATTCAATAAATTATATCACCGTGAATTTCTTCAACCTTATACACCCAAAACATGACATAGGTAATGATTTAGTTGATGTTGTGTAGATGGCGCTAGCGTCTTAGGTGTTTAAATAATAAATTAATTTTACAATAATGTCAATTATTTGCATTTGCTTTATACTTGGAGATTATTATGGTAAAATAACTGCGATTGCCAATTTTCTTGTTGTCGACTTATTGACACCATAATATTAAATAACACACAATCTCCATCACGTAGAAATGAACAGGGGAAATTTTTGGCAAATAACTTTCTGTCTAATCTACTTTTCGTATTGTATGTTTTATTTCGAACTCAAATCGTATTCCTCAATTATTTAGTGTGGAATGAAAAAAAGATAGCAAAAAGCCAACATCACGCGGTGTTCCCAGGCGGTCACCCATCCAAGTACTGACCGCGCCCGACGTTGCTTAACTTCGGTGATCGGACGAGAACCGGTGTTTTCAACGTGGTATGGACGTTGGCGAATGAATGAGTGAAATATGTGTACACAATAATGTTTGATAGCAAAAGTTATTGTGCGAGAAAACCACTAGGTGGCTTTTTTGCGCTGTGAGTTGGGGCGAACTATACGAACCTAATTTACAATGCCTGAACTTGTGTATGCTAATTATTTTTATTTGTAAATGTGTTTATTTGTCATGTTGCAGGAGTTTAGGAGTTATAAAGAGGTGCTTGTAGAGCAATACAATTTGGCTGGGGACAACCTGAAGTTCCTCTCGACCTTGATGAGATTTTTTACTGTAAGTAATCGTTGCCATGTACATTTATTGAAGTCATTTTTAGATATTTCCATGATTTTTAAGCCATGTATTCATTAGGCAACATTTGTTGATAAATTGTTTATGACTAGTGTGAAACACGTTTACCATAAACACAGGTTTCTGAAACTTGGCCGTCCACTCATAGCGGGGAGCACGGCAACATGTATCATAAACAATGTTTCATCACCTATGTTTATGGATTGTTTATAAACTGTTTACAGAGATGATGAAACATTGTTTATGAACAGTTTATAAACAGTGTTTATCAACAAATGTTGTCTAGTGAATAGGTACATGGCTTTATCCGTCAAACGGTCAATCGCACAGTCTAGGGTGATAATACTAGGGTGTAATGGCGAGGGACCTCTACATGATGCACGCCGAGCAACGTCCGTATGTTTTAAACACGCATCTAAATGATGTAGGTATTGTCTAAAAGCTACCGCACCGATGACTCTTAGGCATCGCTAGTTTTTGATTTTCATCTTTAATACAGATATCATAAAGTTCACTTTCCAATACAGGTAATCGAAGATGACTCGCCTCTCCAGCAAGTGATAGACATGCTGCCAGAACTGGTGGAAAGCATCTACATGATGTGGGTCTTATCTAAGGGCTACCGCACCGATGAGACGATGGTGCCGCTTCTATCGAGGATCTCGTGGGCTCTTTGTGACAAGCTTGAGCGGTTCCTGAATGTGCATAAGTTGTTTGAGTGAGTATGATTTTGTAATAACAATATGTGTGTGTGTGTTACTTTATAAGGGTTTTCCTAATAGCAAGTAAGGTACTGTTACTTGCTTATGTCTAAGACAGTGGTTAAGTCTGCTGATTAAACGATAGGAGGACTACTGCATTTACAATCATGAGATTGGCACTACTGTCGAGTAAGGTCCTATCACTCGCCAGTGGCGCAAACTGCAGGTGAGGTCAATAAGGAAACCCTCATTACGTTGAACGACAACGATTGTCAACTTAATTTTACTACTAACTTACTATAACATCGCTTCTCGGCCTTTTGGCTAAGATCAAAGTGTAAAGTGAAACTTACTATAAACATGATTGCAATAGCTATTAAATATTCTTAAGCAACTCGATTGTTTATTTCAGCAAGCCAAACGAAGAAGTGCTAACCCTAGCTCGAGCCGGTCAGAAAATAATGGAGATGTGGCATATACTTTACAAGGAGACCCGCCGGAACATCGAACTCAGTGGAAAAGGTGCCCGCTGGGAATTCGACCAGCCGCTACTGTTCACTCGTACCGACTACATAGGGACTGTTGCTAGAGACTTGGGAGATGTCGTTCAGGTTTGGAAATGAAGTATTATTTACCTCTTTCTCTCTCATACACATTGGAAATATAGCGTATACTGTACAAAGAGACCCGCCGGAACATCGAACTCAGTGGAAAAGGCGCACGCTGGGAATTCGACCAACCGCTACTGTTCACGCGTACGGATTACATAGGGACTGTTGCTAGAGACTTGGGCGATGTAGTTCAGGTTTGAAAATAAAGTATTACTTACCTCTTTTCTCTCTCACACACGTTGAAAATGTGACACTACACTGTACAAAGAGACCCGGCGGAACATTGAACTCAGTGGAAAAGGCGCACGCTGGGAATTCGACCAACCGCTACTGTTCACGCGTACCGATTACATAGGGACTGTTGCTAGAGAACTGGGAGATGTCGTTCAGGTTTGTTAACCTATTATTAATCTCTTTACTCTCTCACACACGTTGGAAATGTGGTACTATACTGTACCACCAGACCCGCTGAAAAGCCAAACTCGCGTTGTAAGGGCGCCCGCTGAGAATTCGACCAGTCGCTACTGACATTACTACATTGGGAGAGACCTAAGCGATGTCGTTCAGGTTTGTAAATTGANCAGTAGCGATATACTACGAGTACGATTTCTACGAGATGCACTTCGTAGCATTGGTAAAAATTCGTAGTACTAACGTGCTTTAATGTTTCTTTATGCTAGATTTTTTCTTTTATGTATTTATCGGACCTATTTATTTTAGCTTTCATTGAAAAATATTTTTGTAACATGTTTTTATATGTTGCATTAAGATTATATTGTATATTTTTGGTAGTAAGGCAAACTTTTTATAAGTACCCTTTCAAAGCTTATAAATGCATTGTCCCTTCTTCTGAAGTAGTCTGAAGAATATTCTTAAATATTTGCTTTTTTCATAATAAGTTTGAAGCTCGCTTCTTTTTATCCACAACGAGGAAGTTCTTGGCCTGTATCTCACCTGATGGTAAATGACGATCAGGTCGAAGGTGGAAGCGAGCTTCACCCGGAATCCTCAATCACGGAGGAACTGGCTATCTTGCCTCTAACTGCCGGAACACAACAATGCTGTTAACATTGTTGTTATGGCGATAGACTTAGGTAAGATGGTGGTAGCTAGCCAGGCGGACTTAGAACAAGCCCTACCACCAACCAAACCGAACAGAAAAATCTGCCCCCACTGGGAATCGAACCCGGGACCTCTGCGTCTGAAGCAGGTGGTCTTACCACTAGACCACAGAGGCGGTTAATTAAAATATCTAGTGTCAGTGTTCACTTAATTAACATAAGTACTTATGTATCTATTTGTTTTTAATTACATTTTAATAAACAAACTGATCGTAAGCTAAATTCACAGACCGATTTCTTTTTTTTTCTATATGAAAGACTTATCTACCAAAAAGTAAAGAATTGGAAAAACGTATTTCAATTTTACGAAATGTATTCATGTCGTCTTCCACTAAGATTAAACGAAATCCCTCTCCTCCCAGTGGAGCCAATCTTTTGTTCGGAATTAATCTGCAATTTATTATACAGCCAAATAAAATCGACCGTTCTTATTGTCTCTGTGTCAACAACGAATTCAAATAAAATTTAACGAACCTCTTACCGTCTGTGCGACCCGTATGCTAAATGCCCGTATCACCGTATGATAACTTTTCGCCGTATTGGCCATTCAACATTTCCCACGATTGTAGCTTTCGCGCTTCATGCAATATTCAAAACTTTTCCAAAGTTCAAAAAAAAAAACAAACAATTTGTTACTGGCTAGATGAAAGAAAAATATTTTTATTCGAATTTTGAAAGTAAAAAAAAGTTACCAGCTGGTTTATTTTCTATTTTTCGCGGGCGGGATGCGTTCGGATACGCGTGCCGTAACGCGGGGAACGCTCACACAGAGAGCGAGGCAGATCGCGACTAACCGTAGCCGCTACGCGCCCGCGGTCTCTCGCTCGCCACAGCACCGTGTCCTCGCTTACATAAGCCACTTCGTGCCGGGTATCGACTTACGTCGTCATCAAACTTTCAGCAACACATGATGTGACATTCAATTAGATTACATGAAATAGTGACCACTTAAATCAGCTGAAAAAAATAATTTTAGCGATTCAAAACATGACACTTCCTTTTTTATATTTTGCATAATTATGAGTGTCGTAGGTCCAAAATGCTATACTTACTTACATTAAAAGAGTAGGTAAATAGCTTTACTTAGTGTCAGTATTATCACAGTAGGTATTATTTAAATTTATAAGTCTAGGTATGTTGAAATATTGCCCGATTCTATTGCGGCATAAGTAAGTAGGTAGGTACTATGTTGTATCTATAGTGTACCATGAGTGTATCCCCCTATATTGATAAACCTACGATATTTTTCCCTCTGTTTAGCCTCCTTCCTCCATCGGGATAATATTTTTTCCTGGGTGTCAAAATGATCTCTTAACTCTTTACTTTTCATCTAAATCGGTACATAAGTATAAAAAGGTCAATGTGAGACAGAGTTACTTTCGCATTTAACATACCTACCACACGTTCGTTTGCTGTAAATTGTTGTAAAACAGATAATATTCGGTACATTTTTACTTTATTTACTCACTAGCTGTGCCCGCGACTTGTACGTAGGTACGCGTGAAAATAGTTTAAGATTTCCCATTTTTGCAACATTTTTTTAATGCTCCGCCCCTATTTTTATTTTTATTTATATATGTCAACGTGAAATTGTGAACTCTGCCAGTTTATAATATAACGCGTTAGATTGTAAACTAACAGTGGGTTAGGATAGGTTAGATTGTAATTTAACTACGTCAGATTATAATCTGACGGAAATCACAATTTTACGGTGACGTATATATTTTTACTATCGGAAATCACAATTAAATTTTCTGTAAATAATTAAAATAATTTAAGTTTTCATGGTTTTCCTTTAATTTGATTTACCAAGTTTGTCAGAGATATTTCAAATACATACAGGGTGTAATATTTAACAGATTTTAGTTGATTCGATTCCCAGGTGTGGCAAGCAGATTTTTGGAACTACTTAATTTGAACTTTATGATTTTAAACTTTCGCGTTTCCATTTCGACTTAAATAGAAAGACGACGCCACGAGCCGCCATTCAGTCTGCTTGTGACCACGGCTGCAGCACAGCAGCCAAAACGTCAAGCCGTGAGTACATAAAGTAAGTAACTCATTAAAAATGTTGCGTTAGGACCAGTGTCTCTACTTAAACCCTCACAGAAACGCTCATTCGAAAGAGAGTCGAGTGAGGATGTCCAACACTACCGTCCTACTAGCCTTAGGTCATAGCTAAAGCCCCATCCAGCGGGTGTTTTGTTTTGTTTTACACAATCAACATTCATTTGTCGGCCGTTTGGTGTAGTGGTTCGGAAACGGACTACTATGCCGAGAGGTCCCGGGTTCGATTCCCGGTCGGGAAGAAATTGAAATTATGAATTTTAATTTATGTGACGGGTCTGGGTGTTACTAAGTACTTAATATTAGTAAATAGACAACTTATAATAAATAAGTAAAATATTTTGTGGGCAATTTTGTTGAATGTTTTCGCTACTATCAATACGAGAAGTTTTTGGTTTTCCCACTTGACGTTTCGTGGATTCAATAATATAAAGGTCAATTTAATCTAAATATATAAAAGGAGAAACTGACTGACTGACTGACAGATCAACGCACAGCCTAAACGGCTAAACGTAGGCACTTGAATTTTGGAAGGGACGTAGCTTAGGTACCGTAGAGGTGCACTAAGAAAGGAATTCCCGAAATTCTCACGGGAACGGGAATTAGCGGGAAAAACGGGATTCACGCGTACGAAGTCGCGGGCGGCCGCTAGTGATTAATTAAATTCAATTAAAATAAAATAAATTAATATCCTTCGACATTTTACATTGAGAGAAAGAAAGAAAATATTTTATTTGGCCTCTAGTCCCAAATTAAGCAAAGCTTGTAATAGGTAGGTACTAGTACTTAAATACTTTTTTTTGTAAATACCTACATACTTATTATACATAGAATTATAATTATTTGGAACTCGCCACCTCTCGGCATAAGAATCTGTTTCGAACCGCGTATTTCCCTTTCCGTGTTCAATTGGCGACGAAAATCGGCACGGTTTTGTATTATAGCCTGACCAGGAACATAAAAACCCTCGCCATGTTGCGGAAAACTAATGGTACTAATTTCTTTTAATGGCAACAGTAACTGAAAACTTCATTGACATGTCACCTTGCATGTCAGTCTATTGCTATCAAAGTGTAAACAAAGTTTATTTTAAATGTGCGCAATTGGTTTTATGAATTAAATTGCTAAAATATTTTTATAGTCGTGAAAGAAAAATGGTTNTTCAATCGCACAGTCTAGGGTGATAATACTAGGGTGTAATGGCGAGGGACCTCTACATGATGCACGCCGAGCAACGTCCGTATGTTTTAAACACGCATCTAAATGATGTAGGTATTGTCTAAAAGCTACCGCACCGATGACTCTTAGGCATCGCTAGTTTTTGATTTTCATCTTTAATACAGATATCATAAAGTTCACTTTCCAATACAGGTAATCGAAGATGACTCGCCTCTACAGCAAGTGATAGAAATGCTGCCAGAACTGGTGGAAAGCATATACATGATGTGGGTCTTATCTAAGGGCTACCGCACCGATGAGACGATGGTGCCGCTTCTATCGAGGATCTCGTGGGCTCTTTGTGACAAGCTTGAGCGGTTCCTGAATGTGCATAAGTTGTTTGAGTGAGTATGATTTTGTAATAACAATATGTGTGTGTGTGTGTTACTTTATAAGGGTTTCCCTAATAACTGTTACAAAATTTTCAAATTATTAAGATTTATTACATAAGCCCTCAATGTAATTGTTTGTTGTCCCAAATAAAGAGAAAAAAAAAATAACTGCGCCACTGGCGAGTAAGGTACTGTCACTTGCTTATGGCTAAGACAGTGGTTAAGTCTGCTAATTAATCGATAAGAGGGCTACTGCATTTGCAATCATGAGACTGGCACCACTCTAGTAACATAAGTAACGAGTAAGGTTCTATATGACTCGCTAGTGGCGCCAACTGCAGCTGCAATAGGGAAACCGTCTTTGCGCGTTGAATGACAACGATTATCACCGTTAATTTAATTTTAACTACCTAATAACTTACTACAAAACCGCTTCTTGGACTTTTGGCTAAGATCAAAGTGTAAAGTGCAACTTACTATAAACATGATTGCAATAGCTATTAAATATTCATAAGCAACTCGATTGTTTATTTCAGCAAGCCAAACGAAGAAGTGCTAACATTAGCACGAGCGGGTCAGAAAATAATGGAGATGTGGCACATACTGTATAAAGAGACCCGGCGGAACATCGAACTCAGTGGAAAAGGCGCACGCTGGGAATTCGACCAACCACTACTCTTCACGCGTACCGATTACATCGGGACTGTTGCTAGAGACCTGGGAGATGTCGTTCAGGTTTGAAAATAAAGTATTATTTACCTCTTTTCTCTCTCACACACGTTGGAAATGTGGCACTACATTGTACAAAGAGACCCGCCGGAACATCGAACTCAGTGGAAAAGGCGCACGCTGGGAATTCGACCAACCACTACTCTTCACGCGTACCGATTACATAGGGACTGTTGCTAGTGACCTGGGAGATGTCGTTCAGGTTTGTTAACCTATTATTAGTCTCTTCTCTCTCAAACACGTTGCAAATGTGACACTATACTTTACAAAGAGACCCGGCGGAACATCGAACTCAGTGAAAAAGGCGCCCGCTGGGAATTCGACCAACGCGTACCGACTACATAGGGACTGTTGCTAGGGATTTGGGCGATGTCGTTCAGGTTTGTTAATGGTTTATTATTTACCTCTCTCTCTTTATTTCTTTCTATCGCTCGCTTCCCCCTCTCGTGTTCCTCCGCAGAGAATTCTGTTAGTCACTGGTATTCGTAGTGTGCACTAAAACTTTAGTTAGAAGTGTGGTTTCGCGTTTTTATCACCCTTTACAAACTCTCTCTTTTTCTCTCTATCTCTTTCTCTCTCTTTCTTTCTCTCTCTCTTTTTCTCTCTGACTCTCTCTCTCTCTCTCTCTTTTTTTCTCTTGATTTATTTCTTTAACCCATCACCTAATCAAAAATTGGCATTTCCCAGGTCCTAATAGACTTCGAGCGCATTTTCGGTCTCGAACTTAAATCGATCATCAGCGATCCAACGCAGATCGATGACGTGCGCAAACGCGTCAAGAACCTCGTGTATCCCATACGCACCATAGACTTCAGCGTCTTTGTGTTCGACAATAAAGAAAACTGGGACGTCATTATGGGAGACTTTTGGAGCGAAGTGCGCTATTTGGAGGAGGAAGCGAAGAATTATATTAACCAAAGCTTCGGCAACTTAAGGTAAGCCTTCATCATTAGGTTATTTAGTATCCAATGCAAAAGGATGATAATGATAATAGTTTATTTGCATAAGACATCTAAATGTATCAGATGACTATGGCTGGGTTGCACCATCTTACTTTAACTTTAACAAACGTCAAATATCTGTCAAACTCCATACAAAAACCACCGGTTATCGTTATAGTTACAGTCAAAGTTGGGTGGTGCCTAAATTAGCCTAAATCAAATTTAGCAAAAGCAAAGAGAGAATTTAGCTTACACTTCCTCACTGGCCAGATGGGTTGGGGAGGCCTGACCCTGATGTTTGCATATTTATTCCTTCTTCTTAATGTCATCTGGCAATATAACTCCCTGTTATTTATTGTTGTCTTTTTAAATATACATAACCATACCAAACAATACTCTGTTCAGGTCGTCAGAAGAAGCTTTGACAGTGTTGCTCAAGTTTCTGGAGTTTGACACTCGCGAGTCCATACGTCGGCAGCTGTCAACCAAGTTTGACCTCGTCATGCGCCAGTTTATCAAGGAGATCACTGCTATCGAAGACAAGTTTACAGTAAGGACCAACTTCTTATCAATAACAAGACCATCCCACTATTTTGATCTTTGATCAAAAATCAACTTTCAATAAAGGAGTATTTCACAATCCGTCTTTATTCTGACATCGTGTGTTTTTGCAGCGATTTCGTAAAAACCCACCTCTACTTCGGAACCACCCACCGGTCGCTGGCGCCATCTATTGGGCTCGAGCTTTGTTCAACAAGATGAAACAACCTATCATGAGGTTCCAGAAGGTAAGTCCTGAGAATTTTAGTATCTAGTCACGTGGCAGTTTGTGAAGCCAAGAAATTTTTCTTATGGCGTACCGAACTGGATCATATTATGCCCACATAAGACCTGATTTCCATCAAGGCGGAGCAGGGCGGAGCGAAGCGGAGAAGTATTTTTGATAACCAATCAGATTTCACGCACGGCTCCGTTCTGCGCCACGCCGCCGCGCGCTGTCAAATCTAAATATATAAAAGGAGAAACTGACTGACTGACTGACAGATCAACGCACAGCCTAAACGGCTAAACGTAGGCACTTGAAATTTGGAAGGGACGTAGCTTAGGCACCGTAGAAGTGCACTAAGAAAGGAATTCCGGAAATTCCCACGTGAACGGGAATTAGCGGGAAAAACGGGATTCACGCGTACGAAGTCGCGGGCGGCCGCTAGTTCTATAGAAAAATTGAACGCTCCGATCCGATTTTGGTGGAAACCGGGCCGAAGAGTGAGGAGGATGAGCATTAATCGTAACGAGTCTTATAAGACCTTAGTGTACAACTTTATACCTTATAATTCCAGTTTTTCTTCGGTCATTCAGTTATAACTTGTGTTTTATATCCAGGTCCCAGAACTGAACGAATGTGAACAGAAGAAAGAAGCGTTCATCCAATACAAGGCTTTCTCCAAACTCATCAAGGAGTACGAAGACAACAAATACAAGGAATGGGTGCAGACCGCGTCTGAATTCGTAGATAACATGATGAAGAGGAACATTTTGAAGGTCATGTTCAAAAAGGAGGATGGTTAGTAGGTTTAAAATAATTTAATAACTACTTACTAGCAAAAGTTCATAATGTCGTCTACTAAAATGTTTAAACTTCTTTTAGTTATTTAATTGATTTGTGTTTTATTTCATGCAATCTATGCAATTAGTAGAAGGTGAGTTACACTTTTTATAAAAAGCATTAATTATTTTATATTTGTGGCACATACATTTTTGGGTCGTACCCGGTCCGGTGGCAAGCCTCACAATCTGTTGCCATTCCTCCCGCACTGCAGCCTTTCTTGTGCACTCGTGGAGTGGACCATTGAGTGCGGTTTTGACCTGGTCAGTCCAGGACATGGGCGACCTACCGCACAATAGCACTTACATACGGACAATCTTAATTAGTTTGTAAGTTTTAATACAATTTTTGTAATATCAGAGCCGCCACCCAGCGGCGGCCGGGGCATGCAAGTAACGGCAGCGGGGAGAGCGCACATGGCCAAGAAAAAGGCGTCGCTGGCTTCGCTGCATCCCGCCGATATTGTNAGACTAGTAACAGTGTATACTGCGATCACTGACCTAATTTCTTGATTTGTATATTTCGACGTTATACAGTGCACTCTGTCTTCCGCGATCACTGATCTAACTTGTTTTATAATTCTTCTACTGCTACTTTATTCTAATTAGGGCCGATTTTTCAATCGTCGGATAACTTTTAACTGAAGAATAACCTTGTCATTTTGACATATTTCCCATACAAAAACTGTCAATGTGCCAAACTTATTCTTCAGATAAAAGTTATCCGACGGTTGAAAAATCAGCCCTTAATTACATATTTGTTACTCGTTGCTGTTAATTACAATTCTCAATCCGTAAATAATTTCTTCTCTCTACCGTGTTCGTACTACTGTCCTCGTAAAATCATCGTATCCGATTGTTGTAATCGGATTACATGAACATCACTCGACCATGTATGTCCATTTGGACATATCGGAATGGCACGCTTTGACTAGCAACTTGCTGTATCTACTCTAATCCATATCTGTGGGCCCCCCAGAGGCCAGAGTCGTAAAACTTCTTCTTCTTCTTCATTTGTTGATGGCGATGGACTTGTGTTTTTTCGCCACTGGGGGCACACTGTTCCGCCAATGTCACGTGCGCAGCTTTTACACAATGTTATGAATAAAAAAATAAATAGATAATAATTCAATACTGCAAAACTAAGCGGACTTATCGTACCAAAAACAAAAAAGACATCACACACAATCACAAAAAGACATCACAAAACAAACAAAACACAAAAATTTTGTACAGCATGGATTGGGATAAGGGAAAGGGTTGGGACTGTTGGGAGAGGCTAAGAGATTTGGATAAGACAAGTTAAAAGTACCTACAAATTAATTTTGTTAACATTGATGAATTTAACAAGGGAATTTAAAATAGGGGAGTTATTGGTGTTAAGTACGCATTTGATGTTAGAGGGACGGAGGATAGTTTTAGGGAGAAAATCGAACAGTGAGGATCCAATTTTGGGACAGTTAAAAAAGATGTGGTTGGTTGTTCCTTCATCCAGGCCACACTCGCAGATGGAGCTATCTTTAATGCGCATTTTCGCAAGGTGGACAGGGGTGCACGCATGACCAAGACGCAGGCGACATAATATGATGGAGACGGTTCTTTTTGGTAATTTCTGATGTTTAAAAAACCAGGGTCTTGAAGGAATTTCCTTTTGTATATCCGCGTAATATTTGCCAACCATTCTTTTGGAGTTTTCCCAATGGGTGTTCCACGACTTGTGCAAGTGGTTACGTGGGAGAGAGGAGGCATCATGGGCAAATAACTTATAGTGTTCAAGCGAGCCAGTTGTTGTAGCAAGTTTAGCGCAAGAATCAACCGTTTCGTTGCCTGGGATACCTCGATGGCTAGG
The DNA here is from genome assembly GCF_004193835.3 of Ostrinia furnacalis. Lineage (NCBI taxonomy): Eukaryota > Metazoa > Arthropoda > Insecta > Lepidoptera > Crambidae > Ostrinia > Ostrinia furnacalis. The sequence continues at coordinate 298,767 of NW_021136366.1, forward strand.
GATCCACGCCAAGACGATATTTAAACCCTCTTGTTTACATTTAAAAAGGGCTTCTCTGATTTTAAAGATGATAGGGAATTTGGTTTTTGATTTAAAGGGGTTAGCTAAAATAGATTGAAGACAGCTTAGAGAATCGGTGAAAATCAAAGAGCTGTTAAAACGATGGGAGAATGAGTACAGAATAGCCTCCAATATTGCAACGGATTCTCCGGTGAAGACTGAAGTTACTGGGGGACATATAAAACTTAATGCTATTTTGTACGCAGGTATCCATTATTTAAAAAAAAAGTTTGACATTGACAGCTTCCCGTGCCGCCGTGCCGTCTGTGGTTTGATCACAGATTAGAGAGTATGGTTTGATTTCGTATTTTTCAGTGCCTCTGTGTATTTCAGTTTGCGATTCTTTTGCGGAAAACTGAATTTTTTATCCCTGCCTCTAACCATAAAAACATTCATGTGTATGAAATATGAATCAAATAAACAGCTAACACAATCTCACAAACATTCTCGTGGTGTTCTATTGATACTTGTGTTATCATGTCCGAACCAAAGAAGAAAATAAAACCCGAAAACAAAAAATCTAAACGTAAAGTTACAAATAACAACAACACAAATGTGAATCCTCCGAAAAAGTTTAAATTTGCGAAGAGGGTTCCTGACGATGGCATCGCAAAATCGAAACAACTTGCACAGAAACTGCGAACGACTAGATCCAGTAGCTACGGCCGGCCAAAAACTCGCAGCGCCAATAAAGATGACGAACCCAGACTTTGTGGCAACGGGATGCCTATGCCTTCCTTATCCGAGCTAGAAAAAATGTTTGAAGACTCTGATGGTGATGATGAACCAACCAAAGATACTCCATCGAATGATATTGTCAAACCATCAACTCCTAAAAAGAATCCAAAACTCAAAGAGAAACTCATGTCCCCAACCACTATTACTGAAATTGCAAATAGAATGTTACATTTAGTATCAAACATTTCGGACCCCACTGAATTGCTTGAAGATGCACCTCCACCACGAGTAATTAAACCTAAGAAACGAAAGAAGCCTGATGAACCCTATATTGTGGGTTGCAAAGACCGGCCAAGAGTACCAGAAAAACCTACAATAAAGTTCTGCAAAGGTGATGATAAATACGGACCAGATTCAAGTGAGAGTGAAGAGGATATTCCAACAAAGCGGGCGAAAAGAGGCAAGAAGATAAATTTATCAAAATCAATTTTCAATGCTAAAAGTGATGAAATTGCTGCACGTCTAAAAGAGTGTGAAAAGGATGGTGATAGCAGTTCAGATAGTAATAAGACTGTTGCTTATGAATATTATACTCCTATTAATAATGGTAGGCCACGGTCATTTTCCCCACTACCAAGCACGTCCACAGACAATGAGACGATTGTGAAAAACGATCAACGTTTTAATGAGAGCTTAATCTCTGAAAATAATACAGAATCTGTAGATGAAGTAAAAATTTTAGAAGCACCCTGTGAGATAATTGAAATAATTGAAACAACTTCAAATCGAGCTTCTAACTTGAATGGAAGTATCATTGAAATTAAAGATGATGGCTCCACACAAATTTTAGATGACAAGTCAGGTTCTAGTAACACAACTAACTCAGCTGACGATCAGGTGCAAGTAACAGATGATAATGTTGCTCATAATAATGCTTCTAACACTGATGATATTACAGCTTCTACCACAGATGATGATAGTACACAAAAAGCAGATGTAAACGTGGCTCTTGATACAGCCCCTAACACTGATGATGATAGTGTGCAAATAGTACCTGCAAATCCTTCTCCAAATACAACTCCCATCACTGATGATGATAGTGTGCAAATAGTAGATGTAAATCCTGCTCCTAATACAGCTCCCAACACTGATGATGATAATGTGGAAGTGGTAGATACAAATTTTACTCATAATTCAACTGCCAACACTGATGATGATAGTGTACTACTAGTCGATGATTACTACGGTAATCTTGATATTGAGATTGATATATCCGATGATAATGACAATGAAGTGATTGATGTAGATGACATTATAGCTCAAAATAATGCAATACTTAAAAAATACAGTAACACCAACAGTTATGATACTGTGACTTTGGTTGATGTAACCAATATACAGAGTCCAGCGGCACAGAATAACCAACGTGATGAAAAAAATTGTAGTGTACAAAGAAATAGAAATGATAGTACTACTCAAAATAATAATGATGCAAACTCTAATAGAAATAACTCTGAATTGCCATCAGTAATTGTTCCAAATACTGCTGTAACACAGAGACCAACAGTTGTTCGAAATAGAAATAAAGAGTTTGATAACGAACTAGAGTTTATTGGTACTTATCCAAACCAAGCCAATGATGAAGTTCATCGAAATCCAGGACGAAATGAGACTATCATCACTATCAACCATGACAATGTGGGTTGTCCATCAGGGACCACTGCACCAAATCATATAAATACTATTGATAACAATAGAAGACCTCTGGCATCACAAAATAGATGTCAACACCAACTTACAACTGTACTCAGGTCACCAGGGGACAGATGTGATTATTGTCATAATCCACCAACCAGCACTGACTATGACAATCCTATGTCTCAAGAACAGTTGCAAATAATTGGTCAATTCTTTGAAAGGAGGCGTGATTATGGTGATAATAATCGTGGTGGCAGACGGCCACGTAGGGGGAGAAAAGGTAATAATATGCTAAATATGTCTCAGCATTTTATGACATGGTTAGAATCTATGACAAATAATGATAACTCAAGAAATGGTCAGAGTAATATTACACAGACACATAATGATTTACCAAGTCCAGGATTATCAAATAATGATACCCCTGATAAACCTAGTAAACGAATTGGTGACTGCCCCATTTGTATGGACTCATTATCAAGCAAACCAATAGCTTCAACTATATGTGGTCATGTATTTTGCATGAATTGTCTTAAGTTATCTATACGTTCAAATGGTAGCAAATGTCCTACTTGCAGGAAAGTTATTAAAAAGGGTGGCTTCCATCAAATATTTTTGTAAAATATTGAATAATGCTCTGTTTGTATTGACGTATCAATCTGTGATTTAGATTATTGTCATTAAAGAAATGTATCAATATTTAAATAATTTAGTGAGATAACAATTCAGTGATTAGATGTTTTGCCTCTATTCACAAAATTATAAGCAATTTCAAATTATTTTTATCGGTTACAAAATAACAACGCTACTTCAATTTTCAGTATTCTATTTTGGTTGCAGTAAATTAATTATAATATATTTCTTTTGTGGGATTTTAAAATTTACAGCACATGAGTGAGACTTATATTTTTATAAGATCATTAACAATTAATTTTACTTGGTGTGTTATGTGTGTGAATTTTGTATCTGATAGGTACACCAAGTGGCACAGTTCCTGAGTGAGTTGGCTTTGCACATGTCAACTTCTCAATCATAAGTCTCCTAAGGTCATCCTCAGCACCTTATGATCTGTGCCTGTGCTGGGGGTGACTCTTTAGTCACTAATGACTTTTTATTACATGTTGTAATACAATTTTTTAATTTGGTCAATTGAAATCTATTATTCGTAATTTTAAACTGTTAGTCTTATACATTCCAATTTAATATAATTAAAAATAACTCTTAATCACACTGGTATGGAAACTAAAAGTGTTGCTAAAATTCCAATATTAGGTAGGTATAAGTCCCAGTGAATGTTGATTATACCAAAATAAAGGTCAATATATGTATTCCAATTCTTACATATTAATAGTTTGTTAAACAATCCAACCAAAGACAATATTATGTTAATGTGGTTTGTACTTAGTTATAATCTAATAAAGGTTTAAATTTTTAATCAAACCTAAAATGTATGGTATTTTATGTAAACCAATTTGATTTTTATGAGAATACCTTTGAAAGGTTTTTCTCTTTCATTGTATTGAACTCTATTATTGATTTGTATTGAGAATGTTTATTAATAAATAATTATTATTATAATTGATTCATGATGCCATAACTTTAATGTAGGGTAAGTTTAGGTAACACATCAACTGTGGTCAAAACTCAAATTAGATTTATAAATAAAAACTGCCTTTTATGATTGTTTAATGACTTTAATTCACCTATTCCTAAAATTACAATATTACATTGATTTGATAAATACAAAAAATAATATCTACACAAAAAGGGATGTTGTTATATAAAATTAGGGTTCAAACATTTTGGCTACTGGCTTTATCACTACTGCTTACATTAACATTTTCATCAGACTGCAAGTGTTCAATAGATGTAGAAAGTTGCTCTAAGCTTTGAACCAATTGAGCCATTTTATCTCTTGAAGCTGAACTATCAAAATTATCATCTGTGGGTTTCTCTACATCAGCATACAACCGAAAATGAAGTCTAGCTAGATGTTCCTGTTGGTCTCTTATATTGATCATCTGTTCCATGCTACATCCTGTACCAAAAGCACTCAATTTGCCTGTATGGAAATCATCTAACAACTCTAGCAATGCTTTCTCCATGTGCTTCACATCTGGAGCCTCTTTTGGAATGTGTTTAGGCCTATTATTATAATTGGAGCGCATCAAGTCTCGGTGTAAACGTCTTTCATTGACATACGATACTTTAGTAGAGTCATTCACGCTATTGTTTCCAGTGCTTGTGAGTATCTGACCGGGCGTCTTAGAGGTGAGACTGGCTGCGCCACTGGACATTTTATTGCTGGCGACTGGCGAAGTCGCTGCTTGAGATACTTTCTGCTCTTCTTCGTCACCCTCATTGTGCATTAGTTGCTGCGTCTCGTTAGCTTCTTCTAAATCTAAACTCATGTAGATAGGTTTCAAAAGTTTATCATTTATAATAATTATAATGAAATGATAAATTCTACTGCGTTTAGTCCTTTTGATTTCTACAGCTTTCTTTTTCAAAACAACAAACCTACGAACAAAAAACGTCGTGAACTCGAACTCGAGAGAAATACAACAAAACAAATAAATTATAACTGACATTGACAGTTGACAGTGACAATTTTTTTTTATTGCTCAAAGTGGCCGAAAACCGAAAATGAATGAGGGTTTTCGCGATTGAAAAATCCGCCAGATGGCAATACGTAGACGCGAGGTCCAAAATCTGTAGCTTCATGGTCCAAATGCTGCATGATTGGTTATTTTTGACATGACATTGACAGATATGTCAAAATCCACCAATCACGCAGCAGTCAGACCCTACATCCACGTCCCGCCATCTGGCGGATTTTTCAATCGCGAAAGAAAACCTTCATTTGCGCTTATTTCAATGAAAAATTGCGATCGATGTGCGGTAATTGCTATCACTGCTATAAAAATGTATGAAAAACGTCACTATTCAGCCAAACGCCCCCACAACACCCAAAACAACAAGACCTCTCCATGATTTAATATTCGCTCTGTGGCCAGGCCATGCCATGCCTATTAACCATGAAGCTAAAGATAAAAATGGAGGGCAAAATTGGAACACAAACTTGAGTCAAATACCTACTTATATCTATCTCGCTCTCTGCGGCCCTTTTATACCTCTCTTTTTAGTGTGAACTGTAGTATTGCTATCTTCTGATTTAAATCTCCTTGTAAATTCTTCGAAATAGCCAATTCACTAACCAAATCAGAAGTTAAACAAATAAATAATTAAAATTTGAAACTAAGATTACCTAGTTAAATAAAAAATCACAAAATTGTCGGCCATTTAGGCTTAATGTGTTGGCGAATCAGGGAATCACAATCCCNGGGTAATCGGTACCATGTGGCAACATCGGCCCAATCCGGCCCATCATGGCGGTTGTTTACTATTTTGTTTATTAAGCAGTTAATTTCGTTTGAGTTTGTTTACAGGAAATAATCATTGTTTTATCACAAGAATTGGTGCAAAATTTTGTAATGCGTGGTTGCGGTAGTACGTGGTATCCTGGAAGTGACATAAGATTCCACGGGTAAGTGTTTATTTCGTGATTTCCGACATTGGATCATTGTAAACATTTAAATCACATTATTTACAGTAATTTCATCCTAAAACGTTTTACCAGTAATTACACTTATCATTTTTAATGATACCTATGTCAAGAAATAAAGATTTTACATTGGTTTCATTGAATTTGAGCAATTTTATATTTTTTGTTTATTTAGAAAGAGCGAGTCTGCCCACGGAGAGCGAGATAGTGATACTTAGTTTGTGCTTCAAGTAGGTATACGGAGTGTGGCCTCCATTTTTATCTGTAGCTTCATGCTATTAACCCGCCTATAATAACTCTGGCAACATCGTGATTTGTCTGTGTATCTTTCAAAAATAAATGTGCGCAAACCAAGAAATATCGACTATCGACATAATATTTATTGTCTACAGTGTGAGTCACGATAAAGTGCACATATTAAATTAGGTGAAAACTGAAACTAGACGTATTTTTATCGACATAAAATAGGTCAAAAATTTTTGTCTTTTTTTTTTCTTTTTTTATAGAATTTTTTTTCTTCCAATTACTTATTGTAAAGAAAACGTAATAACTTTTAAACTAAGAGATATATCCTGATAAAATAAAAACAGTAATAATGCTAAATAACAGAAAATACTAAAAAAATACAAGAAGTACTATGAAAATGCCAACAAATAATAAAAAATGATACTTTTTGAAAAAAAATCTGCTTTAAAATTCGTGTTTTTTTGGTTATTTGATAAATGGCAATGCCAGATTTTCGCACGGCTTCTTTTTTTTTCGCACCGCCATCGACCAAACCTTGTTTTTTGATTACAAAATAGTGTAATAAACCAAACTTACTATGATATGTATGTCTAAACTCAGTCTGAACTGAGTTACGAGCATTAGAAGTTTGATGACTTTCATACTAGATTTGCTTTTTGCGCGCAAGTTTTGTAAGAAATTGCAACAAAATATTGCGCTATTTTTTTATTGTACTGATTCTGCTCCATACTGATGGCTGGAGCCTTTAATGGATGGTATTGTTTGTTTATACATACAATGTCACTATTTTGTTGCAATTTCTTACAAAACTTGCGCGCAATAGTATGAAAATCATCAAACTTCTAATACTCGTAACTCAGTCAGACTGAGTTTGGAGGTATACATGTCATAGTAAGTTTGGTTTATTACACTATTTTGTAATCATAAAACAAGGTTTGGTCGATGGCCGCGCGAAAAAAAAAGACGCCAATTTCCGGCATTGTCTTTTCTCCAAAAAATACCCCTATAACAGGTAGTTTTTATTACTTTGTATTATTCTCTATCGTATTATCTTTGTAAAATTAAAAATCGTATGTCTCTATCCCTATCACAACATTTGCTATGACCGTTTGAACGAAGGCTTGCCACAACATTATTCTTGGCTACAGGTAGGGACAATTTTAATTTTGACTAAAATTCTTATATTTTACTTCGAAATCTTTTGTTTTTATTTGAAATCTAACTTGTCTTTATCAAAATTACAAATCTAGAGCCATTTTCAGTTTCGTTGTTAACGAAGCGTTGAATGGCGCGCCCGGAGAGGCTTAGTGCAAACGATCATTGCAAACGTTGTGATAGGGATAGAGACATGAAATTTTTGGTTTTACGAAGGTAATACGATAGAGAATAATACAAAGTAATAAAAACCACCTATTATAGGGACATTTTTTGGAGAAATTAATCAAATAACAAAAAAAAAACACGAATTTTAAAGCAGTTTTTTTTTTTCAAAAAGTATAATTTTTTATTATTTGTTGGCATTTTCTGAGTATTTTATGTATTTTTTTAGAATTGCCTGTTATTTATCATTATTACTGTTTTTATTTTATCAGGATATACATCTTAGTTTAAAAGTTATTACGTTTTCTTTACAATAATAGGAAGAAAAAAATTTTTCTAAAAAATTAAAAAAACGACTCAGAATTTTTTTGACCTCTTTTTTGTCGATAAAAATAGGTCTAGTTTCACCTGATTTCTTATGTACACTTAATCGTGACTCACACTGTATAATTTGATCACGTTTATGAAAAAAGTTTCTTTCCATTAGATGATTTAATTAGGTACTTTAAAATGCTCCCTGTATTGTAACATTATTTTGTATTTGATGATAATAATTATTATATTATTGGTCTTTACCAAGCATAATGAGCATCATTACGATTTTAATTGTTAATGCAGATTTATAGAGCTAAGAAATCCTTAATGCAGCGGTTCCCGAAAGGTGGTCCGCGGAACCCTGGGGTTCCGTGGAAAGGCCGCAAGGGTCCGTAAAAATATTATCCCACGTTTCGTGACCGACGTTGTTCGCGCGCACCGACTCGTTTACGCACAAGCGAGGGGCAGGGCGTGCGGGCGGAGTAGTACGGGGGTTCCGCTAGGAAAAGTATAATCAATTAGGGTTCCTTGGCAAAAAAAAATTGGGAAACCCTGCCTTAATGTACAGTCAAAAATGTTTTATTCTACGACAAAAATTGACGAAATGATGGCCAAATTACTAAAAAAAAGTTCACTGACCGCCCGGCGCGGTAACGGATATTTGGATGGAAAATATTTCTTTCCCAGCCAAACTATCAGTTTTAGAGAAAAACTTTTAATGATATTTATTCATCAAAATAATGTCACCTATCGATCAGTAATTACTATTTTTTAATTCTGATAAAAACTGGCCAAGTCAAATCTTACCTCCTTTAAGATCTTTATACACCACTAAATTTTAATCACCGGAAAAAAAATTCTGGGTAATGAGTTGTTGATACTGATCCCATTTGTGCAAAAAAAAAAGTAAAATAAAGTGACTCAAAATATCCTCCTAAAATTGGTAGTTTATTGACTCACGCGTCGCTAGCACTATTAACGTACGATAATGTAACACTTATTAGAATTCAAAATGGTCTAAGTTAGCTAAGTATGTAATAATAACACTGGAAGCGTGTTCGAGGCGTGAGCGAGACAGACAGATCGATGCAACGTGCGAGCGCGTACGACTACTCTAGCGAGCAGCGGAGTGACCCAGCTGTGACGTGTAAAATACGGACTAAAGAAAATTTAATAAAAAAATTAACTTTATGAAAAACATTTCTTTTTCTTTTGCTTTAAATTTTTCACACGTTTCTACATAACCTGTTAAAATTTTTTCGGTGATAAAAATTTAGTGGTGTATATTTTATTTGAATTTTGCATAGAACTTGACACTCATCTAGATCTCCATTCTTTTTGCGGCGAAGCCCACACCACAACCAAGCATATTTTTTGTATTGAACTTGGCTCTCCTTTTTTACATTTTTGTTTTTGGTGGGATCTTAACTTACCCACGAAAATCATAATTTTTTTTTTTAATTTTGTCATACTAATAAAACAATATTTTATCCTACTAATATTAAAAATGCGAAAGTTTGTGTGGATGTTTGTTATTCTTTCACGCAAAAACTACTGAACGGATTATGATGAAACTTTACAGTATTATTATTTATAATCCAGAATAACATATAAGCTATAATTTATGCCGATATTAATGTGACAAACTAAATTTCACGCGGGTGAAGCCGTGGCCAAAACCTAGTCTATAATAAAACGTTGTTGAAATACACTTATCGTGGAATCACAGCACTGTGCTGTGCACAGCACATCCCTACTTGTCAAATCAAACAAGTTTTGGGAAACGAGGTAGGTTTACGAATTTTTTGTCTCCTATTTTCTCTCTCACGCCAGAATTATTTTACTGTTCACTATAACTGTACATTAAACCCGTGCTTTTTACAAATCCAAACTTTACCAGTAAGTCATACACATATTATGGGAGGTATTTTATTGGCCTCCATTGTCTATTTTTTCTGGCCACATCCTCAATTTATTGTGGCACATGTTTCGCTCGAATACCGACAAAAAATTAATAGCTTTCTCGTGCGGTGCATTTACCTTTGACTGTATTCTTTTCAGTTTGTGTTCTCTTCGCTGTATCGTCAGTGGATCTTGATGAAATTGCCGTCTGAAGGCGTCGCTAAATAGTTGATTTGGACAAGCAAATATATTTTGCTTGTTGAAAATGAGTACGCCGACGCTCAACACCAGTGTGCGGAACAAGATCACGCGCTTCCTTCACACCGGCAATGAGGCTCCGAAGTACTTCCCTGGATGCTGGAGCGCTCAGAAATACTTTGAAGCCGACAGGCTTACAGCCCTCAATGTAGCCCTGGCCGATGGAGTGAACAATGTTGAAGTTGTCAGCATCATACTCAAGGTAATAAAATTAAACTATGAAATTCCTAAGAATACCATTCTAGGTCATCATCTCAATGAATGCTTGATGTGATAGCTATATAAAATTCTTTGTTGTTGTTGATAGATACCCTACATTTGTATTAATTTCAGGCGTATAAAGATGGCTGGTATACTCGTTTTGAGACGATAGCATTTGCTTTAGGCAAATGTTTGATGCTAGGGTCTCAAGCTGTGAAAGAAGCCACGTACAAGGCTGCCGCTGAGGTGTGCCGAACTTCAGAACAAATGATGCTATTTAACAAGTTCACCCGACTGCTGAAAACTGGTAGGTGAACTGGGATTGTACTTTTTGTATTATTACTAAATAGTTTTAATTTTTTTTTTTATATTTTTGCTACATACCTACATGGATCCAACAAAAGATTCTGGTACGAAAAATAAATTATGTTTGTAGATTTGGAACATTTATTATAAAAAAAAATACTAGCTTTATCATTTTGGCTTCATACAACATGGAACTGGATAACTTATTTCTTTGAAATAATTAATTATGTTCTGATTGATTTATTTTATTATTACTCATGTGTAGGAAATGGTCGAGGTTGGTGCAAGCATCTCAAGAAATGGTACAGTGAGAAAGACCCAATGGAGTTGGCCAAGGAAATGAGCCGAGTGAAGGCACGTCATGGACGCTCTCATAAGACTCTACTGCGGAAATGTCATCTCAAAATTGAACCTACTGATCAAGGTATATTGTTTTTTTTTTCTACCCAATGTTCAGATAAAAATGACTTTTTTATGAACCAAGTTGAACTAATAAACCTAAAACCTAACTGCATATTTTAGCCCGTGACGCTGTGGTGAAATATGCAATCTTTGGCTATAAGCGGGCCAAACAGCTGGTGGGTGACAAGCCAGGAACCAAGGAGGTGTTCGACTACATCCAGAAAGTGGAAGACATACGTCACTGCGAAGATCCCGTCGCGGCCGCGGCGATGGTTACGCAGCATCAGTTCACTCTGGACCATATCCCTGGCCACCTGATTACGTCACAAGAAGTAAGTTATTTGAATATAGAATGGCAGGAAATAAAAAAAAACTTCTACTTTTAAAAAGTAAGTTGACTGGTGTAAAACTTCTGTTCTACTGTTATGAAACTCCCCCCTCTGCATGCCACTTTAATATGAATAATCAGTTTCATTGAACCATATTTTGGATCTGATAACTGAATAGAGTTAATGTACCTCATTGTGGATAAAAAAAAAAAACAAAAAAAAGTACACCCAATTTCAGATTAGGCACCTAATCAGCTGCTGTTAAATTAAAAAGCATATATTATTAACATAAAAATCCACTTGTAATTTTTATCATTGTGTTATTTCATAACAAACAAATTTTCACAGGTATGGAATGCCGTCTTACCTCAGTTTTCGCTGAAAGAGCTCCTATACAACATCCAGCGCATCCACAATATGGGCTTCCTCACAAATGATTCGACCACCACAGCTATTCTGTTGTCAATGCTGAACAACCAAGACATTATCAAGAAGTCAAACATCACTCCGCTAGAAGTGTACATCACTATGTGCAACTACAAAAAGAAGTACAAGTAAGTTTAAAAACAGTACACAATAAAAATGTAATAATCAATTTTTTTGGCTTCAATTTCTTAACTGTGTAGATTTTAATTAATGTGACTGGCGGAATTCAGTGCGAAGGTTACTGTGTGGACCATTACCCCAAGCCTGGCTGTAAAAAAAGAAGAAAAATATAGTAACAATTTTATAGTTTTATAGCTTGTTAAACATACAGCTTCTCTCATAGCAGATAATAATTTTCTTTATAATAATATGCTCTCAACATTTTCCTGAAGACTTGATTGTAACAAATCTGCCGTTCATAAAGAACAACAAAGCAGACACATTTATAACAAAAGTACATTTATAGGCCGATGAAGTTCGAGAAAGTGAAAGTGGCGAGTGAGAAGGAGACACGTCGCCGCGCGCGCCAGATGTTTGACTCCAACACTGGGCTATGGGAGTGGATCGTCACCAGAAGGCATCCCAAGGAAGTCAAGTACTGGGGTAAGGCATTATTTATTAAAGCTTAAAACTATTCTTGAACCACATAAACACAGAGAAAACCTATTATTGGATAAAGCTGAAAACGTGATTCAGATTTCACCAGTTTCAAACCTGTGTTTTAACATATTGGGCAATAAAATTAATGTGTGTCCCTACATCTTACAGCGTGATTGAAGATAGATAACAGTACAACGGTTTTGTTTTAGAACAGCCGATTCGAGAGTCGCTAGTGCAGTCCTCGTCGACAGCCAAACTATAGTTGTAAACCCACTCCTAACATTATTTAGCTAGAAGGAATATCTATCCAGTAATGTAATTGCAGCAAACTTAATTTGTTCAACCAGAAAGTGACCTAACTGCTTGAAAGTAACAAAACGTAATTTGCAGGCATTGACCAGCCGCCGAACCAAGCCGTGATCGCCGCTCTGAGCAAGCTGATGGACCAGACGTGGCTGCTCACGCCGCCCACCAATAAGCGGTACCTCATCACCCTTGACATGAGACACCATATGTTCAAAGGTCAGTTTACGATCCTGTTGTGCCAAACCTGTTTCTCTTTTTGTATATATTTTTTTGCTTTCGCGGTTGTCTATCAAGGGTGTAACTGCAATCTGTATAAGCAGTGTTTATTGAGACACATTCAATGAGGGTATACGCGATTGGAAAATCCGCCAGATGGCGGGACGTGGATGTAGGGTCTGACTGCTGCGTGATTGGTGGATTTTGACATATCTGTCAATGTCATGTCAAAAATAACCAATCATGCAGCATTTGGTCCTCACGTCTACGTATTGCCATCTGGCGGATTTTTCAATCGCGAAAACCCTCATTGATAAAAACTCAAAGAACTGATAAAAATCAGTCTCTGAAAGTACCTAAGGCTTTCTCCAACTAAAATGAATGTCTTTCACTTGTCTTTCTAAAATGTACTGTATGTGTATAGCAGTGTACAATTAAACATAATGCTGTGATTCATTTGTTCATATTGATTTATTTATCAACTCTTTCTGGGTCATCCAGTAATGTGTACCCTCAAAATACATGCGTCAAAAGTTTTTCTTATTCAAACAGGTCGTCACTTCTGCAAGGGCTATACAGTACCGAAGAAGGGCAAGAAGACAACTCCCAAGCCCACCGCGCCCGCCGCTGGCGGCGACACAGACACTGAGAAGAAAAGCAAGAAGCATTTGTATGCGGAGTGCTTCCACCACAAGACCGTCACGCCGGGCCACGCTGGTGAGTCACATGTATATTCCATAGGGAATTGGAGGCTGTTAAAAAATCCATAAAATAATAACAGACGTAGTAAACGTACTTATTTTCGATTTTTTATTTATTGAAAATCATTCAGTCAGCAAGTCACTTCGAAAAATAGATAGACTACAAGTAGACGTCAAATCTAATGGACTGGTGTTACCAGTCTCCTTTTCAATTATTTATGTATGTCTAGCCTAGGATACAGCGGTTTATAATTGTGAAATAATAAATCATTAGATGATTGAAATGGAGAGAGAATACAATATTAAGGAGATTAATCACAGAGATATTAAATTAATGATGAATTCAATTAACCTAATTATTAATTATATGATTAAACTCTTCACAGACAATTAAATCTGATTAATATTTATGAAAACACCTAACTAATAAAACAAAAACCAATTCCATAAAAACATATTATGAGTATCACTCCAATATATTGATAATAATTGTGTTACTTTTTGTAATGTATTTTTTTAAGAATATAAATCAGGGGTAGTCGACTTAATTAGACATATCTACTATTTACTAACGAAACCCTGGGCGATCTATCACTTACAAACTTCTTGAAATTTTAAATTAAACAGCATATTTAGTACACTGGACTGCACTAGGACTGGACTAATATTCGCGATCGACCGGTTGGCCACCCCTGATATAAATTATATTGCTCAAATGACTAATAGTCCCGTAAACCCCTCATGATAAGCGAAATGTATTAAGATTGTGTTACTTTTGGGTTAACCATAATAATTTAACAACGTCGGGGTTCTAACCACTAAGAGATGGAGAATATTTTATGTACTTCGGCATTTTCTGAAGAATAAAAAATTTTCAGCTATTATATTGGCGCTGCAACTTCTGAAGCGCGAAAAGAACGTGAAGATTGCGGTGTTCAGTGAAGACGGAGTTCAAGTGGTGAATCTCGAACGCAACTTCAGCAGTGTGGATGAAGCAGAGTTTATCCTCAGGGTAAGTGTTATAATGTTCACCTGCTTGGCCTTGTAGGTACTATGCCCCGAACACTTTGAAAAGCGCTTTAACGTGGTTCTTCAGTCACAAAAAAAGATCATGGGTACTTCAATTCAACAAATCTTTAGTACAAAAAATTACACTGCATTGCGACGTCATCATAAGTCATTTCGCTATCGCGTGTACGCGCTCATCAAAGCCGTAGTTTCCCATTTGTTCCAATGGCTTAACAGTATTTAAAAAAATCATTCACCGCACAAATAGTTAGCCATTTCATCCAAATATCTTGAATTTTTCTCAGCTACTAGTAACTGATTACGGATCAGTGTGGAAGTGGAGAGATGATAATACTTAATATAAGGTAAATTTAGATGATGTTATTTCAAAATTTGCCTGTCTGAGTGTGCCAAGAGCGCCACCAGCAAAACCGTTGCCTGGCACTTCATATCACAGGTGCAGAAATTATTCATAGCATAAATAAAAATACAAATATTTTTGAAGCTAAGTCATAAGCCTAAATAGTTTTGCAGAGCAGCCTTCCGGAAATCAAATGGCGGATGTAGAACACTTATAAGTGTTAAAATTTACTTTATTTGGTAAAATAACATACAATAGTTTATGTTACATAAGAGTAATTAATTCTAACGTTTACTAAATATGATGAAGTAACTGTAAGGCCCAGAACAGACGGTGAAACGCAACTGCAACGAAACTGAAACTGGGCCTAACACTAACAATAACTAGCGAAGTCACTTGACTTACAGTGTAAGATTACAATCACTAACATCTTTGAAGCTCAATTATCCCCCAGCATTTGAAAAAATGGGTTCAGGTCCTATGTAAATCATTTTTCACTGTTTTTTTTTTTTTCAAAGTTAAAGATCCTTACCTCAACTCTGTCAATAAGAAAGTTTATGTAGGCAGTGCACAAGCTTGCACCGGCGCAATCCGAAATAAAGAAAGAAGAAAAAATCATTTTTTTCTACATATAGCCTGCCAATTGGGGGGGAATGGGATTTAAAAGGTTGGCAGCGCACTTGTGACTTCACTGATGTTGCGGGTGTACATGGGCGACGGAAATTGCTTACCATCAGGTGATCCGTCTGCTCGTTTGCCTTCTATCACATAAAAAAAAAATATGCTAACCAAAATCCATAATCACAGAAAGCGAACCTCGGCCGCGTGCAGCTAGACGCGCCCATCGAGTGGGCGATCAAGAACAACTACAAGGCGGACGTGTTCATCAACATGGTGGACCGATGCACGCGCTATATGGAGCTGGAGCTAAGCGAGCGCGGGGGCCGCGGCCCGGGCGGGCGCTTCGGGCCGCCGCCGCCGCCCGGCGGGCTCGCCGACCGCTGCCCTGTGCGCGCGCTCGAGAGATACCGCCAGAAGGGCGTCGGCGATGCCAAGTAAGTTGACCTAACGGGACTCATGCTCGTTTTACGGCTAAAGACATTTACAAAATCCACTTATAGAGAAAACTAAGATACAATTCATTACAATTAAATACAATGGTAACACATAATAGGTATTTTCTTTTCATAGGGGTCACTTATAAATTAGGGATTGATGGTGAAAACGTGCTAAATACTACCTCTTGTTCCCACTCATCATAGCCAGGATCTAGTGTGGCCGCCAACGAACTAGAAAATTCTATCTAACTTATCCAGTGACGGTTGAATAGTCCCGATTTCTAATATACTCGCCCCTGATTGCTCCTTTAAAACATAGCCAAAATTTAGATACACATTGCTCGAGAGATACCGGCAGAAGGGTGTTGACGATGCTAAGTAAGTTGACCTAACGGCCTAACGGGACACATTCCACTTTTGTTTCCTCTCGGTATAGCTAGGATCTAGTGTGGCCGCCAACGAACTAAAAAATTCTAACCTAATCTAACCCATCCAGTGATGGTTCAATAGTCCCGATTACTAAAATACTCGACCCCGATTGCTCCTTTACAACATAGCCCACATTAGATACACATTACTCGAGAGATACCGCCAGAAGGGCGTCGGCGATGCCAAGTAAGTCGATGGGTCTAATGCCCGTTTTCACCATCAATCCCTAATTTTGAAGTGACCTCTATGGTAACACATAATAGGTGTTTTGTTTTCATAGGGGTCAGAAAAAATAGGGATTAATGGTGAAAATGTGCTTAATACTAAATCTTATTCCCACTCATCATAGCCAGGATCTAGTGTGGCCGCCAAGGAACTAGAAAATTCTAACCTAAACAAACCCTTTACGATGTCGTCGGATGCGCAGGACGCAGGCCGCTACCAATCGATCAACATGGAAAGCATTGGGGGAGGCCTATGTTCAGCAGTGGACGTCCTATGGCTGAAATGATGATGATGATGAATCAAACCCATCCAGTTAATCCTGGTTTCCTGGTTGGATTAAGTTAGTCCTGGTTTCTAAAATACTTGTCTTTGATTCTCCTTTACGATGATGTGGCCAACATTATAAATATATCAATTTACTATAAATATTTATGTAAAACCCGTATATTTTCAGATTGGCGGTCCTCTCGCTGGCTTCCCACCGCGTGGGCACCACAGACGGCTCGCATTCCGGCGTGCTGGACATCGTGGGCATCGACGAGCACGTCCCCAAGGTGCTGGACGCGTTCACGCTTGGCCAGTTCCTCTGAGGCCCCCGTAAGACCAAACTTAAAGACTACGATCACAGCGTAAACTGATTCATATACTTTTTAACCTCATACTCTCTTTGTTGTGGGTTTTTGGGCTGACATTGTCATACACTTATTCTGGTCAAGGACGGTTGAATTGACGCACATCAAATCACTGACCGTGTGCAATGAATTTCAACTTAGATTTCGCATACCCGGTCAGTTTTTGGGTGTGCGTCAGTTTAACCGTCATTATGGTGAGATCAAAAAATACCTAGAAGTAGCTCACATTGATTGTCAGTCCACTGGATCAGACCGCAAGAAAAGTGAATATTCGTTACTGGATAGTAGTTGCTTGCTTGATTGGCAAATCAACTATTTACGCACATAACATTGGGAAAAATATGAGGCTTAAGCAACCCATGCTGTATCTAGCTGTCAATAATATTGCTAGGAGACATACGTACACCTTCAATTATTATCTGTAAGAGAATCTATGGTATAGATATCATATTCAAGACAATTATTTATTTGTAAGTTAATTTTGTTGCATACTTTGTTGTTTTAACTGCTTGAGAATGTGCTGTATTTATACACTGTTACAGTTTTTTTGTTTGCAAGAGGAAAATAAGTACGTCTCTTAACTTCCATCGAATAATAAAATTAACTTCTCATTTTATTTATTACGTCTAGTATTATAAATTTACGCTGTGAATAGTTCACTTCAAATACCTACGATCGAATCGAAAATTATTACTACCCTCATAATTTGATTGTTGAAGTGTTTCATAGATGTAACCGAAATGTGTTCCGACCTCCATTAAGAGACTTCGAAAACGATATTGACTAACATTTTAAAATCGTAATTCTAGTGACTGAGTCACATCTCTAGATTTGACGGCGAAAATCTAAATGTTCTCTTAGTTTTATGTTAGGCTTAGCGTTTTGCTTACGATATAATGGGATTGTTAATCATCCTTATAATACCGGATCTCCGCTTGTATTTGATTGTTTTATTATTAGGACGTGGCCGGTTTTTATACGTACATTTCTCGTTGAGGTCACGTCTGATGGTTGAGGAGTTTTAGAATCTTAACATACGTTAATAATGTAGTTTTTTTTATTATTGTTAACTTATTCATCAGTTTCGGTTGAGCCGAGGCGTAATGAACTAACGCGGCATCGAAATGAAATCCATTGAGTTTCTGCATATTTTTGCTTGTGGTCACAATAGTCGGATATACAGAGGCTACCACGCAGGTGACAGGGTGTCGATTACATTTGACACGTTAATACGTGCTTACGCCTACAGCTTTTTGACAATTATTTTAGTTTACATTATTACCAGGGTTAAGCGGCAGCGTCTAAAATTACCTCTTAATTTTAGGAAGGTTTTAGAATCAAGGCAACCATCCAGTTTATACGGTTTAGCTGATTCTGCAATCTACCTATTAACATTATACAATGTATTTTTTATGTGAGAATTTTGTAAACAGTACACAATTGATTTGTTAAATAAGTTTTGGCAAGTAGTTTCGTACTGCTTATATTTATTCGTAAGTATAAAGTGTGTATCTCTAGGTAAGATAAGCTTATTATGCGTAGCTTAGAAATGTTCTTATCAGGGTCTTTTTGGTTATTCAAAACTTGGCACCTGGCGCTCATTCACTGCTATGTGTTCTTTGTGACGATAAAAAGGGGGGCAAACATTTGACAATAGGGGATATTTCTTTTATTTAGATCTTATAAAAGAACGTATTTCTATACAGTATGTCATTTCACCTCCGCGGAGTTTAAACGCCAGTACTCAATAGTTGTTGTGTTTCAAATTTTATTTATTACTGTTTTAACTATCGAAATTAGTCGTTAGTTAGGGAAAGGTTGTGTGTAATAAATTAACTTTTCTATTTGCCAAAGTAATTTGCATTTGTTTTTTTTTTATTCAGGGTACTGGCTGACAAACCTTGACTGTCGTTAGCATAGCAATATAATATTAGCATATCTTCCTTATGACAGGCAATGAAATCAGATACATGCTCATCAATTTAACAATGAAATAATGTTGTAGATTATTAACATAGACTATTATTTAATAATATTGTGAGAGTAAGCTATAAATGTAGGTAAGTGCACCAATGTTATGTGACTCCTGGAATGGGCATGAATCAGCTTTCATACTGTGCGTAGTAATAGGTTAATCCGTTTTAAAGTGTTGGTTACTTTTGTACTGATATGAACGGACTTTCAGAATCTGTGATCACTTGGTACTCTCTCGGGTTTAAGTATTTTTATAGCTGAAAATGATGAAAATTTTCATAACTTAGACAAAATAACTCGAAATTGCTAAGGCATGCTTTTTACTGTTGTTTTGTTGAATCATTAATTAGGATAGCAATTATTTAAGTATTATTACCTTGTTCACGCGAGAATAATTTATTTTAATGCTTTTTATTGCATTTGATTAATTTGGATGGCCTATCGAAAGTAATTTGAGACTTGTAGGTTGAATGTTTTTGTAAATTGGTCACTTCATGTAATGTCGCAGTACCAACTGTACCAATGTCTAAAATATCGTTCTGTGATTTGGTGATGCCTTGCAAATTCGACCTAGTGATATTATGTTAAAACGGGCTGAGTTTCCTTTTCCCGCTTGACACCTATTGTGTAAACGGCCAAGCTTAGATTTAGTATTTGTAGCGTAGTATTATATCATCATTACCCACTATCATTATAGTTGCAAAACAATCTGTTGTTATCAATGAAATACTACGTTTTATTTTTATGTTTTGTCTCATTATAAAGGTTTTTCAGCGGAAAATAAAAGCTTGCTAGTGCATTTTTTTTAAATAAAAAACGAATTTAGATCCGTCCTTTTGCAATTGGTTTTTGGAAATACATGCTTTAGCATTAAGTTAGTAGTCATAATAATTATGTTTAACCCATTCACAGCAGCATATCAACAGCACCTTATATGAATAACAAAGTGTAATAACATTTAAAAAATGTACTTGCATGTTTGTTTTCACGTTAATAAACTCTTGTCTATAAAATGTCTTTTTTATTTATTTACTAATCCCATTTATTTGAATAGAAACACAGATGCGGAGCGTTACAAAATAATACTTGTATGAAAAGGACATTATGGACACACCAAGGGAACGCAAGCGCGGAAATCCCGCGTCTGTGATGAAATCCGCACCAAACAAGGGTGAGATATTTTTCGCAACTGATATGTACCCGATTAGTTCCTTTCGTCGTTGCTATGGTGGCTTCCTCCGGCAACCATGCCGAAGAACCATAGAGGAATTAACGACGAACTATAAAATCAACAATACTTATATGATTGAAATCTGCAGAATAGGTGCATCAAAAAAAATATCAAATTAAATTTGCCATAAAGTGTCTCCTCCAATAATCTCATCAATCTCGATCAAAGCATACTTTTTTTTCTTTTAGAATACTTCACGCTTGGCAAAACACAATCACA
Source organism: Ostrinia furnacalis (assembly GCF_004193835.3). NCBI lineage: Eukaryota > Metazoa > Arthropoda > Insecta > Lepidoptera > Crambidae > Ostrinia > Ostrinia furnacalis. Next base: position 319,433 of record NW_021136366.1, read on the forward strand.
ATTAAAAAAAAAACATGTAAGCTAGGCATGCTCGAATTATTAAAAACCTCGATTACGGTATGAATTCAAATCGAATCAAAAAGAAAACATTTTTTTGCAATCGTCATATAATTAAGACTTAAATATGACAATAAAACATCTAAGATAAAAACAATTGAGAGTGAAATGCTTTTTTCGCAGTACTCTGTGAATGTTCACAACAACAATTAGTTTTACAAAGATTGAAATGCAATATCAATGCAATGGTTTATTTCTGAGCATGAGTATTGTTCATCGAATATCGTTATCACCGGGCATCCCTACCTAATGTCAGGTCATGTGTCAACGTCAAACAAACGTCATTTTGGGTTTCTTCAAAAGGTTTTTACAGAAAAAAATACAAGAAACGCCTTTTTCTAAAATTATTAAAAATGAGTGACGTAGATAAGTGGATTGAAATAGCTAAAAGGTGTAAATATTTACCCGAAGATGATTTACGGGAATTGTGCAACATCGTGTGCGATTTGCTGTTGGAAGAGCCCAATGTACAGCCGGTTCAGACTCCAGTCACCGTGTGTGGAGATATCCATGGCCAGGTAACGTCTTAAAAGACTAAATAGAACACTTATCTTCTCTAGCAAAAATAACAACGGTGCCCTGGGGTTTAGTCTGTGAAATGTGACTACTACTCATTTTCACTCACGTTTCACCTGATTTGATTTATGTATCGCTCCAGTATCAAGTTAATTACTAGCCCTATGTCTTTGTTGTTACATTGAGTCTATCTCTTTGTCCTAATTAGAATTGTGACTGTCAAAAAATAATATTTTTACTTGTGATAAATAAATAAATTAATGTAACAAAACCTGAAACATTTATCAAATTAAATAAAATTGCAAAAACAAAATTAAATGATTATCTAATTAGTTAACAAACATCTTGATAATTTTTCAGTGTGTCCAATAAAATTGTTTTTGTTTTCAGTTCTATGACTTAGAAGAATTGTTTCACATAGGGGGACAAGTTCCACACACCAAGTACATATTCATGGGAGACTATGTCGATCGTGGTTATTACAGCTTAGAAACATTAACTTTGCTCATGGCACTCAAAGCCAGGTATCCAGATAGGTGAGCAGAAATATACATAATTGATTTTGTAAATATTATCTTGAATTTTTTTCAATCAAGCTAGAATTATTTAAGCTATGTACAAATTAATAGATTTTTAATATCATTTCAGAATTGTTTTACTCAGAGGAAACCATGAAACTTGTCAAATAACAAAAGTATATGGTTTTTATGATGAATGCCTCAACAAATATGGAAATGCCAATGCTTGGAAGGACTGTTGTAGGGTGTTTGACCTTTTGACAGTGGCAGCTGTAAGTTACTTTTTGTTCGTTTCTTCCCCAACCCAGTTTCCTAGTCGAATTATCTTTCTATGATAGCAGTTGATTGTTCAGTTTATTCAACTATGGTTATTATTGCAGTTGATAGACGAAACAGTTTTATGTGTCCATGGAGGTCTATCACCAGAGATATCCATGTTAGACCAGATCCGATGCATAGACAGGAACCAGCAGATACCACATAAAGGAGCATTCTGTGATCTATTGTGGTCTGACCCTGCTGATGTTAAGATGTGGTGAGTTAAACTACATTCCAAATTGAAATTGGACAAATAGATTCAATCAAATAAAAAAACTGTCAATTTGTACCCTTGAAATCTAAAATTATTTAGTTTTATTTCTGCAGTGTATGTTTTTGATGGTCAAATATGATTTTTCAGGTCAGTGAGTCCTAGAGGAGCTGGGTGGTTATTTGGAAGCTTTGTCACAGAACTTTTCATGGATTACAATAAATTGTCATTGATTTGCAGAGCACATCAACTAGTGAATGAAGGTAATCTTCTCATACCATAATTAAACAGCAAAGTTAGTCCACTCGAAAGACTTAGCTAATTCATATTTTTCTTTTTTCAGGGTACAAATATATGTTTGATAAACGATTAGTCACAGTCTGGTCAGCACCCAACTATTGCTACCGCTGTGGCAATGTGGCTTCCATCCTGGAGTTCAAAACTGTAAATGACAGAAATGCCAAACTATTTCAAGCCGTTCCTGACAGTGAAAGAGAAGTGCCTCCACAACATACCACTCCATATTTTCTCTAAGTATTGTTAAGGAAAAGTGATAAGTGAACAAACAGAAAGACGAAAAGTATTCCCAAGTGTATGTAATTAGATGAATATTTTGTATATTAAATTGTTGCATATTGTAATTCAGTATTGTTTTATTTTGTAAGTGTTGGTGTTGTGAAAGTAGCTAGTGTTAGTACACTGATAAATAGTTGTTTCTGGCTAATTTTGATGGAATGATCCATTTTGTTAGGGAGAATGAATAATATTATAAGCCATGGAAACATTTTGTGATACCTTTATTAGAAATTGTAGAATTTTCCACAACATTACTTAATACACTTCTAGTAATACAGATTCAATCCCTGTTGTAATCAAAAGTATAGTCAAAGTAGGACTGATCAAAACTCTGGACACGAACATAACCATCTTCACCACCGGATGCATAGCTTTTGCCGTCAGGATGGAACGCTAAACTGTTGATAGGACCAAAATGACCTTTCACTCGGCCAAACTCTTCTTCAAAGACTAAATGGAAGAAACGCGCATCGAATTTTCCCTGTCTCGTTGATGTAGTTGTTACTTCCATGGCGTCTTGTCCACCACCCAATACTACATGGTCGAGAATGGGGCTGAGAGCAGCAGAGTTGACCGGACGCTCAGTTTTGTACTCCTTGAGTAACTCCAAAGAGCTTGTGTCAAACAGCTTGGCAGTCTGGTCCTTAGAAGCAGTGATGAACATGGTTCCATCGCGAGACAGTTGCATGTCATTGATTTGGTGCGTGTGTTCTTTGATGGAATGTACTTTCTTGCCAGTCTGTAAAACAAAAGAAATTGGTGTTAAATTGGTGGTGGTGGAAAAATCACATAATCAATCATGAATGCTCCTAGTGAGAGAGTAACATTGAGGATAATATCCTGTCTATAGAAAGTATAATTTATGGTAAAATAAAATTTGGCCTAGTGAAAGTTTGTCTGGTCCTGTAGCCTTAGAATAAATACACTTAGCCTTATCTATTACAGAATTTAAAAATATAGTGAAATTACCCTCAGATCCCATTGAATGAGGTCACCAGCTTCATGACCAGTGATGATGGTTTCATCGAGAGTTCCCCACACCATGGAGGTTACTTTCGAGTCTGTTATTTCCCACTTCAGGATAGGAGCCTGCGAGGATATTGAGTCATCAATCGTCCTAGTGTCAATGATGAAGACCTGAAAGTAGAATAAAATTGTGCTGCTAAACAAAAAATAAGTTTTTTAAAATTATTATGACTGGGCATAAAAGAGGATCTTTATCATTTTATAGCTTGATGTCCCTTCTTTACTTAAAAAATAGGGCTCAGAAGCTAGTTAGTTCATAATAACAAAGATTACTGAGAAGAATTCTGTAATTACAGTAAAAATTGTAGTAAACTTAGTTAAATATAATAATAATAATAAATATTCTTAGACATTTTACACTGCGCTTCTAGTTCCAAACTAAGCAAAGCTTGTACTATGGGTACTAGACAACGGATATAAACATACTTAAATACTTTTTTTTTTTTGTAAATACATACTTATTATACATAGAAAACACCCAGTCCAATACAAACAAATATGTTCATGCACACAAATGTTTGTACTGTGCGGGAATCGAACCCGCTACCTCCGGAATAGTAGTCCGTTTCGAACCACTACACCAAACAGCTGACAAATAATATCAAAGGTTTCTATTGTGACTTGTTTGTGAAAAAAAAAAACAAAAAGCAATAAGAAACTAATAAAGCATGTTGTACATTTGCTAAAAGATTACCTCGCAAGGGTGACCCATAGCCTTGTCAGTGGTGTAGGCGGCTTGGTAGGCACTGAAGCTGAAGTTGCATGTTCTCACGGAGGAGTTTGTTTTAATAGTGGCTATATTCTTTCCAGTTTCCAAGTCCCATAGTCTGCAAAAAAATTAATTAAATATTGTATTTGTGTAAATAGATAGGCCAATAATATGATGTTTAATTAGTTCCAAGAATGCAGCGGATACTCTTTTAAAAACATAGAAAAAGGGTTCTTTTTTTTTTTTAAATATTTTGATAAAGTGACTTCACATTTTCACTGCTTGTATCAAGTCTGTAAGGGATGCATTACCTGCAAGAGCTGTCACCTCCTCCAGTGATTAAGTTTATGGTTTGCCAGTCAACGTCTAGGCACCACACCACACCACCGTGGCCATTGAAAGTGCCCAAGCGTTCTCCATTTAGCGACCACCACACGTTAGGCTTAGAATCTTTCGCCGCAGAAAATAGTAAGTCTCCTTCACGGTTATACTTGATTTGTGTGATGGCACGCTCGTGCCCTTGCAGCATAAGAGGTTTCTACAAGAAAACAAGTTCATCATAAACAATTTCGTGGTTACTCACATGAAGGTGAGTAAGAGAAAAACTAAATGAAGTTCCAAATTCATGATTATAGAATTATTCACGACACTTATTGAACGTATAACTGTTTTGGTGCTATATATTCTTCAGTAACTTACCATTTTTAGGGTTATTTAGTAAAAAATTAAAAATTTATTCAGCAAATTCGCCTGACATGTGGCGGTCGGCAGATTTTTTGACAGAAGAGAAAACATAGACAAAAAGCTACTTCCTTAATATTTCCATAGACAAATCCGTTCGGATTCATTAACTTAATTGCTTTTATTATTTATTTGGATATCAATAAATATTAATATATTAATAAATAATTGAATTAATAATTAATTTTAATTAGTTGAGAGAGCCGAAGAACAATATTTTTTAATTAATTTAGATATCCATTACATTAAAAAAAAAGACGACCTCTATGGCAGAGTAGATTAACTAGCTTCTGTAGCTTCAGTTCGTTCGTCTCTACTTTGATAGATGGCGTAGCCACCGTAAAGGTTGTACACTCGCATAAAAATATAATATTTTTTGTATTTCTTTTAAATTACGTACCTACCGATACAATTACA